>NW_020824863.1:0-600000 GCF_003285875.2 Drosophila novamexicana | reverse complement strand
AATAGCTGACAAAAGCTGATTGCTATATGAGCAATAGGTGACATAAAGCTGATTGTTATATTTGCAATAGCTGACAAACGCTGATTGCTATATGTATGTTCACTAGCTGCTAAAAAGCTGATTGCTATATTTGCACTAGCTGACAAAAAGCTGATTGCTATATGTGCACTAGCTAACAAAGAGCTGACTGCTATATGTTGACTAGCTGCTAAACAGCTGATTGCTATGTTTGCACTAGCTGACAAAAAGATGATTGCTACATGTGCACTTGCTGACAATAGCTGATTGCTGTATGTACAATAGCTGACAAAAGCTGATTGCTGTATGTGCAAGATCTGACAAATGCTGATTGCGATATGCGCAATAGCTGACAAAAATCTTATTGCTATATGTGCACTTCCTGAAAAAACGCTGACTGCTATATGTTGACTAGCTGCTAAAAAGATGATTGCCGCATGTGCACTTGCTGACAATAGCTGATTGCTGTATGTACAATAGCTGACAAAAGCTGATTGCTCTATGTGCACTAGCTGACAAAAGCTAATTGCTATATGTGCAATAGCTGACAAAAATCTTATTGCTATATGTGCACTTCCTGAAAAAACGCTGACTGCTATATGTTGACTAGCTGCTAAAAAGATGATTGCCGCATGTGCACTTGCTGACAATAGCTGATTGCTGTATGTACAATAGCTGACAAAAGCTGATTGCTGTATGTGCAAGATCTGACAAATGCTGATTGCGATATGCGCAATAGCTGACAAAAATCTGATTGCTATATGTGCATTTCCTGAAAAAACGCTGACTGCTATATGTTGACTAGCTGCTAAAAAGATGATTGCTACATGTGCACTTGCTGACAATAGCTGATTGCTGTATGTACAATAGCTGACAAAAGCTGATTGCTGTATGTGCAAGATCTGACAAATGCTGATTGCGATATGCGCAATAGCTGACAAAAATCTTATTGCTATATGTGCACTTCCTGAAAAAACGCTGACTGCTATATGTTGACTAGCTGCTAAAAAGATGATTGCCGCATGTGCACTTGCTGACAATAGCTGATTGCTGTATGTACAATAGCTGACAAAAGCTGATTGCTCTATGTGCACTTGCTGACAAAAAGCTGATTGCTATATTTAAAAAAATTGATCACAATAAGTGCAATAGCTGACAAAAGCTGATGGCCATATTTGCACTAGTTGACAAAAAACTGATTGCTATATGTATCTGCACTTGCTGACAAGAAGCTGATTGCTATATGTTCAAAAAACTGATAGCTATATGTGCAATAGCTGACAAAAGCTGATTGCTATATGTGCAATAGCGAACAAAAGCTGACTGCTAGATGTGCAATAGCTGACAAAAACTGTTTGACAAAATCTGACAAAATCTGATAGCTATATTTGCAAAAGCTGACAAAAGCGGATTGCTGTATGTTTAATAGCTGACAAAAGCTGATTGCTCTATGTGCACTAGCTGACAAAAGCGGATTGATATATGCGCAATAGCTGACAATGCTGCTTGCGATATGTGCTCTAGCTGACAAAAAGCTGATTGCGATATGTGCTCTAGCTGACAAAAGGTGATTGCTAAATTTGCACAAGCTGACAAAATTCTGATAGCTCTATTTGCACTTGCTGACAAAAAGCTGATAGCAATATGTGCACTTCCTGACAAATGCTGATTGCTGCATGTGCAATAGCTGACAAAAGCTGATTGCTTCATGTGCAATAGCTAACATATGCTGATTGCTATATGTGCAATTGCTGACAAAAGCTAATTGCTATATGTGCAATAGCTGTCAAAAGCTGATTGCTATAGGTGCAAATGCTGTTTGCTATATGTCCAATAGCTGATAAAAGCTAATTGCTACATGTGCGATAGCTGACAAAAGCTGATTCATATATGTGCAAAAGCTGACAAAATCTGATTGCTATTTGTATGTGCAATAGCTGCCAAAAGCTGATTGCTATATGTGCAAAAGCTGACAAAAGCTTATTGCTATATGTGCAATAGCTGACAAAAGCAGATTGATATATGTGAAATAACTGACAAATGCTGATTGCGATATGTGCTCTAGCTGACAAAAAGCTGATTGCGATATGTTCTCTAGCTGACAAAAAGCTGATAGCTATATGTGCAATTTCTGACAAATGCTAATTGCTATATGTGCCATAGCTGACAAAAGCTGATTGCTATATGTGCAATAGCTAACATAAACTGATTGCTATATGTGCAATAGCTGACAAACGCTGATTGCTATATGTATGTTCACTAGCTGCTAAAAAGCTGATTGCTATACTTGCACTAGCTGACAAAAAGCTGATTGCTATATGTGCACTAGCTGACAATAGCTGATTGCTGTATGTACAAAAGCTGATTGCTGTATGTGCAAGATCTGACAAATGCTGATTGCGATCTGTGCAATAGCTGACAAAAATCTTATTGCTATGTGTGCACTTCCTGAAAAAACGCTGACTGCTATATGTTCACTAGCTGCTAAAAAGATGACTGCTGCATGTGCACTTGCTGACAATAGCTGATTGCTGTATGTACAATAGCTGACAAAAGCTGATTACTATATATGCAATAGCTGACAAAAGCTGATTGCTATTTGTATGTGCACTTGCTGACAAAAAGCTGATTGCTGAATGTGCAGTAGCTGCAAAAAGCTGATAGCTATATGTGCACTTGATGACAAATGCTGATTGCTGTATGAGCAATGGCTGACAAAAGCTGATTGCTATGTGTGCAATAGGTGACAAAAAGCTGATTGCCATATTTGCTCTAGCTGACAAAAAGCTGATTGCCATATTTGCACTAGCTGACAAAAAGCTGATTGCTGTATGTGCACTACCTGACAAAAAGCTGATAGCTATATGTGCACTTGATGACAAATGCTGATTGCTGTATGCGCAATGGCTGACAAATGCTGATTGTGATATGTGCAATAGCAAACAAAAGCTGATTGCTATATGTTCAAAAACTGATAACCATATCTGCAAAAGCTGATTGCTATATGTGCAATAGGTGACAAAAAGCTGATAGCTATTTTTGTACTAGCTGACAAAAAGCTGATAGCTATAAAGCTGATTGCAATATGTGCACTAGCTGACAAAAGCTGATTGCTACAATTGCACTTGCTGAAAAAACGCTGACTGCTATATGTGCACTGAAAAAACGCTAACTGCTATATGTGCACTTGCTGTATGTGCAATAGGTATCAAAAAGCTGATTGCAATATGTGCAATAGCTGATTGCTATATTTGCAATAGCTGACAAAAGCGGATTGCTGTATGCACAATAGCTGACAAAAGCTGATTGCTATGTTTGCACTAGCTGACAAATAGATGAATGCCATATTTGCACTAGTTGACAAAAAACTGATTGCTATATGTATCTGCACTTGCTGACAAGAAGCTGATTGCTATATGTTCAAAAAACTGATAGCTATATGTACAATAGCTGACAAAAGCTGATTACTATATGTGCAATAGCTAACATAAACTGATTGCTATATGTGCAATAGCTGACAAAAGCTGATTGCTATATTTGCACTAGCTGACAAAAAGCTGATTGCTATATGTGCACTAGCTGACAAAAAGCTGATTGCTATATGTGCACTTGCTGAAAAAATACTGATTGCGATATGTGCTCTAGCTGACAAAAAGCTGATTGCGATATGTGCTCTAGCTGACAAAAGCTGATTGCTAAATTTGCACAAGCTGACAAAATTCTGATAGCTATATTTGCACTTGCTGACAAAAAGCTGATAGCAATATGTGCACTTCCTGACAAATGCTGATTGCTGTATGTGCAATAGCTGACAAAAGCTGATTGCTATATGTGCAATAGCTGACAAATGCTGATTGCTATATGTGCAATAGCTGACAAAAGCTAATTGCTATATGTGCAATAGCTGTCAAAAGCTGATTGCTATAGGTGCAAATGCTGATTGCTATATGTCCAATAGCTGATAAAAGCTAATTGCTACATGTGCGATAGCTGACAAAAGCTGATTGCTATATGTGCAAAAGCTGACAAAATCTGATTGCTATTTGTATGTGCAATAGCTGCCAAAAGCTGATTGCTATATGTGCAAAAGCTGATTGCTATATGTGCAATAGCTGACAAAAGCTAATTGCTTTATGTGCAAAAGCTAATTGCTATATGTGCAATAGCTGACAAAAGCTAATTGCTATATGTGCAATAGCTGACAAAAGCTGATTGCTATATGTGCAATAGCTGACAAAAGCTGATTGCTATATGTGCAATAGCTGACAAAAGCTTTTTACTATATGCGCAATAGCTGACAAAAGCAGATTGATATATGTGCAATACCTGACAAATGCTGATTGCGATATGTGCACTAGCTGACAAAAAGCTGATTGCGATATGTTCTCTAGCTGACAAAAGCTAATTGCTTTATGTGCAAAAGCTAATTGCTATATGTGCAATAGCTGACAAAAGCTAATTGCTATATGTGCAATAGCTGACAAAAGCTGATTGCTATATGTGCAATAGCTGACAAAAGCTGATTGCTATATGTGCAATAGCTGACAAAAGCTTTTTACTATATGCGCAATAGCTGACAAAAGCAGATTGATATATGTGCAATACCTGACAGAAGCTGATTGCTGTATGTGCACTAGCTGACAAAAGCTAATTGCTATATGTGCAATAGCTGGCAAAAGCTGATTGCTATTTGTATGTGCACTAGCTGACAAAAGCTAATTGCTATATGTGCAATAGCTGACAAAAGCTGATTGCCATATTTGCACTAGTTGACAAAAATCTGATTGCTATATGTATATGCACTTGCTGACAAGAAGCTGATTGCTATATGTTCAAAAAACTGATAGCTATATGTACAATAGCTGACAAAAGCTGATTGCTATATGTGCAATAGCGAACAAAAGCTGACTGCTAGATGTGCAATAGCTGACAAAAACTGTTTGACAAAATCTGACAAAATCTGACAAAATCTGATAGCTATATTTTCAAAAGCTGACAAAAGCGGATTACTGTATGTTTAATAGCTGACAAAAGCTGATTGCTCTATGTGCACTAGCTGACAAAAGCGGATTGATATATGCGCAATAGCTGACAATGCTGCTTGCGATATGTGCTCTAGCTGACAAAAAGCTGATTGCGATATGTGCTCTAGCTGACAAAAGCTGATTGCTAAATTTGCACAAGCTGACAAAATTCTGATAGCTATATTTGCACTTGCTGACAAAAAGCTGATAGCAATATGTGCACTTCCTGACAAATGCTGATTGCTGTATGTGCAATAGCTGACAAAAGCTGATTGCTATATGTGCAATAGCTGACAAATGCTGATTGCTATATGTGCAATAGCTGACAAAAGCTAATTGCTATATGCGCAATAGCTGTCAAAAGCTGATTGCTATAGGTGCAAATGCTGATTGCTATATGTCCAATAGCTGATAAAAGCTAATTGCTACATGTGCGATAGCTGACAAAAGCTGATTGCTATATGTGCAAAAGCTGACAAAATCTGATTGCTATTTGTATGTGCAATAGCTGCCAAAAGCTGATTGCTATATGTGCAAAAGCTGATTGCTATATGTGCAATAGCTGACAAAAGCTAATTGCTTTATGTGCAAAAGCTAATTGCTATATGTGCAATAGCTGACAAAAGCTAATTGCTATATGTGCAATAGCTGACAAAAGCTGATTGCTATATGTGCAATAGCTGACAAAAGCTGATTGCTATATGTGCAATAGCTGACAAAAGCTTTTTACTATATGTGCAATAGCTGACAAAAGCAGATTGATATATGTGCTCTAGCTGACAAAAAGCTGATTGCGATATGTTCTCTAGCTGACAAAAAGCTGATAGCTATATGTGCAATTTCTGACAAATGCTAATTGCTATATGTGCCATAGCTGACAAAAGCTAATTGCTATATGTGCAATAGCTGACAAAAGCAGATTTCTATATGTGCAATAGGTGACAAAAAGCTGATTGCTATGTTTGCACTAGCTGACAAATAGATGATTGCCATATTTGCACTAGTTGACAAAAAACTGATTGCTATATGTATCTGCACTTGCTGACAAGAAGCTGATTGCTATATGTTCAAAAAACTGATAGCTATATGTACAATAGCTGACAAAAGCTGATTGCTATATGTGCAATAGCTAACATAAACTGATTGCTATATGTGCAATAGCTGACAAAAGCTGATTGCTATATTTGCACTAGCTGACAAAAAGCTGATTGCTATATGTGCACTAGCTGACAAAAAGCTGATTGCTATATGTGCACTTGCTGAAAAAATACTGATTGCGATATGTGCTCTAGTTGAAAAAAAGCTGATAGCTATATGTGCAATTGCTGACAAAAGCTGAGTGCTATATGTGCAATAGCTGAGAAAAGCTAATTGCTATATGTGCAATAGCTGACAAAAGCAGATTTCTATATGTGCAATAGGTGACAAAAAGCTGATTGCAATATTTTCACTAGCTGAAAAAAAAGCTGATAGCTATATGTGCACTTGCTGACAATTGCTGATTGCTGTATGTGCAATGGCTGACAAATGCTGATTGTGATATGTGCAATAGCAAACAAAAGCTGATTGCTATATGTATGTGCACTTGCTGACAAAAAGCTGATTGCTATATGTGCAATAGCTGATAAAAGCTGATTGCTATATGTGCAATAGCTGACAAAAGCTGCTAGCTATATGTGCAATAGCTGACAAAAGCTGATTGCTATATGTGTAATAGCTGACGAAAGCTGATTGCTATATGTGTAATAGCTGACATAAGCTGATTACTATGTGTGCACTAGCTGCCCAAAAGCTGATCGCTATATGTGCAATAGCTGACAAAAGCTAATTGCTATATGTGCAATAGCTGACAAAAGCTTTTTACTATATGTGCAATAGCTGACAAAAGCAGATTGATATATGTGCAATACCTGACAAATGCTGATTGCGATATGTGCTCTAGCTGACAAAAAGCTGATTGCGATATGTTCTCTAGCTGACAAAAAGCTGATAGCTATATGTGCAATTTCTGACAAATGCTAATTGCTATATGTGCCATAGCTGACATAAGCTGATTACTATGTGTGCACTAGCTGCCCAAAAGCTAATCGCTATATGTTCAATAGCTGACAAAAGCTAATTGCTATATGTGCAATAGCTGACAAAAGCTTTTTACTATAAGTGCAATAGCTGACAAAAGCAGATTGATATATGTGCAATACCTGACAAATGCTGATTGCGATATGTGCTCTAGCTGACAAAAAGCTGATTGCGATATGTTCTCTAGCTGACAAAAAGCTGATAGCTATATGTGCAATTTCTGACAAATGCTAATTGCTATATGTGCCATAGCTGACAAAAGCTAATTGCTATATGTGCAATAGCTGACAAAAGCAGATTTCTATATGTGCAATAGGTGACAAAAAGCTGATTGCTATGTTTGCACTAGCTGACAAATAGATGATTGCCATATTTGCACTAGTTGACAAAAAACTGATTGCTATATGTATCTGCACTTGCTGACAAGAAGCTGATTGCTATATGTTCAAAAAACTGATAGCTATATGTACAATAGCTGACAAAAGCTGATTGCTATATGTGCAATAGCTAACATAAACTGATTGCTATATGTGCAATAGCTGACAAAAGCTGATTGCTATATTTGCACTAGCTGACAAAAAGCTGATTGCTATATGTGCACTAGCTGACAAAAAGCTGATTGCTATATGTGCACTTGCTGAAAAAATACTGATTGCGATATGTGCTCTAGTTGACAAAAAGCTGATAGCTATATGTGCAATTGCTGACAAAAGCTGAGTGCGATATGTGCAATAGCTGAGAAAAGCTAATTGCTATATGTGCAATAGCTGACAAAAGCAGATTTCTATATGTGCAATAGGTGACAAAAAGCTGATTGCAATATTTTCACTAGCTGAAAAAAAAGCTGATAGCTATATGTGCACTTTCTGACAAAAAGCTGATTGCCATATGTGCAATAGCTAACAACTACTGATTGCTATATGTACAATAGCTGATAAAAGCTGACTGCAATATGTGCAATAGCTGACAAAAGCTGATTGCATTATGTGCAACATCTGACAAAAGCTGATTGCTATATTTGCAATATCTGACAAAAGCGGATTGCTGTATGTATAATAGCTGCTAAAGCTGATTGCTCTATGTGCACTAGTGTCAAAACGCGGACTGCTAAATGTGCACTTGCTGAAAAACGCTGACTGATATATGCTCACTAGCTGCTAAGAAGCTTATTGTTATATGTTCACTAGCTAACAACAGCTGATTGCTATATGTACAATAGCTGATAAAAGCTGATTGCAATATGTGCAATAGCTGACAAAAGTTGATTGCTATATGTGCAATAGCTGTCAAAATCTGATTGCTATTTGTATGTGCACTTGCTTACAAAAAGCTGATTGCTATATGTTCAAAAAATGGGTAACTATATGTGCAATAGCTGACAAAAGCTGATTGCTATCTGTGCAATTGCTGACAAAAGCTGATTGCTGACAAAAGCTGATTGCTATATGTGAAATAGGTGACAAAAAGCTGATTGTTATATTTTTACTAGCTAACAAAAAGCTGATACCTATATGTTCACTAGCTGTTAAAAAGCTGATTGCTATATGTGCACTTTCTGAAAAAATCTGATTGCTGTATGTACAATAGCTGACAAAAGCTGATTGCCATTGTGCAATAGGTGATTGCTATATTTGTACTAGCTGACAAAAAGCTGATAGTTATAGTTATGTGTACTTGCTGACAAAAAGCTGATTGCTATTTATTCAAACAACTGATAACTATTTTTGCAATACCTGACAAAAGCTGATTGCTATATGTGCAATAGCTAACAAAAGCTGATTGCTATATGTGCAATAGCTGATAAAAGCTGATTGCAATATGTGCAATAGCTGACAAAAGCTGATTGCTATATTTGCAATAGCTGACAAAAGCGGATTGCTGTATGTATAATAGCTGCTAAAACTGATTGCTCTATGTGCACTGGTTTCAAAACGCCAATTGCCGTATGTGCACTTGCTAAAAAACGCTGATTGCGATGTGTGCACTTGCTGACAAAAGCTGATTACCATTGTGCAATAGGTGATTGCTATATTTGTACCAGCTGACAAAAAGCTGATAGTTATATTTATGTGTACCTGCTGACAAGAAGCTGATTGCTATATATTCAGAAAACTAATAACTATATTTGCAATACCTGACAAAAGCTGATTGCTATATGTGCAATAGCTAACAAAAGCTAATTGCTATATGTGCAATAGCTGATAAAAGCTGATTGCAATATGTGCAATAGCTGACAAAAGCTGATTGCTATATTTGCACTAGCTGACAAAATCGGATTGCTGTATGTATATTAGCTGCTAAAACTGATTGCTCTATGTGCACTGGTGTCAAAACCCTAAATGCCGTATAAGCACTTGCTAAAAAAACGCTGATTGCGATATGTGCTCTAGCTGACAAAAAGCTGATAGCTATAGGTGCAATTGCTGACAAAAGCTGATAGCTATATGTGCAATAGGCGACAAAAAGCTGATTGCTATATTTGTACCAGCTGACAAAAGCAGATTTCTATATGTGCAATAGGTGACAAAAAGCTGATTGCTGTATTTGCACTAGCTGACAAAAAGTTGATTGCTATATGTACACTTTCTGACAAAAGCTGATTGCTATATTTGTACTAGCTGAAAAAACGCTGACTGCTATATGTTCACTAACTGCTAAGAAGCTGATTGATATATGTGCACTTACTGACAAAATCTGATTGCTGTATGTACAATAGCTGACGAAAGCTGTATGCCTTATGTGCAATAGGTGACAAAAAGCTGATTGCTTTATTTGCGCTAGCTAACAAACAGCTGAATACTATATGTGAATAAGCTGACAAAAAGCTGATAGCTATATGTGCTCTTGCTGACAAAAGCTGATTGCGGTATGTGCAAAAGCTGACAAATGCTGATGGCGATATGTGCAATAGCTGACAAAAATCTTATTGCTATATGTGCACTTCCTGAAAAAACGCTGACTGCTATATGTTTACTAGCTGCTAAAAAGATGATTGCTACATGTGCACTTGCTGACAATAGCTGATTGCTGTATGTACAATAGCTGACAAAAGCTGATTGCTCTATGTTCACTAGCTGACAAAAGTTAATTGCTAAATGTGCAATAGGTGGCAATATCTGATTGCAATTTGTACGTGCACTTGCTGACAAAAAGCTGACTGCTACATGTTCAAAAAATAGATTACTATATGTGCAATAACTAACAAAAGCTGATTGCTATATGTATAATAGCTGACAAAAGCTGATTGCTATATGTGCAATAGGTGACAAAAAGCTGATTGTTATTTTTTTATCGACAAGCTGACAAAAAGCTGATAGCTTTATGTGCACTTGCTGACAAAAAGCTGATTGCTATATGTGCAGTAGCTGACAAAAGCTGATTGCTATATGTGCAATAGCTGACAAAAGCTGCTAGCTATATGTGCAATAGCTGACAAAAGCTTATGGCCATATGTGTAATAGCTGACAAAAGCTGATTGCTATATGTGTAATAGCTGACATAAGCTGATTGCTATGTGTGCACTAGTTGGCCAAAACTGATCGCTATATGTGCAAAAGGTGACAAATAGCTGATTGTTATTTTTATGTAGTAGCTGACAAAAAGCTGATAGCTATATGTGCACTTGCTGACAAAAAGCTGATTGCGATATGTGCAATAGCTAACAACTGCTGATTGCTATATGTACAATGGCTGATAAAAGCTGATTGCAATATGTGCAATAGCTGACAAAAGCTGATTGCACTATGTGCAATAGCTGACAAAAGCTGATTGCTATATTTGCAATATCTGACAAAAGCGGATTGCTGTATGTATAATAACTGCTAAAGCTGATTGCTCTATGTGCACTAGTGTCAAAACGCTGATTGCTATATGTGCACTTGCTAAAAAAACGCTGATTGCGATATGTGCACTCGCTGACAAAAAGCTGATTGCCATATGTGCAATAGCTAACAACAGCTGATTGCTCTATGTACAATAGCTGATAAAAGCTAATTGCAATATGTGCAATAGCTGACAAAAGCTGATTGCTATATGTGTAATAGCTGACAGAAGCTGATTGCAATATGTTCACTAGCTGGCCAAAAGCTGATCGCTATATGTGCACTAGCTGGCAAAATCGGATTGCTATTTGTATGTGCACTTCCTGACAAAAAGCTGATTGCTATATGTTCAAAAAATAGATTACTATATGTGCAATAGGTGACAAAAAGCTGATTGTTATATTTTTACTAGCTGACAAAAAGCTGACAGCTATATGTTCACTAGCTGCTAAAAAGCTGATTGCTATATGTGCACTTACTGACAAAATCTGATTGCTGTATGTGCAATAGCTGACAAAAGCTGATTGCTATATTTGCAATATCTGACAAAAGCGGATTGCTGTATGTATAATAGCTGCTAAAACTGATTACTCTATGTGCACTGGTGTCAAAACGCTAATTGCCGTATGTGCACTTGCTAAAAAACGCTGATTGCGATGTGTGCACTTGCTGACAAAAGCTGATTACCATTGTGCAATAGGTGATTGCTATATTTGTACCAGCTGACAAAAAGCTGATAGTTATATTTATGTGTACCTGCTGACAAGAAGCTGATTGCTATATATTCAGAAAACTAATAACTATATTTGCAATACCTGACAAAAGCTGATTGCTATATGTGCAATAGCTAACAAAAGCTAATTGCTATATGTGCAATAGCTGACAAAAGCTGATTGCTATATTTGCAATAGCTGACAAAAGCGGATTGCTGTATGTATAATAGCTGCTAAAACTGATTGCTCTATGTGCACTGGTGTCAAAACCCTAAATGCCGTATAAGCACTTGCTAAAAAAACGCTGATTGCGATATGTGCTCTAGCTGACAAAAAGCTGATAGCTATAGGTGCAATTGCTGACAAAAGCTGATAGCTATATGTGCAATAGGCGACAAAAAGCTGATTGCTATATTTGTACCAGCTGACAAAAGCAGATTTCTATATGTGCAATAGGTGACAAAAAGCTGATTGCTGTATTTGCACTAGCTGACAAAAAGTTGATTGCTATATGTACACTTGCTGAAAAAACGATGACTGGTATATGTTCAATAGCTGCTAAAAAGCTCAGTGCTATATGTGCACTTACTGACAGAAGCTGATTGCTGTATGTACAAAAGCTGACAAAAGCTGATTGCTATATGTGCAATAGCTAACATAAACTGATTGCTATACGTGCAATAGCTGACAAACGCTGGTTGCTATATGTATGTGCGCTTGCTGACAAAAAGCTGATTGCTATATGTTTAAAATAACTGATTCCTATATGTGCAATAGTTGACACAAGCTGATTGCCATATGTGCAATATGTGACATAAAGCTGATTGCTATATTTGCACTAGCTGACAAAAAGCTGATTGCTATATGTGCACTAGCTGACAAGAAGCTGATAGCTATATGTGCTCTTGCTGACAAAAGCTGATTGCTCTATGTGCACTAGCTGACAAAAGCTGATTGCTATATGTGCAATAGGTAACATAAAGCTGATTGCTATATTTGCACTAGCTGACAAAAAGCTGATTGCTATATGTGCACTAGCTGACAAAAAGCTGACTGCTATATGTTCAAAAAATAGATTACTATATGTGCAATAACTGTCAAAAGCTGATTGCTATAGGTATAATAGCTGACAAAAGCTGATTGCTATATGTGCAATAGGGGATCGCTATATTTGTACTAGCTGACAAAAAGCTGATAGTTATATTCATGTGTACCTGCTGACAAGAAGCTGATTGCTATATATATTTAAAAACTAATAACTATATTTGCAATACCTGAGAAAAGCTGATTGGTATATGTGCAATAGCTAACAAAAGCTGATTGCTATATGTGCAATAGCTGATAACAGCTGATTGCAATATGTGCAATAGCTGACAAAAGCTGATTGCTATATTTGCAATAGCTGACAAAAGCGGATTGCTGTATGTATAATAGCTGCTAAAACTGATTGTCCTATGTGCACTGGTGTCAAAACGCTAATTGCCGTATGTGCACTTGCTAAAAAAACGCTGATTGCCATATGTGCTCTAGCTGACAAAAAGCTGATAGCTATAGGTGCAATTGCTGACAAAAGCTGATAGCTATATGTGCACTTTCTGACAAAAGCTGATTGCTGTAAGTACAATAGCTGACGAAAGCTGTATGCCATATGTGCAATAGGTGACAAAAAGCTGATTGCAATATTTACGCTAGCTGACAAACAGCTGAATACTATATGTGAATTAGCTGACTAAAAGCTGATAGCTATTTGTGCTCTTGTTGACAAAAGCTGATTACTCCATGTGCAAAAGCTGACAAATGCTGATTGCGATATGTGCAATAGCTGACAAAAAGCTGATTGCTATATGTGCACTTCCTGAAAAAACGCTGACTGCTATATGTTCACTAGCTGATAAAATCTGATTGCTGTATGTACAATAGCTGACGAAAGCTGTATGCCATATGTGCAATAGGTGACAAAATGCTGATTGCTATATTTGCAATAGCTGACAAACGCTGATTGCTATATGTATGTGCACTTGCTGACAAAAAGCTGATGGCTATATGACTAAAATAACTGTTTCCTATATGTGCAATAGCTGACAAAAGCTGATTGCTATATGTGCAATAGGCGACAAAAAGCTGATTGCTATATTTGTACCAGCTGACAAAAGCAGATTTCTATATGTGCAATAGGGGACAAAAAGCTGATTGCTATATTTGCACTAGCTGACAAAAAGTTGATTGCTATATGTACACTTGCTGAAAAGACGATGACTGGCATATGTTCAATAGCTGCTAAAAAGATGATTGCTACATGTGCACTTGCTGACAATAGCTGAGCGCTGTATGTACAAAAGCTGACAAAAGCTGATTGCTATATGTGCACTAGCTGACAAAAGCATATTGCTAAATGTGCAATAGGTGGCAATATCTGATTGCAATTTGTACGTGCACTTGCTGACAAAAAGCTGACTGATATATCTTAAAAAAATAGATTACTATATGTGCAATAACTGACAAAAGCTGATTGCTATATGTATAATAGCTGACAAAAACTGATTGCTATATGTGCAATAGGTGACAAAAAGCTGATTGTTATTTTTTTATGTACAAGCTGACAAAAAGCTGATAGCTATATGTGCACTTGCTGACAAAAAGGTGATTGCTATATGTGCAATAGCTGACAAAAGCTGATTGCTATATGTGCAATAGGCGACAAAAAGCTGATTGCTATATTTGTACCAGCTGACAAAAGCAGATTTCTATATGTGCAATAGGTGACAAAAAGTTGATTGCTATATTTGCAATAGCTGACCAAAGCGGATTGCTGTATGTATAATAGCTGACGAAAGCTGTATGCCATATGTGCAATAGGTGACAAAAAGCTGATTGCTATATTTGCGCTAGCTGACAAACAGCTGATTACTATATGTGTGAAAAAGCTGACAAAAAGCTGATAGCTATATGTGCTCTTGCTGACAAAAGCGGATTGCAGTATGTGCAACAGCTGACAATTGCTGATTGCGATATGTGCAATAGCTGACAAAAGTCTTATTGCTATGTGTGCACTTCCTGAAAAAACGCTGACTGCTATGTGTTTACTAGCTGCTAAAAAGATGATTGCTTCATGTGCACTTGCTGACAATAGCTGAGTGCTGTATGTACAATAGCTGACAAAAGCTGATTGCTCTATGTTCACTAGCTGACAAAAGCATATTGCTAAATGTGCAATAGGTGGCAATATCTGATTGCAATTTGTACGTGCACTTGCTGACAAAAAGCTGACTGATATATCTTAAAAAAATAGATTACTATATGTGCAATAACTAACAAAAGCTGATTGCTATATGTATAATAGCTGACAAAAGCTGATTGCTATATGTGCAATAGGTGACAAAAAGCTGATTGTTATTTTTTTATGTACAAGCTGACAAAAAGCTGATAGCTATATGTGCACTTGCTGACAAAAAGGTGATTGCTATATGTGCAATAGCTGACAAAAGCTGATTGCTATATGTGCAATAGCTGACAAAAGCTGCTAGCTATATGTGCAATAGCTGAAAAGCTGATTGCTATATGTGTAATAGTTGACAAAAGCTGATTGCTATATGTGTAATAGCTGACATAAGCTGATTGCTATGTGTGCACTAGCTGGCCAAAAGCTGATCGCTATATGTGCAATAGGTGACAAATAACTGATTGTTATTTTTTATGTAGTAGCTGACAAAAAGCTGATAGCTATATGTGCACTTGCTGACAAAAAGCTGATTGCCATATGTGCAATAGCTAACAACTGCTGATTGCTATATGTACAATGGCTGATAAAAACTGATTGCAATATGTGCAATAGCTGACAAAAGCTGATTGCACTATGTGCAATAGCTGACAAAAGCTGATTGCTATATTTGCAATATCTGACAAAAGCGGATTGCTGTATGTATAATAGCTGCTAAAGCTGATTGCTCTATGTGCACTAGTGTCAAAACGCTGATTGCTATATGTGCACTTGCTAAAAAAACACTGATTGCGATATGTGCACTCGCTGACAAAAAGCTGATTGCCATATGTGCAATAGCTAACAACAGCTGATTGATCTATGTACAATAGCTGATAAAAGCTGATTGCAATATGTGCAATAGCTGACAAGAGCTGATTGCTATATGTGAAATAGCTGACAAAAGCTGATTGCTATATTTGCAATATCTGACAAAAGCGGATTGCTGTATGTATAATAGCTGCTAAAGCTGATTGCTCTATGTGCACTAGTGTCAAAACGCTGATTGCTATATGTGCACTTGCTAAAAAACGCTGATTGCGATATGTGCATTTGCTGACAAAAGCTGATTGCCATTGTGCAATAGGGGATTGCTATATTTGTACTAGCTGACAAAAAGCTGATAGTTATATTCATGTGTACCTGCTGACAAGAAGCTGATTGCTATATATATTTAAAAACTAATAACTATATTTGCAATACCTGAGAAAAGCTGATTGGTATATGTGCAATAGCTGACAAAAGCTGACTGCTATATGTGCACTAGCTGACAAAAGCATATTGCTAAATGTGCAATAGGTGGCAATATCTGATTGCAATTTGTACGTGCACTTGCTGACAAAAAGCTGACTGATATATCTTAAAAAAATAGATTGCTATATGTGCACTAGCTGACAAAAAGCTGACTGCTATATGTTCCAAAAATAGATTACTATATGTGCAATAACTGTCAAAAGCTGATTGCTATATGTATAATAGCTGACAAAAGCTGATTGCTATATGTGCAATAGGGGATTGCTATATTTGTACTAGGTGACAAAAAGCTGATAGTTATATTCATGTGTACCTGCTGACAAGAAGCTGATTGCTATAAATATTTAAAAACTAATAACTATATTTGCAATACCTGAGAAAAGCTGATTGGTATATGTGCAATAGCTAACAAAAGCTGATTGCTATATGTGCAATAGCTGATAACAGCTGATTGCAATATGTGCAATAGCTGACAAAAGCTGATTGATATATTTGCAATAGCTGACAAAAGCGGATTGATGTATGTATAATAGCTGCTAAAACTGATTGTCCTATGTGCACTGGTGTCAAAACGCTAATTGCCGTATGTGCACTTGCTAAAAAAACGCTGATTGCCATATGTGCTCTAGCTGACAAAAAGCTGATAGCTATAGGTGCAATTGCTGACAAAAGCTGATAGCTATATGTGCACTTTCTGACAAAAGCTGATTGCTGTAAGTACAATAGCTGACGAAAGCTGTATGCCATATGTGCAATAGGTGACAAAAAGCTGATTGCAATATTTGCGCTAGCTGACAAACAGCTGATTACTATATGTGAATTAGCTGACTAAAAGCTGATAGCTATTTGTGCTCTTCTTGACAAAAGCTGATTACTCCATGTGCAAAAGCTGACAAATGCTGATTGCGATATGTGCAATAGCTGACAAAAAGCTGATTGCTATATGTGCACTTCCTGAAAAAACGCTGACTGCTATATGTTCACTAGCTGATAAAATCTGATTGCTGTATGTACAATAGCTGACGAAAGCTGTATGCCATATGTGCAATAGGTGACAAAATGCTGATTGCTATATTTGCAATAGCTGACAAACGCTGATTGCTATATGTATGTGCACTTGCTGACAAAAAGCTGATGGCTATATGATTAAAATAACTGTTTCCTATATGTGCAATAGCTGACAAAAGCTGATTGCTATATGTGCAATAGGCGACAAAAAGCTGATTGCTATATTTGTACCAGCTGACAAAAGCAGATTTCTATATGTGCAATAGGTGACAAAAAGCTAATTGCTATATTTGCACTAGCTGACAAAAAGTTGATTGCTATATGTACACTTGCTGAAAAAACGATGACTGGTATATGTTCAATAGCTGCTAAAAAGCTCAGTGCTATATGTGCACTTACTGACAGAAGCTGATTGCTGTATGTACAAAAGCTGACAAAAGCTGCTTGCTATATGTGCAATAGCTAACATAAACTGATTGCTATACGTGCAATAGCTGACAAACGCTGATTGCTATATGTATGTGCGCTTGCTGACAAAAAGCTGATTGCTATATGTTTAAAATAACTGATTCCTATATGTGCAATAGTTGACACAAGCTGATTGCCATATGTGCAATATGTGACATAAAGCTGATTGCTATATTTGCACTAGCTGACAAAAAGCTGATTGCTATATGTGCACTAGCTGACAAGAAGCTGATAGCTATATGTGCTCTTGCTAACAAAAGCTGATTGCTGTATGTGCAATAGCTGACAAATGCTGATTGCGATATGTGCAATAGCTGACAAAAATCTTATTGCTATATGTGCACTTCCCGAAAAAACGCTGACTGCTATATGTTCACTAGCTGCTAAAAAGATGATTGCTACATGTGCACTTGCTGACAATAGCTGATTGCTGTATGTACAATAGCTGACAAAAGCTGATTGCTCTATGTGCACTAGCTGACAAAAGCTGATTGCTATATGTGCAATAGGTGACATAAAGCTGATTGCTATATTTGCACTAGCTGACAAAAAGCTGATTGCTATATGTGCACTAGCTGACAAAAAGCTGACTGCTATATGTTCAAAAAATAGATTACTATATGTGCAATAACTGTCAAAAGCTGATTGCTATATGTATAATAGCTGACAAAAGCTGATTGCTATATGTGCAAGAGGTGACAAAAAGCTGATTGCTATGTGTGCACTAGCTGGCCAAAAGCTGATCGCTATATGTGCACTAGCTGGCAAAATCGGATTGCTATTTGTATGTGCACTTGCTGACAAAAAGCTGATTGCTATATGTTCCAAAAATAAATTACTATATGTGCAATAGCAAAAAATATATTACTATATGCGCAATTGCTGACAAAAGCTGATTGCTATATGTGTAATAGCTGACAAAAGCTGACTGCTAAATGTGCACTTGCTGACGAAATGCTGATTGCCACATGTGCAATAGAAAACAACAGCTGATTGCTATGTGTACAATAGCTGATAAAAGCTGATTGCAATATGTGCAATAGCTGACAAAAAGCTGATAGCTATACGTGCAATTGCTGACAAAAGCTGATAGCTATATGTGCACTTTCTGAGAAAAGCTGATTGCTGTATGTGCAAAAGCTGCCAAATGCTGATTGCGATATGTGCAATAGCTGACAAAAAGCTGATTGCTATATGTGCACTTCCTGAAAAGACGCTGACTGCTATATGTTCACAAACTGCTATACAGATGATTGCTAGATATGCACTTGCTGACAAAAGCTGATTGCTGTATGCACAAAAGCTGACAAAAGCAGATTGCTTTATGTGCAATAGCTGACAAGAAGCTGATAGCTATACGTGCAATTGCTGACAAAAGCTGATAGCTATATGTGCACTTGCTGACAAAAGCTGATTGCTGTATGTACAATAGCTGACAAAAGCAGATTGCTTTATGTGCAATAGCTGACAAAAGCAGATTGCTTTATGTGCAATAGCTAACATCAACTGATTGCTATATGTGCAATAGCTGACAAACGCTGATTGCTATATGTATGTGCACTTGCTGACAAAAAGCTGATGGCTATATGTGTACTTGCTGACAAAAGCTGATTGCTGTATGTACAATAGCTGACAAAAGCAGATTGCTTTATGTGCAATAGCTAATATCAACTGATTGCTATATGTGCAATAGCTGACAAACGCTGATTGCTATATGTATGTGCACTTGCTGACAAAAAGCTGATGGCTATATGTGTACTTGCTGACAAAAGCTGATTGCTGTATGTACAATAGCTGATAAAAGCTGATTGCAATATGTGCAATAGCTGACAAAAAGCTGATAGCTATACGTGCAATTGCTGACAAAAGCTGATAGCTATATGTGCACTTGCTGACAAAAGCTGATTGCTGTATGTACAATAGCTGACAAAAGCAGATTGCTTTATGTGCAATAGCTAACATCAACTGATTGCTATATGTGCAATAGCTGACAAACGCTGATTGCTATATGTATGTGCACTTGCTGACAAAAAGCTGATGGCTATATGTGTACTTGCTGACAAAAGCTGAGTGCTATATGTGCAATAGCTGACAAAAGCAGATTTCTATATGTGCAATAGGTGACAAAAGCCTGATTGATATATTTACAATAGCTGACAAAAGCGAATTGCTGTATGAATAATAGCTGCTAAAGCTGATTGCTCTATGTGCAATAGGCGACAAAAAGCTGATTGGTATATTTGTACTAGCTGACAAAAAGCTGATTGCTATATGTGTAATAGCTGACATAAGCTGATTGCTATGTGTATGTGCACTTGCTGACAAGAAGCTGATTGCTCTATGTTCACTAGCTGACAAAAGCTGATTGCTATATGTGCAATAGTTGGCAAAATCGGATTGCTATTTGTGTTTGCACTTGCTGACAAAAAGCTGATTGCTATATATGCACTTGCTGAAAAAACGCTGACTGCTATATGTTCACAAGCTGCTAAGAAGCTGATTGCTATATGTGCACTTACTGATAAAATCTGATTGCTGTATGTACAATAGCTGACGAAAGCTGTATGCCATATGTGCAATAGGTGACAAAATGCTGATAGCTATATTTGCACAAGCTGACAAAAAGCTGTTTGCTATATATTCATTAGCTGACAAAAAGCTGATAGCTATATGTGCTCTTGCTGACAAAAGCTGATTGCTGTATGTGCAAATGCTGACAAATGCTGATTGCGATATGTGAAATAGCTGACAAAAAGCTGATTGCTATATGTGCACTTCCTGAAAAAACGCTGACTGCTATATGTTCACAAGCTGCTATAAAGATGATTGCTAGACGTGCACTTGCTGTATGTTCACTAGCTGACAAAAGCGGATTGCTGTATGATTAATAGCTGCTAAAGCTGATTGCTCTATGTGCACTTGTGTCAAAACGCTATATGCTCACTAGCTGTAAAAAGCTGATTGTTATATGTGCACTGGCTTACAAAAGCTGATTGCTGTATGATTAATAGCTGCTAAAGCTGATTGCTCTATGTGCACTACTGTCAAAACGCTGATTGCTATATGTGCACTTGATGAAAAGACGCTGACTGCTATATGCTCACTAGCTGTAAAAAGCTGATTGTTATATGTGCACTTGCTTACAAAAGCTGATTGCTGTATGTATAATAGCTGACAAAAGCTGATTGCTCTATGTTCACTAGCTGACATAAGCTGATTGCTATATGTGCAATAGCTGGCAAAATCTGATTGCTATTTGTGTATGCACTTGCTGACAAAAAGCTGATTGCTATATGTTCAATAAATGGATTACTATATGTGCAATAGCTGACAAAAGCTGATTCCTATATGTGCAATAGCTGACAAAAGCTGATTGCTATATGTGCAATAGCTGACAAAAGCTGCTTGCTATATGTGCAACAGCTGACAAAAGCTGATTGCTATATGTGCACTAGCTGGCCAAAAGCTGATCGCTATATGAGCACTAGCTGGCAAAATCGGATTGAAATTTGTATGTGCACTTGCTGACAAAAAGCTGATTGCTATATGTTCAAAAAATAGATTACTTTATGTGCAATAGCTGACAAAAGCTGATTGCTATATGTGCAATAGCTGACAAAAGCTTATTGCTATATGTGCAATAGGTGACAAAAATCTGATTGTTATATTTTTACTAGCTGACAAAAAGCTGACAGCTATATATGTACTTGCTGAAAAAACGGTGACTGCTTTATGTTCACTAACTGCTAAAAAGCTGATTGCTATATTTGCACTTACTGACAAAATCTGATTTCTGTATGTACAATAGCTGACGAAAGCTGTATAACATATGTTCAATAGGTGACAAAATGCTGATTGCTATATTTGCACTTGCTGAAAAAACGCTGACTGCTATTTGTTCACTAGCTGCTAAGAAGCTGATTGCTATATGTGCACTTACTGACAATATCTGATTGCTGTATGTACAATAGCTGACGAAAGCTGTATGCCATATGTGCAATAGGTGACAAAAGGCTGATTGCTATATTTGCACAAGCTGACAAAAAGCTGAGTGCTATATATTCATTAGCTGACAAAAAGCTGATAGCTATATGTATGTGCACTAGGCGACAAAAAGCTGATTGGTATATTTGTACTGGCTGACAAAAAGCTGATTGCTATATGTGTAATAGCTGACATAAGCTGATTGCTATGTGTATGTGCACTTGCTGACAAGAAGCTGATTGCTCTATGTTCACTAGCTGACAAAAGCTGATTGCTATATGTGTAATAGCTGACAAAAGCTGATAAAATTTTACTATTTGTGCTGACCTTAGCAAGTGGTGTATCCTGCGAAGACAGATCGTACATTATTAACTAAGAAATTTAGTCACGGACGGTGACACGAAACACGGAAGAAAATTAAAATTATTTGTTGGCATAATTGTTTTATGTTCATCGACATTATTCGTTAACATAGCTTTAACATTTTGATAACAGCTGAGAACAAATTCAGAAATAAACGGCCCTTAGCGCTGTTAAACTCAAGATACAAAAGAGAGTGTCCGTCGAGGCTGTTAAACTTAAGCTCCTAATTAACATAGGACAAACTGAAGCTGTTGTGCTGAAAATTTACATGTAAGAATATCAAATCTGAAAATAGTAAATAAGAATAATTTGAAAACCTAAAATCTAAGTAACCGAGTGACCATTTTGTAAAATGGAGAGAAACGAGATTCTAAGTCTTCGTGTCGATCAATTACGCGAAAAATTAACAGATTTGAAATTGAGTACTGCAGGACGCAAAGCTGAACTGCAAGCAAGACTATTTGAACATTATGGCATGGAAATAGAAGAAGACGGTTCAGGTGATGATACGTCGGTTAATACAGCACCTTTGATGCAGAGTCCTGAAAGAGATAGGTCGTGGCTTACGCTGAAAGATGTTGAGGGTAGCGTGTACAAATTTGATGGGTCGAGTTCGAGAGATATTGAACAGTGGGTGAGTGAGCTAGAAGAATGCGCTATAACAGTACAGTGGAGCGACTTACAGTTATTTATCTATGCCAAACAGTTGCTTGAGGGTGCCGCTAAATCATTTATTCGTAGTCAGCGGGGTATTAATAACTGGGAAGCGCTAGAGAACGCATTGAAAAATGAATTTGAGGTAAGGTTGTCATCAGCAGAAGTTCATAGACGTTTGGGAAAGCGACAGCAGAAAAAGGGCGAGACATTGTTAGAATTTTTATATGCGTTGATGGAAATAGGAAAATCTATCGATCTCGAGGATTAGAGTTTGATTGACTATTTTATAGAAGGCATACCGGATTCTAAAACTAACAAGTCGCTATTGTATCCAGCAAGAACAATCAAACAGTTGAAAGCTCAGATAGAAACCTATCAGAAAGTTCGTGGTTCTTGCCCACCGCCCAGTAAACCTGGATCGACAATTGCAAAAAGAGAACCTACCGTGGGTCAATACTTTCAAGCAAACAAAAGCCGTAAATGTTTTAAATGTGGCGCCGACTCACATGTAATAAAGGACTGTCCCAAAAATACTTTTTCTTGTTTTAAATGTGGTAAGCCAGGACACCGTGCCGTGCAGTGTAATGGTGAGAGCCAATATAAACAAGAAAAATCGACGAATGTTGTCCGAGACGAAAAGTGGACGTTAAAGTCATTAAGCACATTCACTTCTTCTGGCTTAGAGTTAAAAAGATTTGCAAAGGTTTAGTGGATACCGGAGCGGACCTGTGTCTTATGCGTAGGTGTGTCTATCGGAAGTTAGGAATCAGACAGTTAACAGGATGTTCTAAGACTCTAACGGGTATAGCTGACAGCCAAATTCTGACGTTTGGAAGCTTTATAATACCCGTCATGATTGATTACATTCAAATGGAAATCGAATTTCATGTCGTACCAGATGAGGATATAAGTTTCGAAGCAATTCTTGGCAGAACCATTTTGGATTATGTTGACTTGCAAGTGACTAAAAAGGGGACTTTATTAAAACCGAAAGTTGATGTAGAAAAAAAAATGATCAGCGCTGACAATAGTTCTTGTTTTGAACTGTTTCATGAGTTTGAAAGTATGTGCATGTTAGTTGTGGACCAAGAGGCGGTTACGATCGAATTAGATTTTTCCCATTTGAGTAAGTTGCAACAAAAAGAGGTTAAGCAACTAGTACATTCGTACAAACCAACCAGAAATCCAAGCTCTCCAATTGAGATGAAGATTCTTTTAACAGACGAGCTGCTAGTATTTCAGCATCCGAGACGAATAGCCGTGTGTGATCAAAAAATGGTTGATGAGCAAGTGAAAGAATGGCTAGCGGAGAAAATTATCAAGCCCAGTATGTCAGAGTACGCCTCACCAGTTGTTTTAGTGGCCAAAAAGAATGGCAAAAAGCGTTTGTGCTGCGACTACCGTAAGCTAAACGAAAAGGTGATTCGTGATAATTTTCCTATGCCTCAAATGGATACTGTAATTGAGAAGCTGCAAGGTGCGTCAATTTTCACTACACTAGATTTGACAAATGGATTTTTCCATGTACCAGTTGAAACAGGCTCGCAAAAATATACTTCATTTGTGACTCAAAATGGGCAGTATGAATTTTTATACGTGCCTTTCGGAATTTCAAACTCTCCAGCAGTGTTTACTAGATTCATAATGGCAGTTATGCAAGAATTAATCCAAAATAATGATGCGGTCGTTTATATGGACGACGTCATAATTCCGAGCAGCAATGTCGAAGAAGGCCTGGTGAAGCTTAAAAGAGTGCTGCAGGTTGCAGGAAAGAATGGTCTACGCATAAATTGGTCGAAGTGTCAACTGTTGCAAGGGAAAGTTAGCTTCTTAGGGTATATAGTGCAAAAGGGCACTATAACTCCGAGCAAGGAAAAGACCCAGGCTGTTGCAAATTTTCCGATACCCCGGGATAAAAAGGATATTCAGCGATTTTTGGGGCTGACATCCTATTTTCGTAGGTCTGTAGAGGGGTACGCAGTAATTGCAAAACCGTTGTCCGGCATTTTGCGAAAGGATGCAATGTTTGAATTTAAAGACTTGCAGCATGTCGCATTTGAGCAATTGAAAGCAGCTTTGACCAGTGGACCTGTATTAAAATTGTATAGTCCTAAGTTACAAACGGAAATTCACACGGATGCTAGCAAGTTTGGTTTTGGTGGAGTATTGTTGCAGAAAGACCTAGAAGACTGTTTGTTTCATCCTGTTCAGTATGTGAGCCGTAAGACAAAAGCAGCTGAAGAAAAGTACGATTCATACGAATTAGAAGTCCTTGCCGTCATGTCTGCTCTAATAAAATGGCGTGTGTACGTATTAGGCATAAAGTTTAAAATCATAACCGATTGCAATGCGTTTACAATGACGATGAGGAAAAAAGAAGTGCCTTTGCGTGTAGCCAGATGGGCAATGTACTTGCAAGACTTCGACTATGAAATTGAGCATCGTTCGGGTTCCAAAATGCGTCATGTTGACGCCTTGAGCCGTGTTTTCTGCTATGTGTTGACCGATAGCTTAGTACATCGTTTGAGAGAAGCACAGTTGGGGGATGAATGGACAAAGATAATTCGCCAAATTGTTGAGGAAAAGGGGTATGAAGATTTCTACATTGAAAACAAAATCTTGTATAAAGACCCGAATCGGGAGTTAATTGTTGTGCCGTGTCAAATGGAAACGGAAATCATTCGTATTACACACAAGCAGGGTCATTTTTCCGCTAAAAAGACTCAGGATCTCGTGGAGAAAAACTATTTTATACCAAAACTAAAGGAGAAGGTGGCCCGAACTGTAGATAGTTGCATAGAATGCATTATTATGAATGCTAAAACTGGGAAAAAGGAAGGATTTCTGACCCCGATAGATGAGGGAGACAGACCATTGTGTACGTATCATATCGATCACGTAGGGCCAATGGAGCTAACCAGCAAACGTTATAACCACATCCTAGTGGTGGTAGATGGGTTCTCCAAATTTGTGTGGTTGTACCCCACCCGCAGCACTGGTGTTGATGAAGTTTTAAATTGCTTAGAAAGGCAATCTGTCCTGTTTGGAAATCCAGAGCGAATCGTTTCTGATAGAGGTACTGCATTTACGTCACATCTTTTTAAAGACTATTGCAAGAAACAAAGCATAGCGCATCTGATTATAGCTACAGGAGTACCGCGAGGAAATGGTCAGGTAGAGCGAATGCATAAAATAGTCGTGCCAATGCTTTCTAAGTTAAGCCATGATAGTCCTGGCAGTTGGCATAAACATTTGGGAAGAGTTCAACAAGTGATCAACCGGACTGCACCAAGGAGCAGAAAAGTATCCCCTTTCAATATTCTAACAGGTCTGGAAATGCGTATACCAGACGATCTAGAGTTAAATAAACTAGTGAAAGAAAGTTTGATCGATGAGTTGGAAGACGAACGAAGGGCAACGCGTGAGCAGGCGCGGGAAAATATCCAAAAGCTGCAAGATGAAAATAGAAGGCAATTTGATCTAAAAAGGAAAAAGGATATTCAGTACAAAATAAACCATTTAGTAGCTATAAAGCGCACTCAGTATGATACGGGATGAAAATTAAAGGGAAAAATTTTGGGGCCATATAAGGTGGTGGACGTTAAGAATCATGGTAGATATGAAGTTGAGAAACTAGGCAGTGGAAAAGGACCGTGTAAGACGACAACAGTTTCAGAGTATATGAAGATGTGGGATTCCTTCGGGTCGAAGGACGTGTCAGGAGGGCCGAATGTGGGAACCCTAGAAGGAGAGCAACAGAGAACAACGCGCAGCGGTCGTTCTTTCTGATCGCTCTCTCTTCGCTCATTTGTAGCTTTGCAGTTTTGCGTCAAAGAGCAGGCTGCGCAACGCGAAAAGAAAAAGCGGACACTTTGCATTCGGGAGTTGACTGAAGAACTCGTCGTCCGTCGAAGAGTTAATGTTTTAATTATAACGTAAATCATCCCATAATAACTTAAAAATAATATTAATCAATCATCTTATAATGTTAAACATATTTGTAAAAGTTAATCGCTTTGAAACAAATTATAATAAGAAACTTTGTAATTCTATAGTAATAAAGAAACTACATGTATGTACAATAGCTGACGAAAGCTGTATGCCATATGTGCAATAGGTGACAATATGCTGATTGCTATATTTGCACAAGCTGACTAAAAGCTGATTGCTATATATTCATTATACAATATATACAATAGCTGACGAAAGCTGTATGCCATATGTGATGTGATAATAGGTGACAAAAAGCTGATTGCTATATGTGCATTAGCTGACAAAAAGCTGATAGCTATATGTGCTCTTGCTGACAAAAGCTGATTGCTGTATGTGCAAAAGCTGCCAAATGCTGATTGCGATATGTGCAATAGCTGACAAAAAGCTAATTGCTATATGTGCACTTCCTGAAAAAACGCTGACTGCTATATGTTCACAAACTGCTATACAGATGATTGCTAGATATGCACTTGCTGACAAAAGCTGATTGCTGTATGTACAATAGCTGACAAAAGCAGATTGCATTATGTGCAATAGCTAACATCAACTGATTGCTATATGTGCAATAGCTGACAAACGCTGATTGCTATATGTATGTGCACTTGCTGACAAAAAGCTGATGGTTATATGATTAAAATAACTGATTCCTATATGTGCAATAGCTGACAAAAGCTGATTGCTATATGTGCAATAGGCGACAAAAAGCTGATTGGTATATTTGTACTAGCTGACAAAAAGCTGATAGTTATATGTATGTGCACTTGCTGACAAGAAGCTGATTGCTCTATGTTCACTAGCTGACAAAAGCAGATTGCTTTATGTGCAATAGCTAACATCAACTGATTGCTATATGTGCAATAGGCGACAAAAAGCTGATTGGTATATTTGTACTAGCTGACAAAACTCTGATAGCTATATGTGCACTTGCTGACAAAAAGCTGATTGCCATATGTGCAATAGCAAACAACAGCTGATTGCTATATGTACAATAGCTGATAATAGCTGATTGCAATATGTGCAATAGCTGACAAAAGCTGATTGCAATATGTGCAATAGCTGACAAAAGCTGATTGCAATATATGCAATAGCTCAAAAAACTGATAACCATATTTGCAATATCTGACAGAAGCTGATTGCTATATGTGCAATAGCTTACTAAAGCAGATTTCTATATGTGCAATAGCTGATAAAAGCTTATTGCAATATGTGCAATAGCTGACAAAAGCTGATTGCTAAATTTGCAATAGCTGACAAAAGCGGATTGCTGTATGTATGTATGTGCACTGGGGTCAAAACGCTAATTGCCGTATGTGCACTTGCCAAAAAAACGCTGAGTGCGATAAGTGCTCTAGCTGACAAAAAGCTGATAGCTATAGGTGCAATTGCTGACAAAAGCTGATAGCTATATGTGCACTTGCTGCTAAAAACCGGATTGCTATATGTGCACTTGCTGACAAAAGCTTATTGCAATATGTGCAATAGCTGACAAAAGCTGATTGCTATATTTGCAATAGCTGACAAAAGCGGATTGCTGTATGTATGTATGTGCACTGGGGTCAAAACGGTAATTGCCGTATGTGCACTTGCTAAAAAAACGATATGTGCTCTAGCTGACAAAAAGCTGATAGCTATAGGTGCAATTGCTGACAAAAGCTGATAGCTATATGTGCACTTTCTGACAAAAGCTGATTGCTATATTTGTACTAGCTGAAAAAACGCTGACTGCTATATGTTCACTAGCTGCTTAGAAGCTGATTGCGCTATGTGTACTTGCTGACAAAAGCTGAGTGCTATATGTGCAACAGCTGAAAAAAGCTAATTGCTATATGTGCAATAGCTGACAAAAGCAGATTTCTATATGTGCAATAGGTGACAAAAACCTGATTGCTATATTTGCAATAGCTGACAAAAGCGGATTGCTGTATGATTAGCAGCTGCTAAAGCTGATTGCTCTATGTGCACTACTGTCAAAACGCTGATTGCTATATGTGCACCTGCTGAAAAAACGCTGATTGCTATATGCTCACTAGGTGTAAAAAGCTGATTGTTATGTGTGCACTTGCTGACAAAAGCTGATTGCTGTATGTATAATAACTGACAATATGATTGCTCTATGTTCACTAGCTGATAAAAGCTGATTGCTATAAGTGCAATAGCTGGCAAAATCTGATTGCTATTTGTGTTTGCACTTGCTGACAAAAAGCTGATTGCTATATATGCACTTGCTGAAAAATTGCTGACTGCTATATGTTCACTATTTGCTAAGAAGCTGATTGCTCTATGTGCACTTACTGACAAAATCTGATTGCTGCATGTACAATAGCTGACGAAAGCTGTATGCCATATGTGCAATAGGTAACAAAAAGCTGATTGCTATATTTGCACTAGCTGACAAAAAGCTGATTGCTATATGTGCATAAGCTGACAAAAAGCTGATAGCAATATGCGCTCTTGCTGACAAAAGCTGATTGCTGTATGTGCAAAAGCTGACAAATGTTGATTGCGATATATGCAATAGCTGACAAAAGCTGATTGCTATCTGTGCACTTCCTGAAAAAACGCTGACTGCTAAATGTTCATAAGCTGCTATAAAGATGATTGCTAGATGTTCACTTGCTGACAAAAGCTGATTGCTGTATGTACAATAGCTGACAAAAGCTGATTGCTATATGTGCAATAGCTAACATAAACTGATTGCTATATGTGCAATAGCTGACAAACGCTGATTGCTATATGTATGTGCACTTGCTGAAAAAAAGCTGATGGCTATATGATTAAAATAACTGATTCCTATACGTGCAATAGCTGACAAAAGCTGATTGCAATATGTGCAATACGCGAAAAAAAGCTGATTGCTATATTTGTACTAGCTGACAAAAAGCTGATAGATATATGTATGTGCACTTGCTGACAAGAAGCTGATTGCTATATATGCACTTGCTGAAAAAATGCTGACTGCTAAATGTTCATAAGCTGCTATAAAGATGATTGCTAGATGTGCACTTGCTGACAAAAGCTGATTACTGTATGTGCAATAGCTAGCTAAAGCTGATTTCTATATGTGCAATAGCTGGTAAAAGCTTATTGCAATATGTGCCATGGCTGACAAAAGCTGATTGCTATATTTGCAATAGCTGACAAAAGCGGATTGCTGTATGTATGTATGTGCACTGGGGTCAAAACGCTAATTGCCGTATGTGCATTTGCTAAAAAAACGCTGATTGCGATATGTGCTCTAGCTGACAAAAAGCTGATAGCTATAGGTGCAATTGCTGACAAAAGCTGACAGCTATATGTGCACTTTCTGACAAAAGCTGATTGTTATATTTGTACTAGCTGAAAAAACGCTGACTGCTATATGTTCACTAGCTGCTAAGAAGCTGATTGCTATATGTGCACTTACTGACAAAATCTGATTGCTGTATGTACAATAGCTGACGAAAGCTGTATGCCATATGTGCAATTGGTGACAAAAAGCTGAGTGCTATATTTGCACTAGCTGACAAAAAGCTGATTGCTATATGTGAATTAGCTGACAAAAAGCTGATAGCTATATGTGCTCTTGCTAACAAAAGCTTATTGCTGTATGTGCAAAAGCTGACAATTGCTGATTGCGATATCTGTTATAGCTGACAAAAAGCTGATTGCTATACGTGCACTTCCTGAAAACACGCAGACTGTTATATGTTCACAAGCTGCTATAAAGATGATTGCTAGATGTGCACTTGCTGACAAAAGCTGATTACTGTATGTACAATAGCTGACAAAAGCTGATTGCTTTATGTGCAATAGCTAACATAAACTGATTGCTATATGTGCAATAGCTGACAAAAAGCTGATAGTTATATGTATGTGCACTTGCTGACAAGAAGCTGATTGCTCTATGTTCACTAGCTGACAAAAGCTAATTGCTATATGTGCAATAGCTGGCAATATCTGATTGCAATTTGTACGTGCACTTGATGATATAAAGCTGACTGCTATATGTTCCAAAAACAGATTACTATATGTGTAATAGCTGACAAAAGCTGGTTGCTATATGTGTAATAGCTGGCAATAGCTGATTGCTATATGTGCAATTGCTGAAAAAAGCTTATTGCAATATGTGCAATAGCTGACAAAAGCTGATTGCTATATTTGCAATAGCTGACAAAAGCGGATTGCTATATGTGCACTTCCTGAAAAAACGCTGACTGCTAAATGTTCACAAGCTGCTTTATAGCAGATGATTGCTAGATGTGCACTTGCTGACAAAAGCTGATTGCTGCATGTACAATAGCTGACAAAAGCTGATTGTTATATGTGCAATAGCTAACATAAACTGATTGCTATATGTGCAATAGCTGACAAACACTGATTGCTATATGTATGTGCACTTGCTGACAAAAAGCTGATGGCTATATGTTTAAAATAACTGATTCTTCTATGTGCAATAGCCGACAAAAGCTAATTGCTATATGTGCAATAGGCGACAAAAAGCTGATTGCTATATTTGTAGCTGATAGTTATATGAATGTCCACTTGCTGACAAGAAGCTGATTGATCTATGTTCACTAGCTGGCAAAAGCTAATTGCTATATGTGCAATAGCTGGCAATATTTGATTGCTATATGTGCAATAGCTGATAAAAGCTTATTGCAATATGTGCAATAGCTGACAAAAGTTGATTGCTATTTTTGCAATAGCTGACAAAAGCGGATTGCTATATGTGCACTTCCTAAAAAACGCTGACTGCTATATGTCCACAAGCTGCTATAAAGATGATTGCTAGATGTGCACTTGCTGACAAAATCTGATTGCTGTATGTACAATAGCTGACAAAAGCTGATTGCAATATGTGCAATAGCTGACAAAAGCTGATTGCTATATATTCAAAAAACTGATAACTATATTTGCAATATCTGACAAAAGCTGATTGCTATATGTGCAATAGCTAATAAAAGCTGATTGCTATATGTGCAATAGCTGATAAAAGCTGATTGCAATAGGTGCAATAGCTGACAAAAGCTGATTGCTATATATTCAAAAAACTGATAACTATATTTGCAATATCTGACAAAAGCTGATTGCTATATGTGCAATAGCTTACTAAAGCAGATTTCTATATGTGCAATAGCTGATAAAATCTTATTGCAATATGTGCAATAGCTGACAAAAGCTGATTGCTATATTTGCAATAGCTGACAAAAGCGGATTGCTGTATGTATGTATGTGCACTGGGGTCAAAACGCTAATTGCCGTATGTGCACTTGCTAAAAAAAACGCTGATTGCGATAAGTGCTCTAGCTGACAAAAAGCTGATAGCTATAGGTGCAATTGCTGACAAAAGCTGATAGCTATATGTGCACTTGCTGACAAAAGCTGATTGCTATATGTGCAATAGCTGATAAAAGCTGATTGCTATATGTGCAATTGCGAACAAAAGCTGATTGCTAGATGTGCAATAGCTGACAAAAGCTGTTTGCTATATATGCAATAGCTGACAAAATCTGATTGCTATATGTTCACTTGCTGACAAATTGCTGATTGCTATATGTGCAATAGCTAACAAAAGCTGATTGCTATATGTACAATAGCTGATAAAAGCTGATTGCCATTTGTGTAATAGGCGACAAAAAGCTGATAGCTATATTTGTACTAGCTGACAAATACTGATAGTCATATGTATGTGTACTTGCCGACAAAAGCTGATTGCTGTATGTATAATAGCTGACAAAAGCTTATTGCTCTATGTGCACTAGCTGACAAAAGCTGATTGCTATATGTGCAATAGCTGGCAAAAGCTAATTGCTATTTGTTTGCGCACTTGCTGATAAAAAGCTGGTTGCTATATGTTCAAAAAACTGATTAACATATGTGCAATAACTGACAAAAGCTGATTGCTATATGTGCAACACCTGACGAAAGCTGATTGCCATATGAGCAATAGGCGACAAAAAGCTGATTGCTATATGTGCATAAGCTGACAAAAAGCTGATAGCAATATGCGCTCTTGCTGACAAAAGCTGATTGCTGTATGTGCAAAAGCTGACAAATGTTGATTGCGATATATGCAATAGCTGACAAAAGCTGATTGCTATCTGTGCACTTCCTGAAAAAACGCTGACTGCTAAATGTTCATAAGCTGCTATAAAGATGATTGCTAGATGTTCACTTGCTGACAAAAGCTGATTGCTGTATGTACAATAGCTGACAAAAGCTGATTGCTATATGTGCAATAGCTAACATAAACTGATTGCTATATGTGCAATAGCTGACAAACGCTGATTGCTATATGTATGTGCACTTGCTGAAAAAAAGCTGATGGCTATATGATTAAAATAACTGATTCCTATACGTGCAATAGCTGACAAAAGCTGATTGCAATATGTGCAATACGCGAAAAAAAGCTGATTGCTATATTTGTACTAGCTGACAAAAAGCTGATAGATATATGTATGTGCACTTGCTGACAAGAAGCTGATTGCTATATATGCACTTGCTGAAAAAATGCTGACTGCTAAATGTTCATAAGCTGCTATAAAGATGATTGCTAGATGTGCACTTGCTGACAAAAGCTGATTACTGTATGTGCAATAGCTAGCTAAAGCTGATTTCTATATGTGCAATAGCTGGTAAAAGCTTATTGCAATATGTGCCATGGCTGACAAAAGCTGATTGCTATATTTGCAATAGCTGACAAAAGCGGATTGCTGTATGTATGTATGTGCACTGGGGTCAAAACGCTAATTGCCGTATGTGCATTTGCTAAAAAAACGCTGATTGCGATATGTGCTCTAGCTGACAAAAAGCTGATAGCTATAGGTGCAATTGCTGACAAAAGCTGACAGCTATATGTGCACTTTCTGACAAAAGCTGATTGTTATATTTGTACTAGCTGAAAAAACGCTGACTGCTATATGTTCACTAGCTGCTAAGAAGCTGATTGCTATATGTGCACTTACTGACAAAATCTGATTGCTGTATGTACAATAGCTGACGAAAGCTGTATGCCATATGTGCAATTGGTGACAAAAAGCTGAGTGCTATATTTGCACTAGCTGACAAAAAGCTGATTGCTATATGTGAATTAGCTGACAAAAAGCTGATAGCTATATGTGCTCTTGCTAACAAAAGCTTATTGCTGTATGTGCAAAAGCTGACAATTGCTGATTGCGATATCTGTTATAGCTGACAAAAAGCTGATTGCTATACGTGCACTTCCTGAAAACACGCAGACTGTTATATGTTCACAAGCTGCTATAAAGATGATTGCTAGATGTGCACTTGCTGACAAAAGCTGATTACTGTATGTACAATAGCTGACAAAAGCTGATTGCTTTATGTGCAATAGCTAACATAAACTGATTGCTATATGTGCAATAGCTGACAAAAAGCTGATAGTTATATGTATGTGCACTTGCTGACAAGAAGCTGATTGCTCTATGTTCACTAGCTGACAAAAGCTAATTGCTATATGTGCAATAGCTGGCAATATCTGATTGCAATTTGTACGTGCACTTGATGATATAAAGCTGACTGCTATATGTTCCAAAAACAGATTACTATATGTGTAATAGCTGACAAAAGCTGGTTGCTATATGTGTAATAGCTGGCAATAGCTGATTGCTATATGTGCAATTGCTGAAAAAAGCTTATTGCAATATGTGCAATAGCTGACAAAATCTGATTGCTATATTTGCAATAGCTGACAAAAGCGGATTGCTATATGTGCACTTCCTGAAAAAACGCTGACTGCTAAATGTTCACAAGCTGCTTTATAGCAGATGATTGCTAGATGTGCACTTGCTGACAAAAGCTGATTGCTGCATGTACAATAGCTGACAAAAGCTGATTGTTATATGTGCAATAGCTAACATAAACTGATTGCTATATGTGCAATAGCTGACAAACACTGATTGCTATATGTATGTGCACTTGCTGACAAAAAGCTGATGGCTATATGTTTAAAATAACTGATTCTTCTATGTGCAATAGCCGACAAAAGCTAATTGCTATATGTGCAATAGGCGACAAAAAGCTGATTGCTATATTTGTAGCTGATAGTTATATGAATGTCCACTTGCTGACAAGAAGCTGATTGATCTATGTTCACTAGCTGGCAAAAGCTAATTGCTATATGTGCAATAGCTGGCAATATTTGATTGCTATATGTGCAATAGCTGATAAAAGCTTATTGCAATATGTGCAATAGCTGACAAAAGTTGATTGCTATTTTTGCAATAGCTGACAAAAGCGGATTGCTATATGTGCACTTCCTAAAAAACGCTGACTGCTATATGTCCACAAGCTGCTATAAAGATGATTGCTAGATGTGCACTTGCTGACAAAATCTGATTGCTGTATGTACAATAGCTGACAAAAGCTGATTGCAATATGTGCAATAGCTGACAAAAGCTGATTGCTATATATTCAAAAAACTGATAACTATATTTGCAATATCTGACAAAAGCTGATTGCTATATGTGCAATAGCTAATAAAAGCTGATTGCTATATGTGCAATAGCTGATAAAAGCTGATTGCAATAGGTGCAATAGCTGACAAAAGCTGATTGCTATATATTCAAAAAACTGATAACTATATTTGCAATATCTGACAAAAGCTGATTGCTATATGTGCAATAGCTTACTAAAGCAGATTTCTATATGTGCAATAGCTGATAAAATCTTATTGCAATATGTGCAATAGCTGACAAAAGCTGATTGCTATATTTGCAATAGCTGACAAAAGCGGATTGCTGTATGTATGTATGTGCACTGGGGTCAAAACGCTAATTGCCGTATGTGCACTTGCTAAAAAAAACGCTGATTGCGATAAGTGCTCTAGCTGACAAAAAGCTGATAGCTATAGGAGCTATTGCTGACAAAAGCTGATAGCTATATGTGCACTTGCTGACAAAAGCTGATTGCTATATGTGCAATAGCTGATAAAAGCTGATTGCTATATGTGCAATTGCGAACAAAAGCTGATTGCTAGATGTGCAATAGCTGACAAAAGCTGTTTGCTATATATGCAATAGCTGACAAAATCTGATTGCTATATGTTCACTTGCTGACAAATTGCTGATTGCTATATGTGCAATAGCTAACAAAAGCTGATTGCTATATGTACAATAGCTGATAAAAGCTGATTGCCATTTGTGTAATAGGCGACAAAAAGCTGATAGCTATATTTGTACTAGCTGACAAATACTGATAGTCATATGTATGTGTACTTGCCGACAAAAGCTGATTGCTGTATGTATAATAGCTGACAAAAGCTTATTGCTCTATGTGCACTAGCTGACAAAAGCTGATTGCTATATGTGCAATAGCTGGCAAAAGCTAATTGCTATTTGTTTGCGCACTTGCTGATAAAAAGCTGGTTGCTATATGTTCAAAAAACTGATTAACATATGTGCAATAACTGACAAAAGCTGATTGCTATATGTGCAACACCTGACGAAAGCTGATTGCCATATGAGCAATAGGCGACAAAAAGCTGATTGCTATATTTTTACTAGCTGACAAAAAGCTGATAGTTATATGTATGTGCATTTGCTGACAAGAAGCTGATTGCTCTAAGTTTACTAGCTGACAGAAGCTAATTGCTATATGTGCAATAGCTGGCAATATCTGATTGCAATTTTTACGTGCACTTGCTGACAAAAAGCTGACTGCTACATGTTCAAAAAATAGATTACTATATGTGCAATAGCTGACAAAAGCTGATTGCTATATGTGTAATAGCTGACAAAAGCTGATTGCTATATGTGCAATAGGTGACAAGAAGCTGATTAATATATTTTTACTAGCTGACAAAACGTTGATAGCTATATGTTCACTTGCTGACAAAAAGCTGATTGCTATATGTGCAATAGCTAACAACAGCTGATTGCTATATGTACAATAGCTGATAAAAGCTGATTGCAATATGTGCAATAGCTGACAAAAGCTGATTGCTATATTTGCAATAGCTGACAAAAGCGGATTTCTGTATGTATAAGAGGTGCTAAAGCTGACTGCTCTATGTGCACTAGTGACAAAAAGCTGATTGCTATATATGCACTTGCTGAAAAAACGCTAACGCTATATGTTCACTAGCTGCTGAAAAGCCTATTGCTATATGTGCACTTACTGACAAAATCTGATTGCTGTATGTACAATAGCTGACAAAAGCTGATTGCAATATGTGCAATAGCTGACAAAAGCCGATTGGTATATATTAAAAAAACTGATAACTATATTTGCAATATCTGACAAAAGCTGATTGCTATATGTGCAATAGCTAACAAAAGCTGATTGCTATATGTGCAATAGCTGATAAAAGCTTATTGCAATATGTGCAATAGCTGACAAAAGCTGATTGCTATATTTGCAATAGCTGACAAAAGCGGATTGCTGTATGTATGTATGTGCACTGGGGTCAAAACGGTAATTGCCGTTTGTGCACTTGCTAAAAAAACGATATGTGCTCTAGCTGACAAAAAGCTGATAGCTATAGGTGCAATTGCTGACAAAAGCTGATAGCTATATGTGCACTTTCTGACAAAAGCTGATTGCTATATTTGTACGAGCTGAAAAAACGCTGACTGCTATATGTTCACTAGTTGCTAAGAAGCTGATTGCTATATGTGCACTTACTGACAAAATCTGATTGCTGCATGTACAATAGCTGACGAAAGCTGTATGCCATATGTGCAATAGGTAACAAAAAGCTATATGCTAAATTGCTATATGTGCACTTCCTGAAAAAACGCTGACTGCTAAATGTTCATAAGCTGCTATAAAGATGATTGCTAGATGTTCACTTGCTGACAAAAGCTGATTGCTATATGTGCAATAGCTAACATAAACTGATTGCTATATGTGCAATAGCTGAGAAACGCTGATTGCTATATGTATGTGCACTTGCTGACAAAAAGCTGATGGCTATATGTTTAAAATAACTGATTCCTATATGTGCAATAGCTGACAAAAGCTAATTGCTATATGTGCAATAGGCGACAAAAAGCTAATTGCTATATTTGTAGCTGATAGTTATATGAATGTCCACTTGCTGACAAGAAGCTGATTGATCTATGTTCACTAGCTGGCAAAAGCTAATTGCTATATGTGCAACAGCTGGCAATATCTGATTGCAATTTGTACGTGCACTTGCTGACATAAAGCTGACTGCTATATATTAAAAAAATAGATAACTATATGTGTAATAGCTGACAAAAGCTGATTGCTATATGTGCAATAGCTGATGAAAGCTTGTTGCAATATGTGCAATAGCTGACAAAAGCTGATTGCTATATTTGCAATAGCTGACAAAAGCGGATTGCTGTTTGTATGATAGCTGACAAAAGCTGATTGCTCTATGTGCACTTTCTGACAAAAGCTGATTGCTATATTTGTACTAGCTGAAAGAACGCTGACTGCTATATGTTCACTAGCTGCTAAGAAGCTTATTGCTATATGTGCACTTACTGACAAAATCTGATGGCTGTATGTGCAATAGCTGACGAAAGCTTTATGCCATATGTGCAATAGGTGACAAAAAGCTGATTGCTATATGTGATTTAGCTGACAAAAAGCTGATAGCTATTGTGGTCTTGCTGACAAAAGCTTATTGCTGTATGTGCAAAAGCTGACAAATGCTGATTGCGATATGTGCAATAGCTGATAAAAGCTTATTGCAATATGTGCAATAGCTGACAAAAGCTGATTGCTATATGTGCAATAGCTGACAAAAGCGGATTGCTGTATGTATGTATGTGCACTGGGGTCAAAACGGTAATTGCCGTATGTGCACATGCTAAAAAATCTAAAAAATATGTGCTCTAGCTGACAAAAAGCTGATGGCTATAGGTGCAATTGCTGACAAAAGCTGATAGCTATATGTGCACTTTCTGACAAAAGCTGATTGCTATATGTGCAATAGCTGACAAAAGCTAATTGCTATATGTGCAATAGCTGACAAAAGCAGATTGCTATATTTGCAATAGCTGACAAAAGCGGATTGCTGTATGTATAATAGCTGCTAGAACTGATTGCTCTGTGCACTGGTGTCAAAACGCTAATTGCCGTATGTGCAATTGCTAAAAAAACGCTGATTGCGATATGTGCTCTAGCTGACAAAAAGCTGATAGCTATAGGTGCAATTGCTGACAAAAGCTGATAGCTATATGTGCACTTTCTGACAAAAGCTGATTGCTATATGTGCACTTCCTGAAAACACGCTGACTTGTATATGTCCACAAGCTGCTATAAAGATGATTGCTAGATGTGCACTTGCTGACAAAAGCTGATTACTGTATGTACAATAGCTGACAAAAGCTGATTGCTTTATGTACAATAGCTAACATAAACTGATTGCTATATGTGCAATAGCTGACAAACGCTTATTGCTATATGTATGTGCACTTGCTGACAAAAAGCTGATGGCTATATGATTAAAAGAACTGATTCCTATATGTGCTATAGCTGACAAAAGCTTATTGCTATCTGTGCAATAGGCGACAAAAACCTGATTGCTATATTTGTACTAGCTGACAAAAAGCTGATAATTATATGTATGTGCACTTGCTGACAAGAAGCTGATTGCTATATGCTCACTAGCTGTAACAAGTTGATAGCTATATGTTCACTTGCAGACAAAAAGCTGATTGCTATATGTGCAATAGCTAACAACAGCTGATTGCTATATGTTCAATAGCTGATAAAAGCTGTTTGCCATTTGTGTAATATGCGACAAAAAGCTGATAGCTATATTTGTATTAGCTGTTAAATACTGATAGTCATATGCATGTGCACTTGCCGACAAAGGCTGATTGCTGTATGTATAATAGCTGACAAAAGCTAATTGCTCCATGTGCACTATCTGACAAAAGCTGATTGCTATATGTGCAATAGCTGGCAAAACTGGATTTCTGTATGTATAAGAGCTGCTAAAGCTGCTTGCTCTATGTGCACTAGTGACAAAAAGCTGATTGCTATATATGCACTTGCTGAAAAAACGCTGACTGCTATATGTTCACTAGCTGCTAAAAAGCTGATTGTTATATGTGCACTTACTGATAAAATCTGATTGCTGTATGTACAATAGCTGACAAAAGCTGATTGCAATATGTGCAATAGCTGACAAAAGCTGATTGCAATATGTGCAATAGCTGACAAAAGCGGATTGCTGTATGTATAATAGCTGCTAAACTTGTTGCTCTATGTGCACTAGTGTCAAAACGCTGATTGCTATATGTGCACTTTCTGACAAAAGCTGATTGCTGTATTTGTACTAGCTGAAAAAACGCTGACTGCTATATGTTCACTAGCTGCTAAGAAGCTGATTGCTATATGTGCCCTTACTGACAAAATCTGATTGCTGTATGTACAATAGCTGACGAAAGCTGTATGCCATATGTGATGTGATAATAGGTTACAAAAAGCCGATTGCTATATGTGCATTAGCTGACAAAAAGCTGATAGCTATATGTGCTCTTGCTGACAAAAGCTGATTGCTGTATGTGGAAAAGCTGCAAAATGCTGATTGCGATATGTGCAATAGCTGACAAAAAGCTGGTTGCTATATGTGCACTTCCTGAAAAAATGCTGACTGCTATATGTTCACAAACTGCTATACAGATGATTGCTAGACATGCACTTGCTGACAAAAGCTGATTGCTGTATGTACAATACCTGACAAAAGCAGATTGCTTTATGTGCAATAGCTAACATCAACTGATTGCTATATGTGCAATAGCTGACAAACGCTGATTGCTATATGTATGTGCACTTGCTGACAAAAAGCTGATGGATATATGAATAAAATAACTGATTCCTATATGTGCAATAGCTGACAAAAGCTGATTGCTATATGTGCAATAGGCGACAAAAAGCTGATTGGTATATTTGTACTAGCTGACAAAAAGCTGATAGTTATATGTATGTGCACTTGCTGACAAGAAGCTGATTGCTCTATGTTCACTAGCTGACAAAAGCATATTGCTTTATGTGCAATAGCTAACATCAACTGATTGCTATATGTGCAATAGGCGACAAAAAGCTGATTGGTATATTTGTACTAGCTGACAAAACTCTGATAGCTATATGTGCACTTGCTGACACAAAGCTGATTGCCATATGTGCAATAGCAAACAACAGCTGATTGCTATATGTACAATAGCTGATAAAAGCTGATTGCAATATGTGCAATAGCTGACAAAAGCTGATTGCAATATGTGCAATAGCTGACAAAAGCGGATTGCTGTATGTACTATAGCTGCTAAAGCTGATTGCTCTATGTGCACTAGTGTCAAAACGCTGATTGCTATATGTACAATAGCTGATAAAAGCTGATTGCAATATGTGCAATAGCTGACAAAAGCTGATTGCAATATGTGCAATAGCTGATAAAAGCTGATTGCAATATGTGCAATAGCTCAAAAATCAGATAACTATATTTGCAATATCTGACAAAGGCTGATTGCTATATGTGCAATAGCTTACTAAAGCAGATTTCTATATGTGCAATAGCTGATAAAAGCTTATTGCAATATGTGCAATAGCTGACAAAAGCTGATTGCTATATTTGCAATAGCTGACAAAAGCGGATTGCTGTATGTATGTATGTGCACTGGGGTCAAAACGTTAATTGCCGTATGTGCACTTGCCAAAAAAACGATGATTGCGATAAGTGCTGTAGCTGACAAAAAGCTGATAGCTATAGGTGCAATTGCTGACAAAAGCTGATAGCTATATGTGCACTTGCTGCTAAAAACCTGATTGCTATATGTGCACTTGCTGACAAAAGCTGATTGCCATATGTGCAATAGGTGACAAAAAGCTGACTGTTATATTTTTACTAGCTGACAAAAAGTTGATAAGTATATGTTCACTTGCTGACAAAAAGCTGATTGCTATATGTGCCATAGCTAACAACAGCTGATTGCTATATGTACAATAGCTGATAAAAGCTGATTGCAATATGTGCAATAGCTGACAAAAGCTGATTGCTATATATGCAATAGCTGACAAAAGCGGATTTCTGTATGTATAAGAGGTGCTAAAGCTGATTGCTCTATGTGCACTAGTGACAAAAAGCTGATTGCTATATATGCACTTGCTGAAAAAACGCTGACTGCTATATGTTCACTATTTGCTAAGAAGCTGATTGCGCTATGTGCACTTACTGACAAAATCTGATTGCTGCATGTACAATAGCTGACGAAAGCTGTATGCCATATGTGCAATAGGTAACAAAAAGCTGATTGCTATATGTGCAATAGCTAACAACAGCTGATTGCTATATGTACAATAGCTGATAAAAGCTGATTGCTGTATGTGCAATAGCTGACGAAAGCTGTATGCCATATGTGCAAAAGGTGACAAAAAGCTGATTGCTATATTTGCTCTAGCTGACAAAAAGCTGATAGCTATAGGTGCAATTGCTGACAAAAGCTGATAGCTATATGTGCACTTTCTGACAAAAGCTGATTGCTATATTTGTACTAGCTGAAAAAACGCTGACTGCTATATGCTCACTAGCTGCTAAGAAGCTGATTGCTATATGTGTACTTGCTGACAAAATCTGATTGATGTATGTACAATAGCTGACGAAAGCTGTATGCCATATATGCAATTGGTGACAAAAAGCTGATTGCTATATTTGCACTAGCTGACAAAAAGCTGATTGCTATATGTGAATTAGCTGACAAAAAGCTGATAGCTATATGTGCTCTTGCTGACAAAAGCTTATTGCTGTATGTGCAAAAGCTGACAATTGCTGATTGCGATATGTGTTATAGCTGACAAAAAGCTGATTGCTATACGTGCACTTCCTGAAAACACGCAGACTGCTATATGTTCACAAGCTGCTATAAAGATGATTGCTAGATGTGCACTTGCTGACAAAAGCTGATTACTGTATGTACAATAGCTGACAAAAGCTGATTGCTTTATGTGCAATAGCTAACATAAACTGATTGCTATATGTGCAATAGCTGACAAACGCTGATTGCTATATGTATGTGCACTTGCTGAAAAAAAGCTGATGGCTATATGATTAAAATACCTGATTCCCATATGTGCAATAGCTGACAAAAGCTGATTGCAATATGTGCAATAGGCGACAAAAAGCTGATTGCTATATTTGTACTAGCTGACAAAAAGCTGATCGTTATATGTATGTGCACTTGCTGACAAGAAGCTGATTGCTCTATGTTCACTAGCTGACAAAAGCTAATTGCTATATGTGCAATAGCTGGCAATATCTGATTGCAATTTGTACGTGCACTTGATGATATAAAGCTGACTGCTATATGTTCCAAAAACAGATTACTATATGTGTAATAGCTGACAAAAGCTGGTTGCTATATGTGTAATAGCTGGCAATAGCTGATTGCTATATGTGCAATAGCTGATAAAAGCTTATTGCAATATGTGTTATAGCTGACAAAAAGCTGATTGCTATACGTGCACTTCCTGAAAACACGCAGACTGCTATATGTTCACAAGCTGCTATAAAGATGATTGCTATATGTTCACTTGCTGACAAAAAGCTGATTGCTATATGTGCAATAGCGAACAACAGCTGATTGCTATATGTTCAATAGCTGATAAAAGCTGATTGCCATTTGTGTAATAGGCGACAAAAAGCTGATAGCTATATTTGTACTAGCTGACAAATACTGATAGTCATATGTATGTGCACTTGCCGACAAAAGCTGATTGCTGTATGTATAATAGCTGACAAAAGCTAATTGCTCTATGTGCACTAGCTGACAAAAGCTGATTGCTATATGTGCAATAGCTGGCAAAAGCTAATTGCTATTTGTATGCGCACTTGCTGATAAAAAGCTGGATGCAACATGTTCAAAAAACTGACTAACATATGTGCAATAACTGACAAAAGCTGATTGCTATATGTGCAACACCTGACGAAAGCTGATTGCCATATGTGCAATAGCCGACAAAAAGCTGATTGCTATATTTTTACTAGCTGACAAAAAGCTGATAGTTATATGTATGTGCATTTGCTGACAAGAAGCTGATTGCTATATGTGTAATAGCTGACAAAAAGCTGATTGTTATATTTTTACTAGCTGACAAAACGTTGATAGCTATATGTGTAATAGCTGGCAATATCTGATTGCAATTTTTACGTGCACTTGTTGACAAAAAGCTGACTGCTATATGTTCAAAAAATAGATTACTATATGTGCAATAGCTGACAAAAGCTGATTGCTATATGTGTAATAGCTGACAAAAGCTGAATGCTATATGTGCAATAGGTGACAAAAAGCTGATTGTTATATTTTTACTAGCTGACAAAACGTTGATAGCTATATGTTCACTTGCTGACAAACAGCTGATTGCTATATGTGCAATAGCTAACAACAGCTGATTGCTATATGTACAATAGCTGATAAAAGCTGATTGCAATATGTGCAATAGCTGACAAAAGCTGATTGCTATATTTGCAATAGCTGACAAAAGCGGATTTCTGTATGTATAAGAGGTGCTAAAGCTGATTGCTCTATGTGCACTAGTGACAAAAAGCTGATTGCTATATATGCACTTTCTGAAAAAACGCTGACTGCTATATGTTCACTAGCTGCTAAAAAGCCTATTGCTATATGTGCACTTACTGACAAAATCTGATTGCTGTATGTACAATAGCTGACAAAAGCTGATTGCAATATGTGCAATAGCTGACAAAAGCTGATTGCTATATTTGCAATAGCTGACAAAAGCGGATTTCTGTATGTATAAGAGGTGCTAAATCTGATTGCTCTATGTGCACTAGTGACAAAAAGCTGATTGCTATATATGCACTTTCTGAAAAAACGCTGACTGCTATATGTTCACTAGCTGCTAAAAAGCCTATTGCTATATGTGCACTTACTGACAAAAGCTAATTGCTCTATGTGCACTAGCTGACAAAAGCTGATTGCTATATGTGCAATAGCTGGCAAAAGCTAATTGCTATTTGTATGCGCACTTGCTGATAAAAAGCTGGTTGCTACATGTTCAAAAAACTGACTAACATATGTGCAATAACTGACAAAAGCTGATTGCTATATTTGCAATATCTGACAAAAGCTGATTGCTATATGTGCAATAGCTAACAAAAGCTGATTGCTATATGTGCAATAGCTGATAAAAGCTTATTGCAATATGTGCAATAGCTGACAAAAGCTGATTGCTATATTTGCAATAGCTGACAAGAGCGGATTGCTGTATGTATGTATGTGCACTGGGGTCAAAACGGTAATTGCCGTATGTGCACTTGCTAAAAAAACGATATGTGCTCTAGCTGACAAAAAGCTGATAGCTATAGGTGCAATTGCTGACAAAAGCTGATAGCTATATGTGCACTTTCTGACAAAAGCTGATTGCTATATTTGTACGGGCTGAAAAAACGCTGACTGCTATATGTTCACTAGCTGCTAAGAAGCTGATTGCTGTATGTGCACTTACTGACAAAATCTGATTGCTGTATGTGCAATAGCTGACGAAATCTGTATGCCATATGTGCAAAAGGTGACAAAAAGCTGATTGCTATATTTGCTCTAGCTGACAAAAAGCTGATAGCTATAGGTGCAATTGCTGACAAAAGCTGATAGCTATATGTGCACTTTCTGACAAAAGCTGATTGCTATATTTGTACTAGCTGAAAAAACGCTGACTGCTATATGTTCACTAGCTGCTAAGAAGCTGATTGCTATATGTGTACTTGCTGACAAAAGCTGAGTGCTATATGTGCAATAGCTGACAAAAGCTAATTGCTATATGTGCAATTGCTGACAAAACCAGATTTCTATATGTGCAATAGGTGACAAAAACCTGATTGCTATATTTGCAATAGCTGACAAAAGCGGATTGCTGTATGATTAGCAGCTGCTAAAGCTGATTGCTCTATGTGCACTACTGTCAAAACGCTGATTGCTATATGTGCACTTGCTGAAAAAACGCTGATTGCTATATGCTCACTAGCTGTAAAAAGCTGATTGTTATATGTGCACTTGCTGACAAAAGCTGATTGCTGTATGTATAATAGCTGACAAAAGCTGATTGCTCTATGTTCACTAGCTGATAAAATCTGATTGCTATAAGTGCAATAGCTGGCAAAATCTGATTGCTATTTGTGTTTGCACTTGCTGACAAAAAGCTGATTACTATATATGCACTTGCTGAAAAAATGCTGACTGCTATATGTTCACTAGTTGTTAAGAAGCTGATTGCTATATGTGCACTTGCTGACAAAATCTGATTGCTGCATGTACAATAGCTGACGAAAGCTGTATGCCATATGTGCAATAGGTAACAAAAAACTGATTGCTATATTTGCACTAGCTGACAAAAAGCTGATTGCTATATGTGCATAAGCTGACAAAAAGCTGATAGCAATATGCGCTCTTGCTGACAAAAGCTGATTGCTGTATGTGCAAAAGCTGACAAATGTTGATTGCGATATGTGCAATAGCTGACAAAAGCTGATTGCTATATGTGCACTTCCTGAAAAAACGCTGACTGCTAAATGTTCATAAGCTGCTATAAAGATGATTGCTAGATGTTCACTTGCTGACAAAAGCTAATTGCTATATGTGCAACAGCTGGCAATATCTGATTGCAATTTGTACGTGCACTTGATGATATAAAGCTGACTGCTATATGTTCCAAAAACAGATTACTATATGTGTAATAGCTGACAAAAGCTGGTTGCTATATGTGTAATAGCTGGCAATAGCTGATTGCTATATGTGCAATTGCTGAAAAAAGCTTATTGCAATATGTGCAATAGCTGACAAAAGCTGATTGCTATATTTGCAATAGCTGACAAAAGCGGATTGCTATATGTGCACTTCCTGAAAAAACGCTGACTGCTAAATGTTCACAAGCTGCTTTATAGCAGATGATTGCTAGATGTGCACTTGCTGACAAAAGCTGATTGCTGCATGTACAATAGCTGACAAAAGCTGATTGTTATATGTGCAATAGCTAACATAAACTGATTGCTATATGTGCAATAGCTGACAAACACTGATTGCTATATGTATGTGCACTTGCTGACAAAAAGCTGATGGCTATATGTTTAAAATAACTGATTCCTATATGTGCAATAGCTGACAAAAGCTAATTGCTATATGTGCAATAGGCGACAAAAAGCTGATTGCTATATTTGTAGCTGATAGTTATATGAATGTCCACTTGCTGACAAGAAGCTGATTGATCTATGTTCACTAGCTGGCAAAAGCTAATTGCTATATGTGCAACAGCTGGCAATATCTGATTGCAATTTGTACGTGCACTTGCTGACATAAAGCTGACTGCTATATATTAAAAAAATAGATAACTATATGTGTAATAGCTGACAAAAGCTGATTGCTATATGTGCAATAGCTGATAAAAGCTTGTTGCAATATGTGCAATAGCTGACAAAAGCTGAATGCTATATTTGCAATAGCTGACAAAAGCGGATTGCTGTATGTATAATAGCTGCTAAAACTGATTGCTCTGTGCACTGGTGTCAAAGCGCTAATTGCCGTATGTGCGCTTGGTTAAAAAAACGCTAATTGCGATATGTGCTCTAGCTGACAAAAAGCTGATAGCTATAGGTGCAATTGCTGACAAAAGCTGATAGCTATTTGTGCACTTTCTGACAAAAGCTGATTGCTATATTTGTACTAGCTGAAAAAACGCTGACTGCTATATGTTCACTAGCTGCTAAGAAGCTTATTGCTATATGTGCACTTACTGATTGCTGTATGTGCAATAGCTGACGAAAGCTGTATGCCATATGTGCAATAGGTGACAAAAAGCTGATTGCTATATGTGATTTAGCTAACAAAAAGCTGATAGCTATATGTGGTCTTGCTGACAAAAGCTAATTGCTGTATGTGCAAAAGCTGACAAATGCTGTTAGCGATATGTGCAATAGCTGATAAAAGCTTATTGCAATATGTGCAATAGCTGACAAAAGCTGATTGCTATATGTGCAATATCTGACAAAAGCGGATTGCTGTATGTATGTATGTGCACTGGGGTCAAAACGGTAATTGCCGTATGTGCACTTGCTAAAAAATCGCTGATTGCGATATGTGCTCTAGCTGACAAAAAGCTGATAGCTATAGGTGCAATTGCTGACAACAGCTGATAGCTATATGTGCACTTTCTGACAAAAGCTGATTGCTATATGTGCACTTCCTGAAAACACGCTGACTTGTATATGTCCACAAGCTGCTATAAAGATGATTGCTAGATGTGCACTTGCTGACAAAAGCTGATTACTGTATGTACAATAGCTGACAAAAGCTGATTGCTTTATGTACAATAGCTAACATAAACTGATTGCTATATGTGCAATATCTGACAAACGCTTATTGCTATATGTATGTGCACTTGCTGACAAAAAGCTGATGGCTATATGATTAAAATAACTGATTCCTATATGTGCTATAGCTGACAAAAGCTGATTGCTATCTGTGCAATAGGCGACAAAAAGCTGATTGCTATATTTATACTAGCTGACAAAAAGCTGATAATTATATGTATGTGCACTTGCTGACAAGAAGCTGATTGCTATATGCTCACTAGCTGTAAAAAGTTGATTGTTATATGTGCACTTGCTGACAAAAGCTGATTGCTGTATGTATAATAGCTGACAAAAGCTGTTTGCCCAATGTTCACTAACTGACAAAAGCTGATTGCTATATGTGCAATAGCTATCAACAGCTGATTGCTATATGTACAATAGCTGATAAAACCTGATTGCAATATGTGCAATAGCTGACAAAAGCTGATTGCTATATTTGCAATAGCTGACAAAAGCGGATTGCTGTTTGTATAATAGCTGACAAAAGCTGATTGCTCTATGTGCACTAGCTGACAAAACGCTGATTGCTATATTTTCACTAGCTGACAAAAAGCTGATTGCTATATGTGAATTAGCTGACAAAAAACTGATAGCTATATGTGCACTTTCTGACAAAAGCTGATTGCTATATTTGTACTCGCTGAAAAAACGCTGACTGCTGTATGTTCACTAGCTGCTAAGAAGCTGATTGCTATTTGTGCACTTACTGACAAAATCTGATTGCTGTATGTGCAATAGCTGACGAAAGCTGTATGCCATATGTGCAATAGGTGACAAAAAGCTGATTGCTATATTTGCACTACCTGACAAAAGCTGATTGCTATATGTGAATTAGCTGACAAAAAGCTGATAGCTATATGTGCTCTTGCTGACAAAAGCTTATTGCTGTATGTGCAAAAGCTGACAAATGCTGATTGCGATATGTGCAATAGCTGACAAAAACTGATTGCTGTATGATTAATAGCTGCTAAAGCTGATTGCTCTATGTGCACTACTGTCAAAACGCTGATTGCTATATGTGCACTTCCTGAAAACACGCTGACTGCTATATGTCCACAAGCTGCTATGAAGATGATTGCTAGATGTGCACTTGCTGACAAAAGCTGATTACTGTGTGTACAATAGCTGACAAAGGCTGATTGCTTTATGTGCAATAGCTAACATAAACTGATTGCTATATGTGCAATAGCTGATAAACGCTGATTGTTATATGTATGTGCACTTGCTGACAAAATCTGATTGCTATATGTCCAATAGCTGACAAAATCTGATAGCTATATGTACAATAGCTGACGAAAGCTGTATGCCACATGTGCAATAGATGACAAACGCTGATTGCTATATGTATGTGCACTTGCTGACAAAAGCTGATTGCTGTATGTGCAATGGCTGGCAAAAGCTAATTGCTATATGTGCAACAGGCGACAAAAAGCTGATTGCTATATTTGTAGCTGATAGTTATATGTATGTCCACTTGCTGACAAGAAGCTGATTGATCTATGTTCACTAGCTGACAAAAGCTAATTGCTATATGTGCAATAACTGGCAATATCTGATTGCTATTTGTGTAATAGCTGCCAAAAGCTGATTGCTATATGTGCAATAGCTGACAAAAGCTTATTGCAATATGTGCAATAGCTGACAAAAGCTGATTGCTATATGTGCAATAGCTGACAAACGCTGATTGCTATATGTGCAATAGGCGACAAAAAGCTGATTGCTATATTTGTAGCTGATAGTTATATGTATGTCCACTTGCTGACAAGAAGCTGATTGATCTATGTTCACTAGCTGACAAAAGCTAATTGGTATATGTGCAATAGCTGGCAATATCTGATTGCTATATGTGTAATAGCTGACAAAAGCTAATTGCTATATGTGCAATAGCTGATAAAAGCTTATTGCAATATGTGCAATAGCTGACAAAAGCTGATTGCTATATTTTCACTAGCTGACAAAAAGCTGATTGCTATATGTGAATTAGCTGACAAAAAGCTGATAGCTGTATGTGCTCTTGCTGACAAAAGCTTATTGCTGTATGTGCAAAAGTTGACAAATGCTGATTGCGATATGTGCAATAGCTGACAAAAGCAGATTTCTATATGTGCAATAGGTGACAAAAACCTGATTGCTATATTTGCAATAGCTGACAAAAGCGGATTGCTGTATGATTAATAGCTGCTAAAGCTGATTGCTCTATGTGCACTACTGTCAAAACGCTGATTGCTATATGTGCACTTGCTGAAAAAACGCTGATTGCTGTATGTATAATAGCTGACAAAAGCTGATTGCTCTATGTTCACTAGCTGATAAAATCTGATTGCTATAAGTGCAATAGCTGGCAAAATCTGATTGCTATTTGTGTTTGCACTTGCTGACAAAAAGCTGATTGCTATATATGCACTTGCTGAAAAAATGCTGACTGCTATATGTTCACTAGTTGCTAAGAAGCTGATTGCTATATGTGCACTTACTGACAAAATCTGATTGGTGTATGTACAATAGCTGACGAAAGCTGTATGCCACATGTGCAATAGGTGACAACAAGCTGATTGCTATATTTGCACTAGCTGACAAAAAGCTGATTGCTATATGTGCATAAGCTGACAAAAAGCCGATAGCTATATGCGCTCTTGCTGACAAAAGCTGATTGTTGTATGTGCAAAAGCTGACAAATGTTGATTGCGATATGTGCAATAGCTGACAAAAGCTGATTGCTATATGTGCACTTCCTGAAAAAATGCTGACAGCTAAATGTTCACAAGCTGCTATAAAGATGATTGCTAGATGTGCACTTGCTGATTAAAGCTGATTGCTGTATGTACAATAGCTGACAAAAGCTGATTGCTATATGTGCAATAGCTAACATAAACTGATTGCTATATGTGCAATAGCTGACAAACGCTGATTGCTATATGTATGTGCACTTGCTGACAAAAGCTGATTGCTGTATGTGCAATAGCTGACAAAAGCGGATTGCTGTATGATTAATAGCTGCTAAAGCTGATTGCTCTATGTGCACTACTGTCAAAACGCTGATTGCTATATGTGCACTTGCTGACAAAAGCTGATTGCTGTATGTATAATAGCTGACAAAAGCTGATTGCTCTTTGTTCACTAGCTGATAAAAGCTGTTTGCTATAAGTGCAATAGCTGGCAAAATCTGATTGCTATTTGTGTTTGCACTTGCTGACAAAAAGCTGATTGCTACATATGCACTTGCTGAAAAAATGCTGACTGCTATATGTTCACTAGTTGCTAAGAAGCTGATTGCTATATGTGCACTTACTGACAAGATCTGATTGCTGTATGTACAATAGCTGACGAAAGCTATATGCCACATGTGCAATAGGTGACAACAAGCTGATTGCTATATTTGCACTAGCTGACAAAAAGCTGATTGCTATATGTGCATAAGCTGACAAAAAGCCGATAGCTATATGCGCTCTTGCTGACAAAAGCTGATTGTTGTATGTGCAAAAGCTGACAAATGTTGATTGCGATATGTGCAATAGCTGACAAAAGCTGATTGCTATATGTGCACTTCCTGCAAAAACGCTGACTGCTTAATGTTCACAAGCTGCTATAAAGATGATTGCTAGATGTGCACTTGCTGACCTAAGCTGATTGCTATATGTGCAATAGCTAACATAAACTGATTGCTATATGTGCAATAGATGACAAACGCTGATTGCTATATGTATGTGCACTTGCTGACAAAAGCTGATTGCTGTATGTGCAATAGCTGACAAAAGCTAACTGCTATATGTGCAATAGGCGACAAAAAGCTGATTGCTATATTTGTAGCTGATAGTTATATGTATGTCCACTTGCTGACAAGAAGCTGATTGATCTATGTTCACTAGCTGACAAAAGTTAATTGCTATATGTGCAATAGCTGACAAAAGCTTATTGCAATATTTGCAATAGCTGACAAAAGCGGATTGCTGTATGATTAATAGCTGCTAAAGCTGATTGCTCTATGTGCACTACTGTCAAAACGCTGATTGCTATATGTGCACTTGCTGAAAAAACGCTGATTGCTATATGCTCACTAGCTGTAAAAAGCTGATTGTTATATGTGCACTTGCTGACAAAAGCTGATTGCTGTATGTATAATAGCTGACAAAAGCTGATTGCTCTTTGTTCACTAGCTGATAAAAGCTGTTTGCTATAAGTGCAATAGCTGGCAAAATCTGATTGCTATTTGTGTTTGCACTTGCTGACAAAAAGCTGATTGCTACATATGCACTTGCTGAAAAAATGCTGACTGCTATATGTTCACTAGTTGCTAAGAAGCTGATTGCTATATGTGCACTTACTGACAAGATCTGATTGCTGTATGTACAATAGCTGACGAAAGCTGTATGCCACATGTGCAATAGGTGACAACAAGCTGATTGCTATATTTGCACTAGCTGACAAAAAGCTGATTGCTATATGTGCATAAGCTGACAAAAATCTGATAGCTATATGCGCTCTTGCTGACAAAAGCTGATTGTTGTATGTGCAAAAGCTGACAAATGTTGATTGCGATATGTGCAATAGCTGACAAAAGCTGATTGCTATATGTGCACTTCCTGCAAAAACGCTGACTGCTTAATGTTCACAAGCTGCTATAAAGATGATTGCTAGATGTGCACTTGCTGACCTAAGCTGATTGCTATATGTGCAATAGCTAACATAAACTGATTGCTATATGTGCAATAGATGACAAACGCTGATTGCTATATGTATGTGCACTTGCTGACAAAAGCTGATTGCTGTATGTGCAATAGCTGACAAAAGCTAACTGCTATATGTGCAATAGGCGACAAAAAGCTGATTGCTATATTTGTAGCTGATAGTTATATGTATGTCCACTTGCTGACAAGAAGCTGATTGATCTATGTTCACTAGCTGACAAAAGTTAATTGCTATATGTGCAATAGCTGACAAAAGCTTATTGCAATATTTGCAATAGCTGACAAAAGCGGATTGCTGTATGATTAATAGCTGCTAAAGCTGATTTCTCTATGTGCACTACTGTCAAAACGCTGATTGCTATATGTGCACTTGCTGAAAAAACGCTGATTGCTATATGCTCACTAGCTGTAAAAAGCTGATTGTTATATGTGCACTTGCTGACAAAAGCTGATTGCTGTATGTATAATAGCTGACAAAAGCTGATTGCTCTATGTTCACTAGCTGATAAAATCTGATTGCTATAAGTGCAATAGCTGGCAAAATTTGATTGCTATTTGTGTTTGCACTTGCTGACAAAAAGCTGATTACTATATATGCACTTGCTGAAAAAATGCTGACTGCTATATGTTCACTAGTTGCTAAGAAACTGATTGCTATATGTGCACTTACTGACAAAATCTGATTGCTGTTTGTACAATAGCTGACGAAAGCTGTATGCCACATGTGCAATAGGTGACAACAAGCTGATTGCTATATTTGCACTAGCTGACAAAAAGCTGATTGCTATATGTGCATAAGCTGACAAAAAGCTGATAGCTATATGCGCTCTTGCTGACAAAAGCTGATTGTTGTATGTGCAAAAGCTGACAAATGTTGATTGCGATATGTGCAATAGCTGACAAAAGCTGATTGCTTTATGTGCACTTCCTGAAAAAACGCTGACAGCTAAATGTTCACAAGCTGCTATAAAGATGATCGCTAGATGTGCACTTGCTGATTAAAGCTGATTGCTGTATGTACAATAGCTGACAAAAGCTGATTGCTATATGTGCAATAGCTAACATAAACTGATTGCTATATGTGCAATAGCTGACAAACACTGATTGCTATATGTATGTGCACTTGCTGACAAAAGCTGATTGCTGTATGTGCAATAGCTGACAAAAGCGGATTGCTGTATGATTAATAGCTGCTAAAGCTGATTGCTCTATGTGCACTACTGTCAAAACGCTGATTGCTATATGTGCACTTGCTGAAAAAACGCTGATTGCTATATGCTCACTAGCTGTGAAAAGCTGATTGTTATATGTGCACTTGTTGACAAAAGCTGATTGCTGTATGTATAATAGCTGACAAAAGCTGATTGCTCTATGTTCACTAGCTGATAAAAGCTGATTGCTATAAGTGCAATAGCTGGCAAAATCTGATTGCTATTTGTGTTTGCACTTGCTGACAAAAAGCTGATTGCTATATATGCACTTGCTGAAAAAATGCTGACTGCTATATGTTCACTAGTTGCTAAGAAGCTGATTGCTATATGTGCACTTACTGACAAGATCTGATTGCTGTATGTACAATAGCTGACGAAAGCTGTATGCCACACGTGCAATAGGTCACAACAAGCTGATTGCTATATTTGCACTAGCTGACAAAAAGCTGATTGCTATATGTGCATAAGCTGACAAAAAGCTGATAGCTATATGCGCTCTTGCTGACAAAAGCTGATTGTTGTATGTGCAAAAGCTGACAAATGTTGATTGCGATATGTGCAATAGCTGACAAAAGCTGATTGCTATATGTGCACTTCCTGAAAAAACACTGACTGCTAAATGTTCACAAGCTGCTATAAAGATGATTGCTAGATGTGCACTTGCTGACAAAAGCTGATTGCTGTATGTACAATAGCTGACAAAAGCTGATTGCTATATGTGCAATAGCTAACATAAACTGATTGCTATATGTGCAATAGATGACAAACGCTGATTGCTATATGTATGTGCACTTGCTGACAAAAGCTGATTGCTGTATGTGCAATAGCTGACAAAAGCTAATTGCTATATGTGCAATAGCTAACATAAACTGATTGCTATATTTGTAGCTGATAGTTATATGTATGTCCACTTGCTGACAAGAAGCTGATTGATCTTTGTTCACTAGCTGACAAAAGCTAATTGCTATATGTGCAATAGCTGGCAATATCTGATTGCTATATGTGTAATAGCTGACAAAAGCTGATTGCAATATGTGCAATAGCTGACAAAAGCTGATTGCTATATGTGCAATAGCTGACAAACGCTGATTGCTATATGTATGTGCACTTGCTGACAAAAGCTGATTGCTGTAAGTGCAATAGCTGACAAAAGCTAATTGCTATATGTGCAATAGGCGACAAAAAACTGATTGCTATATTTGTAGATGATAGTTATATGTATGTCCACTTGCTGACAAGAAGCTGATTGATCTATGTTCACTAGCTGACAAAAGCTAATTGCTATATGTGCAATAGCTGGCAATATCTGATTGCTATATGTGTAATAGCTGACAAAAGCTGATTGCTATATGTGAATTAGCTGACAAGAAGCTGATAGCTATATGTGCTCTTGCTGACAAAAGCTTATTGCTGTATGTGCAAAAGTTGACAAACGCTGATTGCTATATGCTCACTAGCTGTAAAAAGCTGATTGTTATATGTGCACTTGCTGACAAAAGCTGATTGCTGTAAGTGCAATAGCTGACAAAAGCTAATTGCTATATGTGCAATAGGCGACAAAAAGCTAATTGCTATATTTGTAGCTGATAGTTATATGTATGTCCACTTGCTGACAAGAAGCTGATTGATCTATGTTCACTAGCTGACAAAAGCTTATTGCAATATGTGCAGTAGCTGACAAAAGCTGATTGCTATATTTTCACTAGCTGACAAAAAGCTGATTGCTATATGTGAATTAGCTGACAAAAAGCTGATAGCTATATGTGCTCTTGCTGACAAAAGCTTATTGCTGTATGTGCAAAAGTTGACAAACGCTGATTGCTATATGCTCACTAGCTGTAAAAAGCTTATGGTTATATGTGCACTTGCTGACAAAAGCTGATTGCTGTATGTATAATAGCTGACAAAATCTGATTGCTCTATGTTCACTAGCTGATAAAAGCTGATTGCTATAAGTGCAATAGCTGGCAAAATCTGATTGCTATTTGTGTTTGCACTTGCTGACAAAAAGCTGATTGCTACATATGCACTTGCTGAAAAAATGCTGACTGCTATATGTTTACTAGTTGCTAAGAAGCTGATTGCTATATGTGCACTTACTGACAAGATCTGATTGCTGTATGTACAATAGCTGACGAAAGCTGTATGCCACATGTGCAATAGGTGACAACAAGCTGATTGCTATATTTGCACTAGCTGACAAAAAGCTGATTGCTATATGTGCATAAGCTGACAAAAATCTGATAGCTATATGCGCTCTTGCTGACAAAAGCTGATTGTTGTATGTGCAAAAGCTGACAAATGTTGATTGCGATATGTGCAATAGCTGACAAAAGCTGATTGCTATATGTGCACTTCCTGCAAAAACGCTGACTGCTAATGTTCACAAGCTGCTATAAAGATGATTGCTAGATGTGCACTTGCTGACAAAAGCTGATTGCTGTATGTACAATAGCTGACAAAAGCTGATTGCTATATGTGCAATAGCTAACATAAACTGATTGCTATATGTGCAATAGATGACAAACGCTGATTGCTATATGTATGTGCACTTGCTGACAAAAGCTAATTGCTATATGTGCAATAGGCGACAAAAAGCTGATTGCTATATTTGTAGCTGATAGCTATATGTATGTCCACTTGCTGACAAGAAGCTGATTGATCTATGTTCACTAGCTGACAAAAGTTAATTGCTATATGTGCAATAGCTGGCAATATCTGATTACTATATGTGTAATAGCTGACAAAAGCTCATTGCCGTATGTATAATAGCTGCTAAAACTGATTGCTCTGTGCACTGGTGTCAAAGCGCTAATTGCCGTATGTGCACTTGCTAAGAAAACGCTGATTGCGATATGTGCTCTAGCTGACAAAAAGCTGATAGCTATAGGTGCAATTGCTGACAAAAGATGATAGCTATATGTGCACTTTCTGACAAAAGCTGATTGCTATATTTGTACTAGCTGAAAAAACGCTGACTGCTATATGTTCACTAGCTGCTAAGAAGCTGATTGCTATTTGTGCACTTACTGACAAAATCTGATTGCTGTATGTGCAATAGCTGACGAAAGCTGTATGCCATATGTGCAATAGGTGACAAAAATCTGATTGCTTTATTTGCACTAGCTGACAAAAGCTGATTGCTATATGTGAATTAGCTGACAAAAAGCTGATAGCTATATGTGCTCTTGCTGACAAAAGCTTATTGCTGTATGTGCAAAAGCTGACAAATGCTGATTGCGATATGTGCAATAGCTGACAAAAAGCTGATTGCTATATGTGCACTTCCTGAAAACACGCTGACTGCTATATGTCCACAAGCTGCTGTGAAGATGATTGCTAGATGTGCACTTGCTGACAAAAGCTGATTACTGTATGTACAATAGCTGACAAAGGCTGATTGCTTTATGTGCAATAGCTAACATAAACTGATTGCTATATGTGCAATAGCTGACAAACGCTTATTGCTATATGTATGTGCACTTGCTGACAAAAAGCTGATGGCTATATGATTAAAATAACTGATTCCTATATGTGTAATAGCTGACCAAAGCTGATTGCTATATGTGTAATAGCTGACATAACCTGATTGCTATATGTGCACTAGCTGGCCAAAAGCTGATCGCTACATGTGCACAAGCTGGAAAAATCTGATTGTAATTTGTATGTGCACTTGCTGACAAAAAGCTGATTGCTATATGTTCAAAATATAGATTACTATATGTGCAATAACCGACAAAAGCTGATTGCTATATGTGCAATAGCTGACAAAAGCTGATTGCGATATGTACTCTAGCTGACAAAAGCTGATTGCTGTATGTACAATAGCTGACAAAAGCTGATTTCTATATATGCAATAGGTGACAAAATCTGATTGCTATATTTGCAATAGCTGACAAAAGCGGATTGCTGTTTGTTTAATAGCTGACAAAAGCTGATTGCTCTATGTGCACTAGCTGACAAAACGCTGATTGCTATATGTGCACTTGCTGAAAAAAACGCTGACTGCTATATGTTCACTTGCTGCTAAAAACCAAATTGCTATATGTGCATTTGCTGACAAAAGCTGATTGCTGTATGTATAATAGCTGACAAAAGCTGATTGCTCTATGTGCACTTGCTGAAAAAACGCTGACTGCGATATGTTCACTAGCTGCTAAAAAGATAATTGCTACATGTGCACTTGCTGACAAAAGCTAATTGCTGTATGTACAATTGCTGACAAAAGCTGATTGCTATATATGCAATAGGTGACAAAATCTGATTGCTATATTTGCAATAGCTGACAAAAGCGGATTGCTGTTTGTATAATATCTGACAAAAGCTGATTTCTCTATGTGCACTAGCTGACAAAAGCTGATTGCTGTATGTATAATAGCTAACAAAAGCTGATTGCTCTATGTGCACTTGCTGAAAAAACGCTGACTGCTATATGTGCACTGAAAAAACGCTGACTGCTGTATGTGCACTTGCTATAGGTGCAATAGGTATCAAAAAGCTGATTACTATATGTGCATTAGCTAATAAAATCTGATTGCTATATGTCCAATAACTGACAAAATCTGATAGCTATATGTGCAATAGCTGACAAAAGCTGATTGCCATATGTGCAATAGGCGACAAAAAGCTGATTGCTATTTTGTAGTAGCTGACAAAAGCTGATAGATATATGTATGTGCACTTTCTGACAAGAAGCTGATTGCTCTATGTTCACTAGCTGACAAAAGCTCATTGTAATATGTGCAATAGCTGGCAATATCTGATTGCAATTTGTACGTGTACTTGCTGACAAAAAGCTGACTGCTATATGTTCAAACAATAAAGCTGATTGCTATATATGCACTTGCTGAAAAAACGCTGACTGCGATATGTTCACTAGCTGCTAAAAAGATAATTGCTACATGTGCACTTGCTGACAAAAGCTAATTGCTGTATGTACAATTGCTGACAAAAGCTGATTGCTATATATGCAATAGGTGACAAAATCTGATTGCTATATTTGCAATAGCTGACAAAAGCGGATTGCTGTTTGTATAATATCTGACAAAAGCTGATTTCTCTATGTGCACTAGCTGACAAAAGCTGATTGCTGTATGTATAATAGCTAACAAAAGCTGATTGCTCTATGTGCACTTGCTGAAAAAACGCTGACTGCTATATGTGCACTGAAAAAACGCTGACTGCTGTATGTGCACTTGCTATAGGTGCAATAGGTATCAAAAAGCTGTGCAATAGCTAATAAAAGCTGATTGCTATATGTCCAATAGCTGACAAAATCTGATAGCTATATGTGAAATAGCTGACAAAAGCTGATTGCTATATGTGCAATAGCGAACTAAAGCTGTTTGCTAAATGTGCAATAGCTGACAAAATCTGTCTGTTATATGTGCAACAGCTGACAAAATCTGATTGCTATATTTGCAATAGCTGACAAAAGCGGATTGCTGTTTGTATAATAGCTGACAAAAGCTGATTGGTCTATGTGCACTAGCTGACAAAACGCTGATTGCTATATGTGCACTTGCTGAAAAAAACGCTGACTGCTATATGTTCACTTGCTGCTAAAAACCTGATTGCTATATGTGCACTTGCTGACAAAAGCTGATTGCTATATGTGCAATAGCTGGCAAAAGCTGATTGCTATTTGTATGAGCACTTGCTAACAAAAAGCTGATTGCTTTATGTTCAAAAAACTTATTACTATAAGAACAATAGCTGACAAAAGCTGATTGCTATATGTGCAATACCTGACAAAAACTGATTGCCATTTGTGCAATAGGTGACAAAAAGCTGATAGCTATATTTGTACTAGCTGACAAGTACTGATAGTCATATGTATGTGCACTAGCTGACAAAAGCTGATTGCTATATGTGGAATAGCTGGCAAAAGCTGATTGCTATTTGTATGCGCACTTGCTGACAAAAAGCTGATTGCTATATGTTCAAAAAACTGTTTACCATATGTGCAATAGCTGACAAAATCTGATTGCTATATGTGCAACACTTGACAAAAGCTGATTGCCATATGTGCAATAGGGGACAAAAAGCTGATTGCTATATTTGCATTAGCTGACAAAACTGATTGCTATAATTGAATTAGCTGACAAAAAGCTGATAGCTATATGTGCTCTTGCTGACAAAAGCTTATTGCTGTATGTGCAAAAGCTGACAAATGCTGATTGCGATATGTCCAATAGCTGACAAAAAGCTGATTGCTATATGTGCACTTCCTGAAAACACGCTGACTGCTATATGTCCACAAGCTGCTATATAGATGATTGCTAGATGTGCACTTGCTGACAAAAGCTGATTACTGTATGTACAATAGCTGACAAAAGCTGATTGCTTTATGTGCAATAGCTAACATAAACTTATTGCTATATGTGCAATAGCTGACAAACGCTTATTGCTATATATATTGCTGACAAAAAGCTGATGGCTATATTATTAAAATAACTGATTCCTATATGTGCAATAGCTGACAAAAGCTGATTGCTATCTGTGCAATAGGTGACAAAAAGCTGATAGCTATATTTGTACTAGCTGACAAATACTGATAGTCATATGTATGTGCACTTGCTGACAAAAGCTAATTGCTATATGTGCAATAGCTGGCAAAAGCTGATTGCTATTTGTATGCGCACTTGCTGACAAAAAGCTGATTGCTATATGTTCAAAAAACTGATTACCATATGTGCAATAACTGACAAAAGCTGATTGCTATATGTGCAACACCTGGCAAAAGCTGATTGCCATATGTGCAATAGGCGACAAAAAGCTGATTGCTATATTTGTACTAGCTGACAAAAAGCTGATAGTTATATGTATGTGCACTTGCTGACAAGAAGCTGATTGCTATATGCTCACTAGCTGTAAAAAGCTGATTGTTATATGTGCACTTGCTGACAAAAGCTGATTGCTGTATGTATAATAGCTGACAAAAGCTGTTTGCCCAATGTTCACTAGCTGACAAAAGCTGATTGCTATATGTGCAATAGCTAACAACAGCTGATTGCTATATATACAATAGCTGATAAAACCTGATTGCAATATGTGCAATAGCTGACAAAAGCTGATTGCTATATTTTCAATAGCTGACAAAAGCGGATTGCTGTATGTATAATAGCTGCTAAAGCTGATTGCTCTATGTGCACTAGTGTCAAAACGCTGATTGCTATATTTGCGCTTGCTGAAAAAAAGCTGACTGCTATATGTCCACAAGCTGCTGTGAAGATGATTGCTAGATGTGCACTTGCTGACAAAAGCTGATTACTGTATGTACAATAGCTGACAAAGGCTGATTGCTTTATGTGCAATAGCTAACATAAACTGATTGCTATATGTGCAATAGCTGACAAACGCTTATTGCTATATGTATGTGCACTTGCTGACAAAAAGCTGATGGCTATATGATTAAAATAACTGATTCCTATATGTGCAATAGCTAACAACAGCTGATTGCTATATGTACAATAGCTGATAAAACCTGATTGCAATATGTGCAATAGCTGACAAAAGCTGATTGCTATATTTTCAATAGCTGACAAAAGCGGATTGCTGTATGTATAATAGCTGCTAAAGCTGATTGCTCTATGTGCACTAGTGTCAAAACGCTGATTGCTATATTTGCGCTTGCTGAAAAAAAGCTGACTGCTATATGTTCACTAGCTGCTAAGAAGCTGATTGCTATTTGTGCACTTACTGACAAAATCTGATTGCTGTATGTGCAATAGCTGACGAAAGCTGTATGCCATATGTGCAATAGGTGACAAAAATCTGATTGCTGTATTTGCACGAGCTGACAAAAGCTGATTGCTATATGTGAATTAGCTGACAAAAAGCTGATAGCTATATGTGCTCTTGCTGACAAAAGCTTATTGCTGTATGTGCAAAAGCTGACAAATGCTGATTGCGATATGTGCAATAGCTGACAAAAAGCTGATTGCTATATGTGCACTTCCTGAAAACACGCTGACTGCTATATGTCCACAAGCTGCTGTGAAGATGATTGCTAGATGTGCACTTGCTGACAAAAGCTGATTACTGTATGTACAATAGCTGACAAAGGCTGATTGCTTTATGTGCAATAGCTAACATAAGCTGATTGCTATATGTGCAATAGCTGACAAACGCTTATTGCTATATGTATGTGCACTTGCTGACAAAAAGCTGATGGCTATATGATTAAAATAACTGATTCCTATATGTGTAATAGCTGACCAAAGCTGATTGCTATATGTGTAATAGCTGACATAACCTGATTGCTATATGTGCACTAGCTGGCCAAAAGCTGATCGCTACATGTGCACAAGCTGGAAAAATCTGATTGTAATTTGTATGTGCACTTGCTGACAAAAAGCTGATTGCTATATGTTCAAAATATAGATTACTATATGTGCAATAATCGACAAAAGCTGATTGCTATATGTGCAATAGCTGACAAAAGCTGATTGCGATATGTACTCTAGCTGACAAAAGCTGATTGCTGTATGTACCATAGCTGACAAAAGCTGATTTCTATATATGCAATAGGTGACAAAATCTGATTGCTATATTTGCAATAGCTGACAAAAGCGGATTGCTGTTTGTTTAATAGCTGACAAAAGCTGATTGCTCTATTTGCACTAGCTGACAAAACGCTGATTGCTATATGTGCACTTGCTGAAAAAAACGCTGACTGCTATATGTTCACTTGCTGCTAAAAACCAGATTGCTATATGTGCATTTACTGACAAAAGCTGATTGCTGTATGTATAATAGCTGACAAAAGCTGATTGCTCTATGTGCACTTGCTGAAAAAACGCTGACTGCTATATGTGCACTGAAAAAACGCTGACTGCTACACGTGCAATAGGTATCAAAAAGCTGATTACTATATGTGCATTAGCTAATAAAATCTGATTGCTATATGTCCAATAACTGACAAAATCTGATAGCTATATGTGCAATAGCTGACAAAAGCTGATTGCCATATGTGCAATAGGCGACAAAAAGCTGATTGCTATTTTGTAGTAGCTGACAAAAGCTGATAGATATATGTATGTGCACTTTCTGACAAGAAGCTGATTGCTCTATGTTCACTAGCTGACAAAAGCTCATTGTAATATGTGCAATAGCTGGCAATATCTGATTGCAATTTGTACGTGTACTTGCTGACAAAAAGCTGACTGCTATATGTTCAAACAATAAAGCTGATTGCTATATATGCACTTGCTGAAAAAACGCTGACTGCGATATGTTCACTAGCTGCTAAAAAGATAATTGCTACATGTGCACTTGCTGACAAAAGCTAATTGCTGTATGTACAATTGCTGACAAAAGCTGATTGCTATATATGCAATAGGTGACAAAATCTGATTGCTATCTTTGCAATAGCTGACAAAAGCGGATTGCTGTTTGTATAATATCTGACAAAAACTGATTTCTCTATGTGCACTAGCTGACAAAAGCTGATTGCTGTATGTATAATAGCTAACAAAAGCTGATTGCTCTATGTGCACTTGCTGAATAAACGCTGACTGCTATATGTGCACTGAAAAAACTCTGACTGCTGTATGTGCACTTGCTATATGTGCAATAGGTATCAAAAAGCTGTGCAATAGCTAATAAAAGCTGATTGCTATATGTCCAATAGCTGACAAAATCTGATAGCTATATGTGAAATAGCTGACAAAAGCTGACTGCTATATGTGCAATAGCGAACAAAAGCTGTTTGCTAAATGTGCAATAGCTGACAAAATCTGTCTGTTATATGTGCAACAGCTGACAAAATCTGATTGCTATATTTGCAATAGCTGACAAAAGCGGATTGCTGTTTGTATAATAGCTGACAAAAGCTGATTGGTCTATGTGCACTAGCTGACAAAACGCTGATTGCTATATGTGCACTTGCTGAAAAAAACGCTGACTGCTATATGTTCACTTGCTGCTAAAAACCTGATTGCTATATGTGCACTTGCTGACAAAAGCTGATTGCTATATGTGCAATAGCTGGCAAAAGCTGATTGCTATTTGTATGAGCACTTGCTGACAAAAAGCTGATTGCTTTATGTTCAAAAAACTTATTACTATAAGAACAATAGCTGACAAAAGCTGATTGCTATATGTGCAATACCTGACAAAAGCTGATTGCCATTTGTGCAATAGGTGACAAAAAGCTGATAGCTATATTTGTACTAGCTGACAAGTACTGATAGTCATATGTATGTGCACTAGCTGACAAAAGCTGATTGCTAAATGTGGAATAGCTGGCAAAAGCTGATTGCTATTTGTATGCGCACTTGCTGACAAAAAACTGATTGCTATATGTTCAAAAAACTGATTACCATATGTGCAATAGCTGACAAAATCTGATTGCTATATGTGCAACACTTGACAAAAGCTGATTGCCATATGTGCAATAGGGGACAAAAAGCTGATTGCTATATTTGTACTAGCTGACAAATACTGATTGCTATAAGTGAATTAGCTGACAAAAAGCTGATAGCTATATGTGCTCTTGCTGACAAAAGCTTATTGCTGTATGTGCAAAAGCTGACATATGCTGATTGCGATATGTGCAATAGCTGACAAAAAGCTGATTGCTATATGTGCACTTCCTGAAAACACGCTGACTGCTATATGTCCACAAGCTGCTATATAGATGATTGCTAGATGTGCACTTGCTGACAAAAGCTGATTACTGTATGTACAATAGCTGACAAAAGCTGATTGCTTTATGTGCAATAGCTAACATAAACTTATTGCTATATGTGCAATAGCTGACAAACGCTTATTGCTATATATATTGCTGACAAAAAGCTGATGGCTATATTATTAAAATAACTGATTCCTATATGTGCAATAGCTGACAAAAGCTGATTGCTATCTGTGCAATAGGTTACAAAAAGCTGATAGCTATATTTGTACTAGCTGACAAATACTGATAGTCATATGTATGTGCACTTGCTGACAAAAGCTAATTGCTCTATGTGCACTAGCTGACAAAAGCTGATTGCTATATGTGCAATAGCTGGCAAAAGCTGATTGCTATTTGTATGCGCACTTGCTGACAAAAAGCTGATTGCTATATGTTCAAAAAACTGATTACCATATGTGCAATAACTGACAAAAGCTGATTGCTATATGTGCAACACCTGGCAAAAGCTGATTGCCATATGTGCAATAGGCGACAAAAAGCTGATTGCTATATTTGTACTAGCTGAGAAAAAGCTGATAGTTATATGTATGTGCACTTGCTGACAAGAAGCTGATTGCTATATGCTCACTAGCTGTAAAAAGCTGATTGTTATATGTGCACTTGCTGACAAAAGCTGATTGCTGTATGTATAATAGCTGACAAAAGCTGTTTGCCCAATGTTCACTAGCTGACAAAAGCTGATTGCTATATGTGCAATAGCTAACAACAGCTGATTGCTATATGTACAATAGCTGATAAAACCTGATTGCAATATGTGCAATAGCTGACAAAAGCTGATTGCTATATTTTCAATAGCTGACAAAAGCGGATTGCTGTATGTATAATAGCTGCTAAAGCTGATTGCTCTATGTGCACTAGTGTCAAAACGCTGATTGCTATATTTGCGCTTGCTGAAAAAAAGCTGACTGCTATATGTCCACAAGCTGCTGTGAAGATGATTGCTAGATGTGCACTTGCTGACAAAAGCTGATTACTGTATGTACAATAGCTGACAAAGGCTGATTGCTTTATGTGCAATAGCTAACATAAACTGATTGCTATATGTGCAATAGCTGACAAACGCTTATTGCTATATGTATGTGCACTTGCTGACAAAAAGCTGATGGCTATATGATTAAAATAACTGATTCCTATATGTGCAATAGCTAACAACAGCTGATTGCTATATGTACAATAGCTGATAAAACCTGATTGCAATATGTGCAATAGCTGACAAAAGCTGATTGCTATATTTTCAATAGCTGACAAAAGCGGATTGCTGTATGTATAATAGCTGCTAAAGCTGATTGCTCTATGTGCACTAGTGTCAAAACGCTGATTGCTATATTTGCGCTTGCTGAAAAAAAGCTGACTGCTATATGTTCACTAGCTGCTAAGAAGCTGATTGCTATTTGTGCACTTACTGACAAAATCTGATTGCTGTATGTGCAATAGCTGACGAAAGCTGTATGCCATATGTGCAATAGGTGACAAAAATCTGATTGCTGTATTTGCACGAGCTGACAAAAGCTGATTGCTATATGTGAATTAGCTGACAAAAAGCTGATAGCTATATGTGCTCTTGCTGACAAAAGCTTATTGCTGTATGTGCAAAAGCTGACAAATGCTTATTGCGATATGTGCAATAGCTGACAAAAAGCTGATTGCTATATGTGCACTTCCTGAAAACACGCTGACTGCTATATGTCCACAAGCTGCTGTGAAGATGATTGCTAGATGTGCACTTGCTGACAAAAGCTGATTACTGTATGTACAATAGCTGACAAAGGCTGATTGCTTTATGTGCAATAGCTAACATAAACTGATTGCTATATGTGCAATAGCTGACAAACGCTTATTGCTATATGTATGTGCACTTGCTGACAAAAAGCTGATGGCTATATGATTAAAATAACTGATTCCTATATGTGTAATAGCTGACCAAAGCTGATTGCTATATGTGTAATAGCTGACATAACCTGATTGCTATATGTGCACTAGCTGGCCAAAAGCTGATCGCTACATGTGCACAAGCTGGAAAAATCTGATTGTAATTTGTATGTGCACTTGCTGACAAAAAGCTGATTGCTATATGTTCAAAATATAGATTACTATATGTGCAATAACCGACAAAAGCTGATTGCTATATGTGCAATAGCTGACAAAAGCTGATTGCGATATGTACTCTAGCTGACAAAAGCTGATTGCTGTATGTACCATAGCTGACAAAAGCTGATTTCTATATATGCAATAGGTGACAAAATCTGATTGCTATATTTGCAATAGCTGACAAAAGCGGATTGCTGTTTGTTTAATAGCTGACAAAAGCTGATTGCTCTATGTGCACTAGCTGACAAAACGCTGATTGCTATATGTGCACTTGCTGAAAAAAACGCTGACTGCTATATGTTCACTTGCTGCTAAAAACCAGATTGCTATATGTGTATTTGCTGACAAAAGCTGATTGCTGTATGTATAATAGCTGACAAAAGCTGATTGCTCTATGTGCACTTGCTGAAAAAACGCTGACTGCTATATGTGCACTGAAAAAACGCTGACTGCTACACGTGCAATAGGTATCAAAAAGCTGATTACTATATGTGCATTAGCTAATAAAATCTGATTGCTATATGTCCAATAACTGACAAAATCTGATAGCTATATGTGCAATAGCTGACAAAAGCTGATTGCCATATGTGCAATAGGCGACAAAAAGCTGATTGCTATTTTGTAGTAGCTGACAAAAGCTGATAGATATATGTATGTGCACTTTCTGACAAGAAGCTGATTGCTCTATGTTCACTAGCTGACAAAAGCTCATTGTAATATGTGCAATAGCTGGCAATATCTGATTGCAATTTGTACGTGTACTTGCTGACAAAAAGCTGACTGCTATATGTTCAAACACTAAAGCTGATTGCTATATATGCACTTGCTGAAAAAACGCTGACTGCGATATGTTCACTAGCTGCTAAAAAGATAATTGCTACATGTGCACTTGCTGACAAAAGCTAATTGCTGTATGTACAATTGCTGACAAAAGCTGATTGCTATATATGCAATAGGTGACAAAATCTGATTGCTATATTTGCAATAGCTGACAAAAGCGGATTGCTGTTTGTATAATATCTGACAAAAGCTGATTTCTCTATGTGCACTAGCTGACAAAAGCTGATTGCTGTATGTATAATAGCTAACAAAAGCTGATTGCTCTATGTGCACTTGCTGAAAAAACGCTGACTGCTATATGTGCACTGAAAAAACGCTGACTGCTGTATGTGCACTTGCTATATGTGCAATAGGTATCAAAAAGCTGTGCAATAGCTAATAAAAGCTGATTGCTATATGTCCAATAGCTGACAAAATCTGATAGCTATATGTGAAATAGCTGACAAAAGCTGACTGCTATATGTGCAATAGCGAACAAAAGCTGTTTGCTAAATGTGCAATAGCTGACAATATCTGTCTGTTATATGTGCAACAGCTGACAAAATCTGATTGCTATATTTGCAATAGCTGACAAAAGCGGATTGCTGTTTGTATAATAGCTGACAAAAGCTGATTGGTCTATGTGCACTAGCTGACAAAACGCTGATTGCTATATGTGCACTTGCTGAAAAAAACGCTGACTGCTATATGTTCACTTGCTGCTAAAAACCAGATTGCTATATGTGTATTTGCTGACAAAAGCTGATTGCTGTATGTATAATAGCTGACAAAAGCTGATTGCTCTATGTGCACTTGCTGAAAAAACGCTGACTGCTATATGTGCACTGAAAAAACGCTGACTGCTGTATGTGCACTTGCTATATGTGCAATAGGTATCAAAAAGCTGTGCAATAGCTAATAAAAGCTGATTGCTATATGTCCAATAGCTGACAAAATCTGATAGCTATATGTGAAATAGCTGACAAAAGCTGACTGCTATATGTGCAATAGCGAACAAAAGCTGTTTGCTAAATGTGCAATAGCTGACAATATCTGTCTGTTATATGTGCAACAGCTGACAAAATCTGATTGCTATATTTGCAATAGCTGACAAAAGCGGATTGCTGTTTGTATAATAGCTGACAAAAGCTGATTGGTCTATGTGCACTAGCTGACAAAACGCTGATTGCTATATGTGCACTTGCTGAAAAAAACGCTGACTGCTATATGTTCACTTGCTGCTAAAAACCTGATTGCTATATGTGCACTTGCTGACAAAAGCTGATTGCTATATGTGCAATAGCTGGCAAAAGCTGATTGCTATTTGTATGCGCACTTGCTGACAAAAAGCTGATTGCTATATATTCAAAAAACTGATTACCATATGTGCAATAACTGACAAAAGCTGATTGCTATATGTGCAACACCTGACAAAAGCTGTATGCCATATGTGCAATAGGTGACAAAAAGCTGATTGCTATATTTGCATTAGCTGACAAAACTGATTGCTATAAGTGAATTAGCTGACAAAAAGCTGATAGCTATATGTGCTCTTGCTGACAAAAGCTTATTGCTGTATGTGCAAAAGCTGACAAATGCTGATTGCGATATGTGCAATAGCTGACAAAAAGCTGATTGCTATATGTGCACTTCCTGACAACACGCTGACTGCTATATGTCCACAAGCTGCTATATAGATGATTGCTAGATGTGCACTTGCTGACAAAAGCTGATTACTGTATGTACAATAGCTGACAAAAGCTGATTGCTTTATGTGCAATAGCTAACATAAACTTATTGCTATACGTGCAATAGCTGACAAACGCTTATTGCTATATATATTGCTGACAAAAAGCTGATGGCTATATTATTAAAATAACTGATTCCTATATGTGCAATAGCTGACAAAAGCTGATTGCTATATGTGCAACACCTGACAAAAGCTGATTGCCATATGTGCAATAGGCGACAAAAAGCTGATTGCTATATTTGTACTAGCTGACAAAAAGCTGATAGTTATATGTATGTGCACTTGCTGAGAAGAAGCTGATTGCTATATGCTCACTAGCTGTAAAAAGCTGATTGTTATATGTGCACTTGCTGACAAAAGCTGATTGCTGTATGTATAATAGCTGACAAAAGCTGTTTGCCCAATGTTCACTAGCTGACAAAAGCTGATTGCTATATGTGCAATAGCTAACAACAGCTGATTGCTATATGTACAATAGCTGATAAAACCTGATTGCAATATGTGCAATAGCTGACAAAAGCTGATTGCTATATTTTCAATAGCTGACAAAAGCGGATTGCTGTATGTATAATAGCTGCTAAAGCTGATTGCTCTATGTGCACTAGTGTCAAAACGCTGATTGCTATATTTGCGCTTGCTGAAAAAAAGCTGACTGCTATATGTCCACAAGCTGCTGTGAAGATGATTGCTAGATGTGCACTTGCTGACAAAAGCTGATTACTGTATGTACAATAGCTGACAAAGGCTGATTGCTTTATGTGCAATAGCTAACATAAACTGATTGCTATATGTGCAATAGCTGACAAACGCTTATTGCTATATGTATGTGCACTTGCTGACAAAAAGCTGATGGCTATATGATTAAAATAACTGATTCCTATATGTGCAATAGCTAACAACAGCTGATTGCTATATGTACAATAGCTGATAAAACCTGATTGCAATATGTGCAATAGCTGACAAAAGCTGATTGCTATATTTTCAATAGCTGACAAAAGCGGATTGCTGTATGTATAATAGCTGCTAAAGCTGATTGCTCTATGTGCACTAGTGTCAAAACGCTGATTGCTATATTTGCGCTTGCTGAAAAAAAGCTGACTGCTATATGTTCACTAGCTGCTAAGAAGCTGATTGCTATTTGTGCACTTACTGACAAAATCTGATTGCTGTATGTGCAATAGCTGACGAAAGCTGTATGCCATATGTGCAATAGGTGACAAAAATCTGATTGCTGTATTTGCACGAGCTGACAAAAGCTGATTGCTATATGTGAATTAGCTGACAAAAAGCTGATAGCTATATGTGCTCTTGCTGACAAAAGCTTATTGCTGTATGTGCAAAAGCTGACAAATGCTGATTGCGATATGTGCAATAGCTGACAAAAAGCTGATTGCTATATGTGCACTTCCTGAAAACACGCTGACTGCTATATGTCCACAAGCTGCTGTGAAGATGATTGCTAGATGTGCACTTGCTGACAAAAGCTGATTACTGTATGTACAATAGCTGACAAAGGCTGATTGCTTTATGTGCAATAGCTAACATAAACTGATTGCTATATGTGCAATAGCTGACAAACGCTTATTGCTATATGTATGTGCACTTGCTGACAAAAAGCTGATGGCTATATGATTAAAATAACTGATTCCTATATGTGTAATAGCTGACCAAAGCTGATTGCTATATGTGTAATAGCTGACATAACCTGATTGCTCTATGTGCACTAGCTGACAAAACGCTGATTGCTATATGTGCACTTGCTGAAAAAAACGCTGACTGCTATATGTTCACTTGCTGCTAAAAACCAGATTGCTATATGTGCATTTGCTGACAAAAGCTGATTGCTGTATGTATAATAGCTGACAAAAGCTGATTGCTCTATGTGCACTTGCTGAAAAAACGCTGACTGCTATATGTGCACTGAAAAAACGCTGACTGCTACACGTGCAATAGGTATCAAAAAGCTGATTACTATATGTGCATTAGCTAATAAAATCTGATTGCTATATGTCCAATAACTGACAAAATCTGATAGCTATATGTGCAATAGCTGACAAAAGCTGATTGCCATATGTGCAATAGGCGACAAAAAGCTGATTGCTATTTTGTAGTAGCTGACAAAAGCTGATAGATATATGTATGTGCACTTTCTGACAAGAAGCTGATTGCTCTATGTTCACTAGCTGACAAAAGCTCATTGTAATATGTGCAATAGCTGGCAATATCTGATTGCAATTTGTACGTGTACTTGCTGACAAAAAGCTGACTGCTATATGTTCAAACAATAAAGCTGATTACTATATATGCACTTGCTGAAAAAACGCTGACTGCGATATGTTCACTAGCTGCTAAAAATATAATTGCTACATGTGCACTTGCTGACAAAAGCTAATTGCTGTATGTACAATTGCTGACAAAAGCTGATTGCTATATATGCAATAGGTGACAAAATCTGATTGCTATATTTGCAATAGCTGACAAAAGCGGATTGCTGTTTGTATAATATCTGACAAAAGCTGATTTCTCTATGTGCACTAGCTGACAAAAGCTGATTGCTGTATGTATAATAGCTAACAAAAGCTGATTGCTCTATGTGCACTTGCTGAAAAAACGCTGACTGCTATATGTGCACTGAAAAAACGCTGACTGCTGTATGTGCACTTGCTATATGTGCAATAGGTATCAAAAAGCTGTGCAATAGCTAATAAAAGCTGATTGCTATATGTCCAATAGCTGACAAAATCTGATAGCTATATGTGCAATAGCTGACAAAAGCTGATTGCTATATGTGCAATAGCGAACAAAAGCTGTTTGCTAAATGTGCAATAGCTGACAAAATCTGTCTGTTATATGTGCAGCAGCTGACAAAATCTGATTGCTATATTTGCAATAGCTGACAAAAGCGGATTGCTGTTTGTATAATAGCTGACAAAAGCTGATTGGTCTATGTGCACTAGCTGACAAAACGCTGATTGCTATATGTGCACTTGCTGAAAAAAACGCTGACTGCTATATGTTCACTTGCTGCTAAAAACCTGATTGCTATATGTGCACTTGCTGACAAAAGCTGATTGCTATATGTGCAATAGCTGGCAAAAGCTGATTGCTATTTGTATGAGCACTTGCTGACAAAAAGCTGATTGCTTTATGTTCAAAAAACTTATTACTATAAGAACAATAGCTGACAAAAGCTGATTGCTATATGTGCAATACCTGACAAAAGCTGATTGCCATTTGTGCAATAGGTGACAAAAAGCTGATAGCTATATTTGTACTAGCTGACAAGTACTGATAGTCATATGTATGTGCACTAGCTGACAAAAGCTGATTGCTATATGTGGAATAGCTGGCAAAAGCTGATTGCTATTTGTATGCGCACTTGCTGACAAAAAGCTGATTGCTATATGTTCAAAAAACTGATTACCATATGTGCAATAGCTGACAAAATCTGATTGCTATATGTGCAACACTTGACAAAAGCTGATTGCCATTTGTGCAATAGGGGACAAAAAGCTGATTGCTATATTTGTACTAGCTGACAAATACTGATAGTCATATGTATGTGCACCTGCCGACAAAAGCTGATTGCTGTATGTATAATAGCTGACAAAAGCTGATTGCTATATGTGCAATAGCTGGCAAAAGCTGATTGCTATTTGTATGCGCACTTGCTGACAAAAAGCTGATTGCTATATATTCAAAAAACTGATTACCATATGTGCAATAACTGACAAAAGCTGATTGCTATATGTGCAACACCTGACAAAAGCTGTATGCCATATGTGCAATAGGTGACAAAAAGCTGATTGCTATATTTGCATTAGCTGACAAAACTGATAGCTATAAGTGAATTAGCTGACAAAAAGCTGATAGCTCTATGTGCTCTTGCTGACAAAAGCTTATTGCTGTATGTGCAAAAGCTGACAAATGCTGATTGCGATATGTGCAATAGCTGACAAAAAGCTGATTGCTATATGTGCACTTCCTGAAAACACGCTGACTGCTATATGTCCACAAGCTGCTATATAGATGATTGCTAGATGTGCACTTGCTGACAAAAGCTGATTACTGTATGTACAATAGCTGACAAAAGCTTATTGCTTTATGTGCAATAGCTAACATAAACTTATTGCTATATGTGCAATAGCTGACAAACGCTTATTGCTATATATATTGCTGACAAAAAGCTGATGGCTATATTATTAAAATAACTGATTCCTATATGTGCAATAGGTGACAAAAAGCTGATAGCTATATTTGTACTAGCTGACAAATACTGATAGTCATATGTATGTGCACTTGCTGACAAAAGCTAATTGCTCTATGTGCACTAGCTGACAAAAGCTGATTGCTATATGTGCAATAGCTGGCAAAAGCTGATTGCTATTTGTATGCGCACTTGCTGACAAAAAGCTGATTGCTATATGTTCAAAAAACTGATTACCATATGTGCAATAACTGACAAAAGCTGATTGCTATATGTGCAACACCTGACAAAAGCTGATTGCCATATGTGCAATAGGCGACAAAAAGCTGATTGCTATATTTGTACTAGCTGACAAAAAGCTGATAGTTATATGTATGTGCACTTGCTGACAAGAAGCTGATTGCTATATGCTCACTAGCTGTAAAAAGCTGATTGTTATATGTGCACTTGCTGACAAAAGCTGATTGCTGTATGTATAATAGCTGACAAAAGCTGTTTGCCCAATGTTCACTAGCTGACAAAAGCTGATTGCTATATGTGCAATAGCTAACAACAGCTGATGGCTATATGTACAATAGCTGATAAAACCTGATTGCAATATGTGCAATAGCTGACAAAAGCTGATTGCTATATTTTCAATAGCTGACAAAAGCGGATTGCTGTATGTATAATAGCTGCTAAAGCTGATTGCTCTATGTGCACTAGTGTCAAAACGCTGATTGCTATATTTGCGCTTGCTGAAAAAAAGCTAACTGCTATATGCTCACTAGCTCCTAAAAAGCTGATTGTTATATGTGCAGTTGCTGACAAAAGCTGATTGCTCTATGTGCACTAGTGTCAAAACGCTGATTGCTATATTTGCGCTTGCTGAAAAAAAGCTGACTGCTATATGCTCACTAACTGCTAAAAAGCTGAATGTTATATGTGCAGTTGCTGACAAAAGCTGATTGCTGTATGTATCATTGCTGACAAAAGCTGATTGCTATATGTGCAATAGCTGACAAAATCTGATTGCTATTTGTATGTGCACTTGCTGACCAAAAGCTGATTGCTATATGTACAATGGCTGACAAAAGCTACTTGCTATATGTGCAATAGCTGACAAAACTGAATGCTATATGTGTAATAGCTGACAAAAGCTGATTGCTATATGTGTAATAGCTGACATAAGCTGATTGCTATATGTGCACTAGCTGGCCAAAAGCTGATCGCTACATGTGCACAAGCTGGCAAAATCGGATTGCTATTTGTATGTGCACTTGCTGACAAAAAGCTGAGTGCTATATGTTCAAAAAATAGATTACTATATGTGCAATAGCTGACAAAAGCTGATTGCTATATGTGTAATAGCTGACAAAAGCTGATTGCTATATGTGCAATAGATGACAAAAAGCTGATTGTTATATTTTTACTAGCTGACGAAAAGTTGATAGCTATATGTTCACTTGCTGACAAAAAGCTGATTGCTATATGTGCAATAGCTAACAACAGCTGATTGCTATATGTACAATAGCTGATAAAAGCTAATTGCTCTATGTGCACTAGCTGACAAAAGCTGATTGCTATATGTGCAATAGCTGGCAAAAGCTGATTGCTATTTGTATGCGCACTTGCTGACAAAAAGCTGATTGCTATATGTTCAAAAAACTGATTACCATATGTGTAATAACTGACAAAAGCTGATTGCTATATGTGCAACACCTGACAAAAGCTGATTGCCATATGTGCAATAGGCGACAAAAAGCTGATAGCCATATTTGTACTAGCTGACAAAAAGCTGATAGTAATATGTATGTGCACTTGCTGACAAGAAGCTGATTGCTCTATGTTCACTAGCTGACAGAAGCTAATTGCTATATGTGCAATAGCTGGCAATATCTGATTGCAATTTTTACGTGAACTTGCTGATTGCTATATGTGTAATAGCTGACATAAGCTGATTGCTATATGTGCAATAGGTGACAAAAAGCTGATTGTTATATTTTTTAGCTGACAAAAAGTTGATAGCTATATGTTCACTTGCTGACAAAAAGCTGATTGCTATATGTGCAATAGCTAACAACAGCTGATTGCTATATGTACAATAGCTGATAATTGCTGATTGCAATATGTGCAATAGCTGACAAAAGCGGATTTCTGTATGTATAAGAGCTGCTAAAGCTAATTGCTCTATGTGCACTTGTGACAAAAAGCTGATTGCTATATATGCACTTGCTGAAAAAACGCTGACTGCTATATGTTCACTAGCTGCTAAAAAGCTGATTGCTATGTGTGCACTTACTGACAAAATCTGATTGCTGTATGTACAATAGCTGACAAAAGCTGATTGCTATATGTGCAATAGCTAACAACAGCTGATTGCTATATGTACAATAGCTGATAATAGCTGATTGCAATATGTGCAATAGCTGACAAAAGCTAAGTGCTCTATGTGCACTAGCTGACAAAAGCTGATTGCTATATGTGCAACACCTGACAAAAGCTGATTGCCATATGTCCAATAGGCGACAAAAAGATGATTGCTATATTTGTACTAGCTGACAAAAAGCTGATAGTTATATGTATGTGCACTTGCTGACAAGAAGCTGATTGCTCTATGTTCACTAGCTGACAGAAGCTAATTGCTATATGTGCAATAGCTGGCAATATCTGATTGCAATTTTTACGAGCGCTTGCTGACAAAAAGCTGACTGCTATATGTTCAAAAAATAGATTACTATATGTGCAATAGCTGACAGAAGCTGATTGCTATATGTGTAATAGCTGACAAAAGCTGATTGCTCCATTTGCAATAGCTGACAAAAGCGGATTTCTGTATGTATAAAAGCTGTTAAAGCTAATTGCTCAATGTGCACTAGTGACAAAAAGCTGATTGCACTTGCTGAAAGAACGCTGAATGCTATATGTTCACTAGCTGCAAAAAAGCTGATTGCTATATGTGCACTTACTGACAAAATCTGATTGCTGTATGTACAATATCTGAAAAAAGCTGATTGCTATATGTGCAATAGCAAACAAAAGCTGATTGCTAACGATAGCTGATAAAAGCTGATTGCTATATTTGCAATAGCTGACAAAAGCGGATTGCTGTATGTATGTATGTGCACTGGGGTCAAAACGCTAATTGCCGTATGTGCACTTGCTAAAAAAACGCTGATTGCGATATGTGCTCTAGCTGACAAAAAGCTGATAGCTATAGGTGCAATTGCTGACAAAAGCTGATAGCTATATGTGCACTTTCTGACAAAAGCTGATTGCTATATTTGTACTAGCTTAAAAAACGCTGACTGCTATATGTTCACTAGCTGCTAAGAAGCTGATTGCTGTATGTACAATAGCTGACGAAAGCTGTATGCCATATGTGCAAGAGGTGACAAAAAGCTGATTGCTATATTTGCACTAGCTGACACAAAGCTGATTGCTATATGTGAATTAGCTGACAAAAAGCTGATAGCTATATGTGCTCTTGCTGACAAAAGCTTATTGCTGTATGTGCAAAAGCTGACAAATGCTGATTGCGATATGTGTAATAGCTGACAAAAAGCTGATTGCTATACGTGCACGTCTTGAAAACACGCTGACTGCTATATGTTCACAAGCTGCTATAAAGATGATTGCTAGATGTGCAGTTGTTGACAAAAGCTGATTCTGTATGTACAATAGCTGACAAAAGCTGATTACTTTATGTGCGATAGCTTACATAAACTGATTGCTATATGTGCAATAGCTGACAAACGCTGATTGCTATATGTATGTGCACTTGCTGACAAAAAGCTGATGGCTATATGATTAATTTAACTGATTCCTATATGTGCAATAGCTGACAAAAGCTGATTGCTATATGTGCAATAGGCGACAAAAAGCTGATTGCTATATTTGTACTAGCTGACAAAAGTTGATAGTTATATGTATGTGCACTTGCTGACAAGAAGCTGATTGCTCTATGTTCACAAGCTGACCAAAGCTAATTGCTATATGTGCAATAGCTGGCAATATCTGTTTGCAATTTGTACGTGCACTTGCTGACAAAAAGCTGACTGCTATATGTTCAAAAGATAGATTACTATATCTGTAATAGCTGACAAAAGGTGATCGCTATATGTGTAATAGCTGACAAAAGCTGATTGCTATTTGTGTAATAGGTGACAAAAAGCTGATTGCTATTTTTGTACTAGCTGACAAAAAGCTGATAGCTATATGTGTACTTGCTGACAAAAGCTGAGTGCTATATGTGCAATAGCTGACAAAAGCTGATTGCTGTATGATTAATAGCTGCTAAAGCTGATTGCTCTATGTGCACTAGTGTCAAAACGCTGATTGCTATATGTGCACTTGTTGAAAAAACGCGGATTGTTATATGCTCACTAGCTGTTAAAAGCTGATTGTTATATGTGCACTCGCTGACAAAAGCTGACTGCTGTATGTATAATAGCTGACAAAAGCTGATTGCTCTATGTTCACTAGCTGATAAAAGCTGATTGCGATAAGTTCAAAAGCTGGCAAAATCTGATTGCTATTTGTGTTTGCACTTGCTGACAAAAAGCTGATTGCTATATATGCACTTGCTGAAAAAATGCTGACTGCTATATTTTCACTAGTTGCTAAGAAGCTGATTGCTATATGTGCACTTACTGACAAAATCTGATTGCTGTATGTACAATAGCTGACGAAAGCTGTATGCCATATGTGCAATAGGTGACAAAAAGCTGAAAGCTTTATTTGCACTAGCTGACAAAACGCTGATTGCTATATGTGCACTTGTTGAAAAAACGCTGATTGCTATATGCTCACTAGCTGTTAAAAGCTGATTGTTATATGTGCACTTGCTGACAAAAGCTGACTGCTGTATGTATAATAGCTGACAAAAGCTGATTGCTCTATGTTCACTAGCTGATAAAAGCTGATTGCGATAAGTTCAATAGCTGGCAAAATCTGATTGCTATTTGTGTTTGCACTTGCTGACAAAAAGCTGATTGCTATATATGCACTTGCTGAAAAAATGCTGACTGCTATATGTTCACTAGTTGCTAAGAAGCTGATTGCTATATGTGCACTTACTGACAAAATCTGATTGCTGTATGTACAATAGCTGACGAAAGCTGTATGCCATATGTGCAATAGGTGACAAAAAGCTGATTGCTATATTCGCATTAGCTGTCAAAAAGCTGATTGCTATATGTGCACAAGCTGACAAAAATCTGATAGCTATATGCGCTCTTGCTGACAAAAGCTGATTGCTATATGTGCAATAGCTGACAAAAGCTGATTGCTATATGTGCAATAGCTAACATAAACTGATTGCTATGTGTGCACTTGCTGACAAAAAGCTGATTGCTATATGTGCACTTCCTGAAAAAACGCTGATTGCTATAGCTTCACAAGGTGCTATAAAGATGATTGCTAGATGTGCACTTGCTGACAAAAGCTGAATGCTGTATGTACAATAGCTGACAAAAGCTGATTGCTATATGTGCAATAGCTAACATAAACTGATTGCTATATGTGCAATAGCTGACAAACGCTGATTGCTATATGTATGTGTACTTGCTGACAAAAAGCTGATGGCTATATGTTTAAAATAACTGATTCCTATATGTGCAATAGCTGACAAAAGCGGATTGCTGTATGTATAATAGCTGCTAAAACTGATTGCTCGGTGCACTGGTGTCAAAACGCTAATTGCCGTATGTGCACTTGCTAAAAAATCGCTGATTGCGATATGTGCTCTAGCTGACAAAAAGCTGATAGCTATAGGTGTAATTGCTGACAAAAGCTGATAGCTATATGTGCACTTTCTGACAAAAGCTGATTGCTATATTTGTACTAGCTGAAAAAACGCTGACTGCTATATGTTCACTAGCGGCTAAGAAGCTGATTGCTATATGTGCACTTACTGACAAAATCTGATTACTGTATGTACAATAGCTGTCAAAAGCTAATTGCTTTATGTGCAATAGCTAACATAAACTGATTGCTATATGTGCACTTGCTGACAAAAAGCTGATTGCTATATGTGCACTCCCTGAAAAAACGCTGATTGCTATAGCTTCACAAGGTGCTATAAAGATGATTGCTAGATGTGCACTTGCTGACAAAAGCTGATTGCTGTGTGTACAATAGCTGACAAAAGCTGATTGCTTTATGTGCAATAGCTAACATAAACTGATTGTGATATGTGCAATAGCTGACAAAAGCTGATTGCTATATGTGCACTTCCTGAAAAAACGCTTATTGCTATAGCTTCACAAGGTGCTATAAAGATGATTGCTAGATGTGCACTTGCTGACAAAAGGTGATTAATGTATGTACAATAGCTGACAAAAGTTGATTGCTTTATGTGCAATAGCTAACATAAACTGATTGCTATATGTACAATAGCTGACAAACGCTTATTGCTATTTGTATGTGCACTTGCTGACAAAAAGCTGATGGCTATATGATTAAAATACCTGATTCCTATATGTGCAATAGCTGACAAAAGCTGATTGCTATATGTGCAATAGGCGACAAAAAGCTGATTGCTATATTTGTACTAGCTGACAAAAGTTGATAGTTATATGTATGTGCACTTGCTGACAAGAAGCTGATTGCTCTATGTTCACAAGCTGACAAAAGCTAATTGCTATATGTGCAATAGCTGGCAATATCTGATTGCTGTATGTACAATAGCTGACGAAAGCTGTATGCCATATGTGCAATAGGTGACAAAAAGCTGAAAGCTATATTTGCACTAGCTGACAAAACGCTGATTGCTATATGTGCACTTGTTGAAAAAACGCTGATTGCTATATGCTCACTAGCTGTTAAAAGCTGATTGTTATATGTGCACTTGCTGACAAAAGCTGACTGCTGTATGTATAATAGCTGACAAAAGCTGATTGCTCTATGTTCACTAGCTGATAAAAGCTGATTGCGATAAGTTCAAAAGCTGGCAAAATCTGATTGCTATTTGTGTTTGCACTTGCTGACAAAAAGCTGATTGCTATATATGCACTTGCTGAAAAAATGCTGACTGCTATATGTTCACTAGTTGCTAAGAAGCTGATTGCTATATGTGCACATACTGACAAAATCTGATTGCTGTATGTACAATAGCTGACGAAAGCTGTATGCCATATGTGCAATAGGTGACAAAAAGCTGAAAGCTATATTTGCACTAGCTGACAAAACGCTGATTGCTATATGTGCACTTATTAAAAAAACGCTGATTGCTATATGCTCACTAGCTGTTAAAAGCTGATTGTTATATGTGCACTTGCTGACAAAAGCTGACTGCTGTATGTATAATAGCTGACAAAAGCTGATTGCTCTATGTTCACTAGCTGATAAAAGCTGATTGCGATAAGTTCAATAGCTGGCAAAATCTGATTGCTATTTGTGTTTGCACTTGCTGACAAAAAGCTGATTGCTATATATGCACTTGCTGAAAAAATGCTGACTGCTATATGTTCACTAGTTGCTAAGAAGCTGATTGCTTTATGTGCACTTACTGACAAAATCTGATTGCTGTATGTACAATAGCTGACGAAAGCTGTATGCCATATGTGCAATAGGTGACAAAAAGCTGATTGCTATATTTGCATTAGCTGTCAAAAAGCTGATTGCTATATGTGCATAAGCTGACAAAAATCTGATAGCTATATGCGCTCTTGCTGACAAAAGCTGATTGCTGTATGTGGAAAAGCTGACAAATGTTGATTGCGATATGTGCAATAGCTGACAAAAGCTGATTGCTATATGTGCACTTCCTGAAAAAACGCTTATTGCTATAGCTTCACAATTTGCTATAAAGATGATTGCTAGATGTGCACTTGCTTACAGAAGCTGATTGCTGTATGTACAATAGCTGACAAAAGCTGATTGCTATATGTGCAATAGCTAACATAAACTGACTGCTTTATATGCAATAGCTCACATAAACTGATTGCTATATGTGCAATAGCTGACAAAAGCTGATTGCTATATGTGCAATAGCTAACATAAACTGATTGCTATATGTGCACTTGCTGACAAAAAGCTGATTGCTATATGTGCACTTCCTGAAAAAACGCTGATTGCTATAGCTTCACAAGGTGCTATAAAAATGATTGCTAGATGTGCACTTGCTGACAAAGGCTGAATGCTGTATGTACAATAGCTGACAAAAGCTGATTGCTATATGTGCAATAGCTAACATAAACTGATTGCTATATGTGCAATAGCTGACAAACGCTGATTGCTATATGTATGTGCACTTGCTGACAAAAAGCTGATGGCTATATGTTTAAAATAACTGATTCCTATATGTGCAATAGCTGACAAAAGCGGATTGCTGTATGTATAATAGCTGCTAAAACTGATTGCTCGGTGCACTGGTGTCAAAACGCTAATTGCCGTATGTGCACTTGCTAAAAAATCGCTGATTGCGATATGTGCTCTAGCTGACAAACAGCTGATAGCTATAGGTGTAATTGCTGACAAAAGCTGATAGCTATATGTGCACTTTCTGACAAAAGCTGATTGCTATATTTGTACTAGCTGAAAAAACGCTGACTGCTATATGTTCACTAGCTGCTAAGAAGCTGATTGCTATATGTGCACTTACTGACAAAATCTGATTACTGTATGTATGACAAAACCTGATTGCTATATGTGCAATAGGCTTCAAAGAGCTGATTGCTATATATGTACTAGCTGACAAAAAGCTGATAGTTATATGTATGTGCCCTTGCTGACAAGAAGCTAATTGCTCTATGTTCACAAGCTGACAAAAGCTAATTGCCATATGTGCAATAGCTGGCTATATTTGATTGCAATTTGTACGTGCACTTGCTGACAAAAAGCTGACTGCTATATGTTCAAAAAATAGATTACTATATCTGTAATAGCTGACAGAAGCTGATCGCTATATGTGTAATAGCTGACAAAAGCTGATTGCTATATGTGTACTTGCTGACAAAAGCTGAGTGCTATATGTGCAATAGCTGTTAAAAGCTAATTGCTATACGTGCAATAGCTGACAAAACCAGATTTCTATATGTGCAATAGGTGACAAAAACCTGATTGCTATATTTACAATAGCTGACGAAAGCGGATTGCTGTATGATTAATAGCTGCTAAAGCTGATTGCTCTATGTGCACTACTGTCAAAACGCTGATTGCTATATGTGCACTTGCTGCTTGCTATATGCTCACTAGCTGTAAAAAGCTGATTGTTATGTGTGCACTTGCTGACAAAAGCTGATTGCTGTATGTATAATAGCTGACAAAAGCTGATTGCTCTATGTTCACTAGCTGATAAAATCTGATTGCTATAAGTGCAATAGCTGGCAAAATCTGATTGCTATTTGTTTTTGCACTTGCTGACAAAAAGCTGATTGCTATATATGCACTTGCTGAAAAAATGCTGACTGCTATATGTTCACTAGTTGCTAAGAAGCTGATTGCTATATGTGCACTTACTGACAAAATCTGATTGCTGTATGTACAATAGCTGACGAAAGCTGTATGCCACATGTGCAATAGGTGACAACAAGCTGATTGCTATATTTGCACTAGCTGACAAAAAGCTGATTGTTATATGTGCATAAGCTGACAAAAAGCTGATAGCTATTTGCGCTCTTGCTGACAAAAGCTGATTGTTGTATGTGCAAAAGCTGACAAATGTTGATTGCCATATGTGCAATAGCTGACAAAAGCTGATTGCTATATGTGCACTTCCTGAAAAAACGCTGACTGCTAAATGTTCACAAGCTGCTATAAAGATGATTGCTAAATGTGCACTTGCTGACAAAATCTGATTGCTGTATGCATAGGTGACAACAAGCTGATTGCTATATTTGCACTAGCTGACAAAAAACTGATTGCTATATGTGCATAAGCTGACAAAAAGCTGATAGCTATATGCGCTCTTGCTGACAAAAGCTGATTGTTTTACGTGCAAAAGCTGACAAATGTTGATTGCCATATGTGCAATAGCTGACAAAAGCTGATTGCTATATGTGCACTTCCTGAAAAACCGCTGACTGCTAAATGTTCACAAGCTGCTATAAAGATGATTGCTAAATGTGCACTTGCTGACAAAAGCTGATTGCTGTATGTACAATAGCTGACAAAAGCTGATTGCTATATGTGCAATAGCTAACATAAACTGATTGCTATATGTGCAATAGCTAACAAACGCTGATTGCTATATGTATGTGCACTTGCTGACAAAAGCTGATTGCTGTATGTGCAATAGCTGACAAAAGCTAATTGCTATATGTGCAATAGGCGACGAAAAGCTGATTGCTATATTTGTAGCTGATAGTTATATGTATGTCCACTTTCTGACAAGAAGCTGATTGATCTATGTTCACTAGCTGACAAAAGCTAATTGCTATATGTGCAATAGCTGGCAATATCTGATTGCTATATGTGTAATAGCTGACAAAAGCTGATTGCTATATGTGCAATAGCTGATAAAAGCTTATTGCAATATGTGCAATAGCTGACAAAAGCTGATTGCTTTATTTGCAATAGCTGACAAAAGCGGATTGCTGTATGTATAATAGCTGCTAAAACTGATTGCTGTATGTACAATAGCTGACGAAAGCTGTATGCCATATGTGCAATAGGTGACAAAAAGCTGATTGCTATATTTGCACTTTCTGACAAAAGCTGATTGCTATATTTGCACTAGCTGACAAACAGCTGATTGCTATATGTGCATTAGCTGACCAAAATCTGATAGCTATATGTGCTCTTGCTGACCAAAGCTGATTGCTGTATGTGCAAAAGCTGACAAATGCTGATTGCGATATGTGCAATAGCTGACAAATAGCTGATTGCTATATGTGCACTTCCTGAAAAAACGCTGATTGCTTTAGCTTCACAAGCTGCTATAAAGATGATTGCTAGATGTGCACTTGCTGACAAAAGCTGATTGCTCTATGTACAATAGCTGACAAAAGCTGATTGCTTTAAGTGCAATAACTAACATAAACTGATTGCTATATGTGCAATAGCTGACAAACGCTGATTGCTATTTGTATGTGCACTTGCTGACAAAAAACTGATGGCCATATGATTAAAATAACTGATTCCTATATGTGCAATAGCTGACAAAAGCTGATTGCTATATGTGAAATAGCTGACAAAAGCTGATTGCTATATGTGCAAATGCTACAAAAAGCTGATTGCTATATTTGTACTAGCTGACAAAAAGCTGATAGTTATATGTATGTGCACTTGCTGACAAGAAGCTGATTGCTCTATGTTCACTAGCTGACAAAAGCTAATTGCTATATGTGCAATCGCTGGCAATATCTGATTGCAATTTGTACGTGCACTTGCTGACAAAAAGCTGACTGCTATATGTTTAAAAAATAGATTACAATATGTGTAATGGCTGACAAAAGCTGATTGCTATATGTGTAATAGGTGACAAAAAGCTGATTGCTACTTTTGCACTAGCAGACAAAAGCTGATTGCTATATGTGCACATGCTGAGAAAACGCTGAGTGCTATATGTGCACTGAAAAAACCTAAACTGCTATATGTGCACTTGCTATATGTGCAATAGGTATAAAAAAACTGATTGCTATATGTGCAATAGCTGATTGCTATATTTGCAATAGCTGACAAAAGCGGATTGCTGTATGCACAATAGCTTACAAAAGCTGATTGCTATATGTGCATTAGGTGTCAAAAAGCTGATTGCTATATTTGCACTAGCCGACGAAGAGCTGAACGCTATATGTGCACATTCTGACAAAAGCTGATTGCTATATGTTTAATAGCTGACAAAATCTGATTACTATATGTGCAATGCTGACAAATGCTGATTGCGATATGTGCTCTAGCTGACAAAAAGCTGATTGCTTTATGTGCACTTGCTGAAAAAACTCTGATTGCGATATGTGCTCTAGCTGACAAAAAGCTGATAAGCTGATAAGCTGATGAGCAAAAGCAAATTTCTATATGTGCAATAGGTGACAAAAAGCTGATTGCTATATGTTCAAAAAATAGATTACTATATGTGCAATAGCTGACAAAAGCTGATTGCTATATGTGAAATAGCTGACAAAAGCTGATTGCTATATGTGCAAAAGGCTACAAAAAGCTGATTGCTATATTTGTACCAGCTGACAAAAAGCTGATAGTTATATGTATGTGCACTTGCTGCCAAGAAGCTGATTGCTCTATGTTCACTAGTGACAAAAGCTAATTGCTATATGTGCAATAGCTGGCAATATCTGATTGCAATTTGTACATGCACTTGCTGACAAAAAGCTGACATCTATATGTTCACTTGCTAAAAAAACGCTGATTGCGATATGTGCACTTTCTGACAAAAGCTGATTGCTATATTTGTACTAGCTGAAAAAACGCTGACTGCTATATGTTTACTAGCTGCTAAGAAGCTGATTGCTATATGTGCACTTACTGACAAAATCTGATTGCTGTATGTACAATAGCTGACGAAAGCTGTATGCCATATGTGCAATAGGTGACAAAAAGCTGATTGCTATATTTGCACTTTCTGACAAAAGCTGATTGCTATATTTGCACTAGCTGACAAACAGCTGATTGCTATATGTGCATTAGCTGACCAAAATCTGATAGCTATATGTGCTCTTGCTGACCAAAGCTGATTGCTGTATGTGCAAAAGCTGACAAATGCTGATTGCGATATGTGCAATAGCTGACAAATAGCTGATTGCTATATGTGCACTTCCTGAAAAAACGCTGATTGCTATAGCTTCACAAGCTGCTACAAAGATGATTGCTAGATGTGCAGTTGCTGACAAAAGCTGATTGCTCTATGTACAATAGCTGACAAAAGCTGATTGCTTTAAGTGCAATAACTAACATAAACTGATTGCTATATGTGCAATAGCTGACAAACGCTGATTGCTATTTGTATGTGCACTTGCTGACAAAAAACTGATGGCCATATGATTAAAATAACTGATTCCTATATGTGCAATAGCTGACAAAAGCTGATTGCTATATGTGAAATAGCTGACAAACGCTGATTGCTATATGTGCAAAAGGCTACAAAAAGCTGATTGCTATATTTGTACTAGCTGACAAATAGCTGATAGTTATATGTATGTGCACTTGCTGACAAGAAGCTGATTGCTCTATGTTCACTAGCTGACAAAAGCTAATTGCTATATGTGCAATCGCTGGCAATATCTGATTGCAATTTGTACGTGCACTTGCTGACAAAAAGCTGACTGCTATATGTTTAAAAAATAGATTACAATATGTGTAATGGCTGACAAAAGCTGATTGCTATATGTGTAATAGGTGACAAAAAGCTGATTGCTACTTTTGCACTAGCAGACAAAAGCTGATTGCTATATGTGCACTTGCTGAGAAAACGCTGAGTGCTATATGTGCACTGAAAAAACCCAAACTGCTATATGTGCACTTGCTATATGTGCAATAGGTATAAAAAAACTGATTGCTATATGTGCAATAGCTGATTGCTATATTTGCAATAGCTGACAAAAGCGGATTGCTGTATGCACAATAGCTCACAAAAGCTGATTGCTATATGTGCATTAGGTGTCAAAAAGCTGATTGCTATATTTGCACTAGCCGACGAAGAGCTGAACGCTATATGTGCACATTCTGACAAAAGCTGATTGCTATATGTTTAATAGCTGACAAAATCTGATTACTATATGTGCAATGCTGACAAATGATGATTGCGATATGTGCTCTAGCTGACAAAAAGCTGATTGCTTTATGTGCACTTGCTGGAAAAACTCTGATTGCGATATGTGCTCTAGCTGACAAAAAGCTGATAAGCTGATAAGCTGATGAGCAAAAGCAAATTTCTATATGTGCAATAGGTGACAAAAAGCTGATTGCTATATTTGCACTAGCTGACAATGAGTTGATTACTATATATGCACTTGCTGAAAAAACGATGACTGGTATCAATAGCTGCTAAGAAGCTGAGTGCTATATGTGCACTTACTGACAGAAGCTGATTGCTGTATATACAAAAGCTGAAAAAAGCTGATTGCTATATGTGCAATAGCTAACATAGACTGATTGATATATGTGCAATAGCGGACAAACGGTGATTGCTATATGTATGTGCACTTGCTGACAAAAAGCTGGTGGCTATATGATTAAAATAACTGATTCCTATATGTGCAATAGCTGACAAAAGCTGATTGATATACGTGCAATAGGCGATAAAAAGCTGATTGGTATATTTGAACTAGCTGACAAAAAGCTGATAGTTATATGTATGTGCACTTGCTGACAAGAAGCTGATTGCTCTATGTTCACTAGCTGACAAAAGCTAATTGCTATATGTGCAAAAGCTGGCAATATCTGATTGCAATTTGTACGTGCACTTGCTGACAAAAGCTGACTGCTATATGTTAAAAAAATAGATTACTATATGTGTAATAGCTGACAAAAGCTGATTGCTATATGTGTAATAGCTGACAAAAGCTGATTGCAATATGTGTAATAGGTGACAAAAAGCTGATCGCTATATGAGCACTAGCTGGCAAAATCGGATTGAAATTTGTATGTGCACTTGCTGACAAAAAGCTGATGGCTATATGATTAAAATAACTGATTCCTATATGTGCAATAGCTGACAAAAGCTGATTGATATACGTGCAATAGGCGATAAAAAGCTGATTGCTATATTTGCACTTACTGACAAAATCTGATTTCTGTATGTACAATAGCTGACGAAAGCTGTATAACATATGTGCAATAGGTGACAAAATGCTGATTGCTATATTTGCACTTGCTGAAAAAACGCTGACTGCTATATGTTCACTAGCTGCTAAGAAGCTGATTGCTATATGTGCACTTACTGACAATATTTGATTGCTGTATGTACAATAGCTGACGAAAGCTGTATGCCATATGTGCAATAGGTGACAAAATGCTGATTGCTATATTTGCACAAGCTGACAAAAAGCTGAGTGCTATATATTCATTAGCTGACAAAAAGCTGATAGCTATATGTGCTCTTGCTGACAGAAGCTGATTCCTGTATGTGCAAATGCTGACAAATGCTGATTGCGATATGTGAAATAGCTGACAAAAAGCTGATTGCTCTATGTTCACTAGCTGACAAAAGCTGATTGCTATATGTGCAATAGCTAACATCAACTGATTGCTATATGTGCAATAGCTGACAAACGCTGATTGCTATATGTATGTGCACTAGTCGACAAAAAGCTGATTGGTATATTTGTACTAGCTGACAAAAAGCTGATTGCTATATGTGTAATAGCTGACATAAGCTGATTGCTATGTGTATGAGCACTTGCTGACAAGAAGCTGATTGCTCTATGTTCACTAGCTGACAAAAGCTGATTGCTATATGTGTAATAGCTGACAAAAGCTGATTGCAATATGGGTAATAAAAAAGCTGATAGCTATATGTGTACTTGCTGACAAAAGCTGAGTGCTATATGTGCAATATCTGACAAAAGCTAATGTGCTATATGTGCACTAGTTGACAAAAGCAGATTTCTATATGTGCAATAGGTGACAAAAACCTGATTGCTATATTTACAATAGCTGACAAAAGCGGATTGCTGTATGAATAATAGCTGCTAAAGTTGATTGCTCTATGTGCACCAGTGTCAAAACGCTGATTGCTATATGTGCACTTGATGAAAAAACGCTGATTGCTATATGCTCACTAGCTGTAAAAAGCTGATTGTTATATGTGCACTTGCTTACAAAAGCTGATTGCTGTATGTATAATAGCTGACAAAAGCTGATTGCTGTATGTTCACTAGCTGACAAAAGCTGATTGCTATATGTGCAATAGCTAACATCAATTGATTGCTATATGTGCAATAGCTGACAAACGCTGATTGCTATATGTTTGTGCACTAGTCGACAAAAAGCTGATTGGTATATTTGTACTAGCTGACAAAAAGCTGATTGCTATATGTGTAATAGCTGATATAAGCTGATTGCTATGTGTATGAGCACTTGCTGACAAGAAGCTGATTGCTCTATGTTCACTAGCTGACAAAAGCTGATTGCTATATGTGTAATAGCTGACAAAAGCTGATTGCAATATGGATAAAATAAAAAAGCTGATAGCTATATGTGTACTTGCTGACAAAAGCTGAGTGCTATATGTGCAATATCTGACAAAAGCTAATTGCTATATGTGCACTAGTTGACAAAAGCAGATTTCTATATGTGCAATAGGTGACAAAAACCTGATTGCTATATTTACAATAGCTGACAAAAGCGGATTGCTGTATGAATAATAGCTGCTAAAGCTGATTGCTCTATGTGCACCAGTGTCAAAACGCTGATTGCTATATGTGCACTTGATGAAAAAACGCTGATTGCTATATGCTCACTAGCTTAAAAAGCTGATTGTTATATGTGCACTTGCTGACAAAAGCTGATTGCTCTATGTTCACTAGCTGACAAAAGCTGATTGCTATATGTGCAATAGCTGGCAAAATCGGATTGCTATTTGTGTTTGCACTTGCTGACAAAAAGCTGATTGCTATATATGCACTTGCTGAAAAAACGCTGACTGATATATGTTCACTAGCTGCTAAGAAGCTGATTGCTATATGTGCACTTACTGATAAAATCTGATTGCTGTATGTACAATAGCTGACGAAAGCTGTATGCCATATGTGCAATAGGTGACAAAATGCTGATTGCTATATTTGCACAAGTTGACAAAAAGCTGATTGCTATATATTCATTAGCTGACAAAAAGCTGATAGCTATATGTGCTCTTGCTGACAAAAGCTGATTGCTGTATGTGCAAATGCTGACAAATGCTGATTGCGATATGTGAAATAGCTGACAAAAAGCTGATTGCTATATGTGCACTTCCTGAAAAAACGCTGACTGCTATATGTTCACAAGCTGCTATAAAGATGATTGCAAGACGTGCACTTGCTATATGTTTACTAATAGCTGCTAAAGCTGATTGCTCTATGTGCACTTGTGTCAAAACGCTATATGCTCACTAGCTGCAAAAAGCTGATCGTTATATGTGCACTGGCTTACAAAAGCTGATTGCTGAATGATTAATAGCTGCTAAAGCTGATTGCTCTATGTGCACTACTGTCAAAACGCTGATTGCTATATGTGCACTTGATGAAAAGACGCTGACTGCTATATGCTCACTAGCTGTAAAAAGCTGATTGTTATATGTGCACTTGCTTACAAAAGCTGATTGCTGTATGTATAATAGCTGACAAAAGCTGATTGCTATATGTGCAATAGGTAACAAAAAGCTGATTGTTATTTTTTTATGTACTAGCTGACAAAAAGCTGATAGCTATATGTGCACTTGCTGACAAAAAGTTGATTGCTACATGTGTAATAGCTGACAAAAGCTGATTGCTATATATGCAATAGCTGAGAAAAGCTGCTAGATATATGTGCAATAGCTGACAAAAGCTGATTGCTATGTGTGCACTAGCTGGTTAAAAGCTGATCGCTATATGTGCACTAGCTGCCAAAATCGGATTGCTTTTTGCATGTGCACTTGCTGACAAGAAGCTGATTGCTACATATTAAAAAAACTGATAACTATATTTGCAATATCTGACAAAAGCTGATTGCTGTATCTGCAAAAGCTGACAAATGCTGATTGCGATATGTGCAATAGCTGACAAAAGCTGATTGCTATATGTGCAGTAGCTAACATAGACTGATTGCTGTATGTACAATAGCTGACAAAAGATGATTGTTCTATGTGCACTAGCTGACAAAAACTGATTGCTATATGTGCAATAGCTGACAAACGCTGATTGCTATATGTATGTGCACTTGCTGACAAAAAGCTGATGGCTATATGATTAAAATAAGTGATTCCTATATGTGCAATAGCTGACAAAAGCTGATTGCTATATGTGCAATAGGCGACAAAATCTGATTGGTATATTTGTACTAGCTGACAAAAAGCTGATAGTTGTATGTATGTGCACCTGCTGACAAGAAGCTGATTGCTCTATGTTCACTAGCTGACAAAAGCTAATTGCTATATGTGCAATAGCTGGCAATATCTGATTGCAATTTGTACGTGCACTTGCTGAGAAAATGCTGACTGCTATATGCTCACAAAATAGATTATTATATGTGTAATAGCTCACAAAAGCTGATTGCTATATGTGTAATAGCTAACAAAAGCTGATTGCAATAAGTGTAATAGGTGACAAAGAGCTAATTGGTTTATTTTTACTAGCTGACAAAAAGCTGACAGCTATATGTGCACTTGCTGGCAAAAAGCTGATTGCTATATATGCACTTGCTGAAAAAACGCTAACTGCTATATGTTCACTAGCTGCTAAAAAGCTGGTTGCTATATGTGCACTTACTGACAAAATCTGATTGCTGTATGTACAATAGCTGACAAAAGCAGATTTCTATATGTGCAATAGGTGACAAAAAGCTGATTGATATATTTGCACTAGCTGACAATGAGTTGATTGCTATATATGCACTTGCTGAAAAAACGATGACTGGTATATGTTCAATAGCTGCTAAAAAGCTGAGTGCTATATGTGCACTTACTGACAGAAGCTGATTGATGTATGTACAAAAGCTGACAAAAGCTGATTGCTATATGTGCAATAGCTAACATAGGCTGATTGCTATATGTGCAATAGCTGACAAACGCTGATTGCTGTATGTACAATAGCTGAAAAAACTGATTGCTATATGTGCAATAGGTGTCAAAAAGATGATTGCTATATAAGCACTAGCCGACAAAAAGCTGAAAGCTACATGTGCACTTTCTGACAAAAGCTGATTGCTATATGTTCAATAGCTGACAAAATCTGATTACTATATGTGCAACATCTGACAAAAGCGGGTTGATATATGTGCTATAGCTGACAAATGCTGATTGCGATATGTGCTCTAGCTGACAAAAAGCTGATTGCTATATGTGCACTTGCTGAAAAAACGCTGATTGCGATATGTGCTCTAGCTGACAAAAAGCTGATAGCGTAAGTGCACTAGCTGGCCTAAAGCTGATCGCTATATTTGCACTAGCTGGCAAAATCGGATTGCTTTTTGTATGTGCACTTGCTGACAAAAAGCTGATTGCCATATGTGCAATAGCTAACAACAGCTGATTGCTATATGTACAATAGCTGATAAAAGCTGATTGCAATATGTGCAATAGCTGACAAAAGCTGATTGCAATATGTGCAATAGCTGACAAAAGCTGATTGCTATATTTGCAATAGCTGACAAAAGCGGATTGCTGTAAGTATAATAGCTGTCAAAACGCGGACTGCTATATGTGCACTTACTGAAAAACGCTGACTGATATATGCTCACTAGCTACTAAAAAGCTTATTGTTATATGTTTACTAGCTAACAACAGCTGATTGCAATATGTGCAATAGCTGACAAAAGTTGATTGCTATATGTGCAATAGCTGACAAAAGCTGCTTGCTATTTGTGCAATAGCTGACAAAAGCTGATTGCTATATGTGTAATAGCTGACAAAAGCTGATTGCTATATGTGTAATAGCTGACATTAGCTGATTGCTATATGTGCATTAGCTGGCCAAAAGCTGATCGCTATATGTGCACTATCTGGCGAAATCGGATTGCTATTTGTATGTGCACTTGCTGACAAAAAGCTGATTGCTATATATTCAAAAAACTGATAACTATATTTGCAATACCTGACAAAAGCTGATTGCTTTATGTGAAATAGCTGACAAAAGCTGATTGCTATATGTGCAATAGGTGACAAAAAGCTGATTGTTATATTTTTACTAGCTGACAAAAAGCTGACAGCTATATGTTCACTAGCTGTTAAAAAGCTGATTGCTATATGTGCACTAGCTGACAAAAAGCTGATCACTATATGTGCACTAGGTGGCAAAATCTGATTGCTATTTGTATGTGCACTTGCTGACAAAAAGCTGATTGCTATATATTCAAAAAACTGATAACTATATTTGCAATACCTGACAAAAGCTGATTGCTTAATGTGAAATAGCTGACAAAAGCTGATTGCTATATGTGCAATAGGTGACAAAAAGCTGATTGTTATATTTTTACTAGCTAACAAAAAGCTGACAGCTATTTGTTCACTAGCTGTTAAAAAGCTGATTGCTATATGTGCACCTACCGAAAAAATCTGATCGCTGTATGTACAATAGCTGACAGAAGCTGATTGCCCTTGTGCAATAGGTGATTGCTATATGTGCAATAGGCGACAAAATACTGATTGCTATATTTGGAGTAGCTGACAAAAAGCTGATAGTTATATGTATGTACACTTGCTGACAGGAAGCTGATTGCGATATGTGCTCTAGCTGACAAAAAGCTGATAGCTATATGTGCACTAGCTGGCCAAAAGCTGATCGCTATATTTGCACTAGCTGGCAAAATCGGATTGCTTTTTGTATGTGCACTTGCTGACAAAAAGCTGATTGCCATATGTGCAATAGCTAACAACAGCTGATTGCTATATGTACAATAGCTGATAAAAGCTGATTGCAATATGTGCAATAGCTGACAAAAGCTGATTGCAATATGTGCAATAGCTGACAAAAGCTGATTGCTATATTTGCAATAGCTGACAAAAGCGGATTGCTGTATGTATAATAGCTGTCAAAACGCGGACTGCTATATGTGCACTTGCTGAAAAACGCTGACTGATATATGCTCACTAGCTACTAAAAAGCTTATTGTTATATGTTTACTAGCTAACAACAGCTGATTGCAATATGTGCAATAGCTGACAAAAGTTGATTGCTATATGTGCAATAGCTGACAAAAGCTGCTTGCTATTTGTGCACTAGCTGACAAAAGCTGATTGATATATGTGTAATAGCTGACAAAAGCTGATTGCTATATGTGTAATAGCTGACATTAGCTGATTGCTATATGTGCATTAGCTGGCCAAAAGCTGATCGCTATATGTGCACTATCTGGCGAAATCGGATTGCTATTTGTATGTGCACTTGCTGACAAAAAGCTGATTGCTATATATTCAAAAAACTGATAACTATATTTGCAATACCTGACAAAAGCTGATTGCTTTATGTGAAATAGCTGACAAAAGCTGATTGCTATATGTGCAATAGGTGACAAAAAGCTGATTGTTATATTTTTACTAGCTGACAAAAAGCTGACAGCTGATGTTCTATATGTTATGTTATCATATAGATAACATATGTATAACTATATGTTCACTAGCTGTTAAAAAGCTGATTGCTATATGTGCACTAGCTGACAAAAAGCTGATCACTATATGTGCACTAGGTGGCAAAATCTGATTGCTATTTGTATGTGCACTTGCTGACAAAAAGCTGATTGCTATATATTCAAAAAACTGATAACTATATTTGCAATACCTGACAAAAGCTGATTGCTTTATGTGAAATAGCTGACAAAAGCTGATTGCTATATGTGCAATAGGTGACAAAAAGCTGATTGTTATATTTTTACTAGCTGACAAAAAGCTGACAGCTATTTGTTCACTAGCTGTTAAAAAGCTGATTGCTATATGTGCACCTACCGAAAAAATCTGATCGCTGTATGTACAATAGCTGACAGAAGCTGATTGCCCTTGTGCAATAGGTGATTGCTATATGTGCACTAGCTGGCGAAATCGGATTGCTATTTGTATGGGCACTTGCTGACAAAAAGCTGATTGCTATATATTAAAAAAACTGATAACTATATTTGCAATACCTGACAAAAGCTGATTGCTATATGTGCAATAGCTGACAAAAGCTGATTGCTATATTTGCACTAGCTGACAAAATCGGATTGCTGTATGTATATTAGCTGCTAAAACTGATTGCTATATGTGCACTGGTGTCAAAACGCCAATTGCCGTATGTGCACTTGCTAAAAAACGCTGATTGCGATATGTGCTCTAGTTGACAAAAAGCTGATAGCTATAGGTGCACTTGCTCACAAATGCTGATTGCTGTATGTGCAATAGCTGACAAAAGTTGATTGCTATATGTGCAATAGCTGACAAAAGCTGCTTGCTATATGTGCAATAGCTGACAAAAGCTGATTGCTATATGTGTAAAAGCTGACAAAAGCTGATTGCTATATGTGTAATAGCAGACATTAGCTGATTGCTAAATGTGCAATAGCTGGCCAAAAGCTGATCGCTATACAGCTGATTGCAATATGTGCACTACCTGACAAAAGCTGATTGCTATAATTGCACTTGCTGAAAATACGCTGACTGCTATATGTGCACTTGCTACATGTGCAATAGGTATCAAAAAGCTGATTGCTATATGTGCAATAGCTAATAAAAGCTGATTGCAATATGTGCAATAGCTGATTGCTATATTTGCAATGAAATAGCTGACAAAAGCTGATTGCTAAATGTGCAATAGGCGACAAAAAGCTGATGGCTATATTTGGAGTAGCTGACAAAAAGCTGATAGTTATATGTATGTACACTTGCTGACAGGAAGCTGATTGCTCTATGTTCACTAGCTGACAAAAGCTAATTGCTATATGTGCAATAGGCGACAAAAAGCTGATTGCTATATTTGGAGTAGCTGACAAAAAGCTGATAGTTATATGTATGTACACTTTCTGACAAAAGCTGATTGCTATATGTTCAATAGCTGACAAAATCTGATTACTATATGTGCAACATCTGACAAAAGCGGGTTGATATATGTGCTATAGCTGACAAATGCTGATTGCGATATGTGCTCTAGCTGACAAAAAGCTGATTGCTATATGTGCACTTGCTGAAAAAACGCTGATTGCGATATGTGCTCTAGCTGACAAAAAGCTGATAGCTATATGTGCACTAGCTGGCCAAAAGCTGATCGCTATATGTGCACTAGCTGGCAAAATCGGATTGCTTTTTCTATGTGCACTTGCTGACAAAAAGCTGATTGCCATATGTGCAATAGCTGACAAAAGTTGATTGCTATATGTATAATAGCTGTCAAAACGCGGACTGCTATATGTGCACTTGCTGAAAAACGCTGACTTATATATGCTCACTAGCTACTAAAAAGCTTATTGTTATATGTTTACTAGCTAACAACAGCTGATTGCAATATGTGCAATAGCTGACAAAAGTTGATTGCTATATGTGCAATAGCTGACAAAAGCTGCTTGCTATTTGTGCAATAGCTGACAAAAGCTGATTGCTATATGTGTAATAGCTGACAAAAGCTGATTGCTATATGTGTAATAGCTGACATTAGCTGATTGCTATATGTGCAATAGCTGGCCAAAAGCTGATTGCTATATGTGCACTATCTGGCGAAATCGGTTTGCTATTTGTATGTGCACTTGCTGACAAAAAGCTGATTGCTATATATTCAAAAAACTGATAACTATATTTGCAATACCTGACAAAAGCTGATTGCTATATGAGCAATAGCTAACAAAAGCGGATTGCTATATGTGCAATAGCTGATAAAAGCTGATTGCAATATGTGCAATAGCTGACAAAAGCTGATTGCTATATTTGCACTAGCTGACAAAATCGGATTGCTGTATGTATATTAGCTGCTAAAACTGATTGCTATATGTGCACTGGTGTCAAAACGCCAATTGCCGTATGTGCACTTGCTAAAAAACGCTGATTGCGATATGTGCTCTAGCTGACAAAAAGCTGATAGCTATAGGTGCACTTGCTCACAAATGCTGATTGCTGTATGTGCAATAGCTGACAAAAGTTGATTGCTATATGTGCAATAGCTGGCAAAATCTGATTGCTATTTGTATGTGCACTTGCTTACAAAAAGCTGCTTGCTATATGTTAAAAAAATAGGTAACTATATGTGCAATAGGTGACAAAAGCTGATTGCTATATGTGCAATAGCTGACAAAAGCTGCTTGCTATATGTGCAATAGCTGACAAAAGATGATTGCTATATGTGTGAAAGCTGACAAAAGCTGATTGCTATATGTGTAACAGCTGACATTAGCTGATTGCTAAATGTGCAATAGCTGGCCAAAAGCTGATCGCTATACAGCTGATTGCAATATGTGCACTAGCTGACAAAAGCTGATTGCTATAATTGCACTTGCTGAAAATACGCTGACTGCTATATGTGCACTTGCTACATGTGCAATAGGTATCAAAAAGCTGATTGCTATATGTGCAATAGGCGACAAAAAGCTGATTGCTATATTTGGAGTAGCTGACAAAAAGCTGATAGTTATATGTATGTACACTTGCTGACAGGAAGCTGATTGCTCTATGTTCACTAGCTGACAAAAGCTAATTGCTATATGTGCAATAGCTGACAAAAGCTGATTGCTATATGTGCAATGGCTGACAAAAGCTGATTACTATATGTGCAATAGGTGACAAAAAGCTGATTGTTACTTCTTATGTACTAGCTGACAAAAAGCTGATAACTATATGTTCACTAGCTGTTAAAAAGCTGATTGCTATATGTGCACTTACTGAAAAAATTCGAAGCTGATTGCGATATGTGCAAGAGCTGACTGCTATATGTTCAATAGCTGACAAAAGCTAATTGTTATATGTGTAATAGCTGCCAAAAGCTGATTGCAATATGTGCAAAAGCTGACAAAAGCTGCTATTTGTATGTGCACTTGCTGACAAAAAGCTGATTGCTAAATGTGCACTAGCTAACTGCAATATGTTCAAACAACTGATAACTATAAGTGCACTATCTGACAAAAGCGGATTGATATATGTATGTGCAATAGCTGACAAATGCTGATTGCGATATGTGCTCTAGCTGACAAAAAGCTGATAGCTATATGTGCAACTGCTGACATAAGCTGATTGCTATATGTGCAATAGCTGACAAAAGCTGATTGCTATATGTGCAATAGCTGACAAAAGGTGATTGCTATATGTGCAACTTCTGACAAATGCTGATTGCTATATTTGCTCTAGCTGACAAAAAGCTGTTTGCCAGGTTTGCACTAGCTGACAAAAAGCTGATTGCTGTATGTGCACTAGCTGACAAAAAGCTGATAGCTGTATGTGCACTTGATGACAAATGCTGATTGCTGTATGTGCAATGGCTGACAAATGCTGATTGCTATATGTGCAATACCTGACAAATGCTGATTGCTATATGTGCAATAGCTAACAAAAGCTGATTGCTATATGTGCACTTGCTGAAAAACGCTGACTGATATATGCTCACTAGCTGCTAAAAAGTTTATTGATATATGTTCACTAGCTAACAACAGCTAATTGCTATATGTACAATAGCTGATAAAAGCTGATTGCAATATGTGCAATAGCTGACAAAAGCTGATTGCAATATGTGCAATAGCTGACAAAAGCTGATTGCTATATTTGCAATAGCTGACAAAAGCGGATTGCTGTAAGTATAATAGCTGTCAAAACGCGGACTGCTATATGTGCACTTGCTGAAAAACGCTGACTGATATATGCTCACTAGCTACTAAAAAGCTTATTGTTATATGTTTACTAGCTAACAACAGCTGATTGCAATATGTGCAATAGCTGACAAAAGTTGATTGCTATATGTGCAATAGCTGACAAAAGCTGCTTGCTATTTGTGCAATAGCTGACAAAAGCTGATTGCTATATGTGTAATAGCTGACAAAAGCTGATTGCTATATGTGTAATAGCTGACATTAGCTGATTGCTATATGTGCATTAGCTGGCCAAAAGCTGATCGCTATATGTGCACTATCTGGCGAAATCGGATTGCTATTTGTATGTGCACTTGCTGACAAAAAGCTGATTGCTATATATTCAAAAAACTGATAACTATATTTGCAATACCTGACAAAAGCTGATTGCTTTATGTGAAATAGCTGACAAAAGCTGATTGCTATATGTGCAATAGGTGACAAAAAGCTGATTGTTATATTTTTACTAGCTGACAAAAAGCTGACAGCTATATGTTCACTAGCTGTTAAAAAGCTGATTGCTATATGTGCACTAGCTGACAAAAAGCTGATCACTATATGTGCACTAGGTGGCAAAATCTGATTGCTATTTGTATGTGCACTTGCTGACAAAAAGCTGATTGCTATATATTCAAAAAACTGATAACTATATTTGCAATACCTGACAAAAGCTGATTGCTTAATGTGAAATAGCTGACAAAAGCTGATTGCTATATGTGCAATAGGTGACAAAAAGCTGATTGTTATATTTTTACTAGCTAACAAAAAGCTGACAGATATTTGTTCACTAGCTGTTAAAAAGCTGATTGCTATATGTGCACCTACCGAAAAAATCTGATCGCTGTATGTACAATAGCTGACAGAAGCTGATTGCCCTTGTGCAATAGGTGATTGCTATATGCTATATGTGTAATAGCTGACATTAGCTGATTGCTATATGTGCATTAGCTGGCCAAAAGCTGATCGCTATATGTGCACTATCTGGCGAAATCGGATTGCAATTTGTATGTGCACTTGCTGACAAAAAGCTGATTGCTATATATTCAAAAAACTGATAACTATATTTGCAATACCTGACAAAAGCTGATTGCTTTATGTGAAATAGCTGACAAAAGCTGATTGCTATATGTGCAATAGGTGACAAAAAGCTGATTGTTATATTTTTACTAGCTGACAAAAAGCTGACAGCTGATGTTCTATATGTTATGTTATCATATAGATAACATATGTATAACTATATGTTCACTAGCTGTTAAAAAGCTGATTGCTATATGTGCACTAGCTGACAAAAAGCTGATCACTATATGTGCACTAGGTGGCAAAATCTGATTGCTATTTGTATGTGCACTTGCTGACAAAAAGCTGATTGCTATATATTCAAAAAACTGATAACTATATTTGCAATACCTGACAAAAGCTGATTGCTTTATGTGAAATAGCTGACAAAAGCTGATTGCTATATGTGCAATAGGTGACAAAAAGCTGATTGTTATATTTTTACTAGCTGACAAAAAGCTGACAGCTATTTGTTCACTAGCTGTTAAAAAGCTGATTGCTATATGTGCACCTACCGAAAAAATCTGATCGCTGTATGTACAATAGCTGACAGAAGCTGATTGCCCTTGTGCAATAGGTGATTGCTATATGTGCACTAGCTGGCGAAATCGGATTGCTATTTGTATGGGCACTTGCTGACAAAAAGCTGATTGCTATATATTAAAAAAACTGATAACTATATTTGCAATACCTGACAAAAGCTGATTGCTATATGTGCAATAGCTGACAAAAGCTGATTGCTATATTTGCACTAGCTGACAAAATCGGATTGCTGTATGTATATTAGCTGCTAAAACTGATTGCTATATGTGCACTGGTGTCAAAACGCCAATTGCCGTATGTGCACTTGCTAAAAAACGCTGATTGCGATATGTGCTCTAGTTGACAAAAAGCTGATAGCTATAGGTGCACTTGCTCACAAATGCTGATTGCTGTATGTGCAATAGCTGACAAAAGTTGATTGCTATATGTGCAATAGCTGACAAAAGCTGCTTGCTATATGTGCAATAGCTGACAAAAGCTGATTGCTATATGTGTAAAAGCTGACAAAAGCTGATTGCTATATGTGCACTTGCTGAAAAACGCTGACTTATATATGCTCACTAGCTACTAAAAAGCTTATTGTTATATGTTTACTAGCTAACAACAGCTGATTGCAATATGTGCAATAGCTGACAAAAGTTGATTGCTATATGTGCAATAGCTGACAAAAGCTGCTTGCTATTTGTGCAATAGCTGACAAAAGCTGATTGCTATATGTGGAATAGCTGACAAAAGCTGATTGCTATATGTGTAATAGCTGACATTAGCTGATTGCTATATGTGCAATAGCTGGCCAAAAGCTGATCGCTATATGTGCACTATCTGGCGAAATCGGATTGCTATTTGTATGTGCACTTGCTGACAAAAAGCTGATTGCTATATATTCAAAAAACTGATAACTATATTTGCAATACCTGACAAAAGCTGATTGGTTTATGTGAAATAGCTGACAAAAGCTGATTGCTATATGTGCAATAGGTGACAAAAGGCTGATTGTTATATTTTTACTAGCTGACAAAAAGCTGACAGCTATATGTTCACTAGCTGTTAAAAATCTGATTGCTATATGTGCACTTACCGAAAAAATCTGATTGCTGTATGTACAATAGCTGACAGAAGCTGATTGCCCTTGTGCAATAGGTGATTGCTATATGTGCACTAGCTGGCGAAATGGGATTGCTATTTGTATGTGCACTTGCTGACAAAAAGCTGATTGCTATATATTCAAATAACTGATAACTATATTTGCAATACCTGACAAAAGCTGATTGCTATATGGGCAATAGCTAACAAAAGCGGATTGCTATATGTGCAATAGCTGATAAAAGCTGATTGCAATATGTGCAATAGCTGACAAAAGCTGATTGCTATATTTGCACTAGCTGACAAAATCGGATTGCTGTATGTATATTAGCTGCTAAAACTGATTGCTATATGTGCACTGGTGTCAAAACGCCAATTGCCGTATGTGCACTTGCTAAAAAACGCTGATTGCGATATGTGCTCTAGCTGACAAAAAGCTGATAGCTATAGGTGCACTTGCTCACAAATGCTGATTGCTGTATGTGCAATAGCTGACAAAAGTTGATTGCTATATGTGCAATAGCTGGCAAAATCTGATTGCTATTTGTATGTGCACTTGCTTACAAAAAGCTGCTTGCTATATGTTAAAAAAATAGGTAACTATATGTGCAAAAGCTGACAAAAGCTGATTGCTATATGTGCAATAGCTGACAAAAGCTGCTTGCTATATGTGCAATAGCTGACAAAAGATGATTGCTATATGTGTGAAAGCTGACAAAAGCTGATTGCTATATGTGTAACAGCTGACATTAGCTGATTGCTAAATGTGCAATAGCTGGCCAAAAGCTGATCGCTATACAGCTGATTGCAATATGTGCACTAGCTGACAAAAGCTGATTGCTATAATTGCACTTGCTGAAAATACGCTGACTGCTATATGTGCACTTGCTACATGTGCAATAGGTATCAAAAAGCTGATTGCTATATGTGCAATAGGCGACAAAAAGCTGATTGCTATATTTGGAGTAGCTGACAAAAATCTGATAGTTATATGTATGTACACTTGCTGACAGGAAGCTGATTGCTCTATGTTCACTAGCTGACAAAAGCTAATTGCTATATGTGCAATAGCTGGCAATATCTGATTGCAATTTGTACATGCACTTGCTGACAAAAAGCTGATATCTATATGTTCAAAAAATACATTACTATATGTGCAATAGCTGACAAAAGCTGATTGCTATATGTGCAATGGCTGACAAAAGCTGATTACTATATGTGCAATAGGTGACAAAAAGCTGATTGTTACTTCTTATGTACTAGCTGACAAAAAGCTGATAACTATATGTTCACTAGCAATTAAAAAGCTGATTGCTATATGTGCACTTACTGAAAAAATTCGAAGCTGATTGCGATATGTGCAAGAGCTGACTGCTATATGTTCAATAGCTGACAAAAGCTAATTGTTGTATGTGTAATAGCTGACAAAAGCTGATTGCAATATGTGCAAAAGCTGACAAAAGCTGCTATATGTATGTGCACTTGCTGACAAAAAGCTGATTGCTAATTGTGCACTTGCTAACTGCAATATGTTCAAACAACTGATAACTATAAGTGCACTATCTGACAAAAGCGGATTGATATATGTATGTGCAATAGCTGACAAATGCTGATTGCGATATGTGCTCTAGCTGACAAAAAGCTGATAGCTATATGTGCAACTGCTGACATAAGCTGATTGCTATATGTGCAATAGCTGACAAAAGCTGATTGCTATATGTGCAATAGCTGACGAAAGCTGATTGCTATATGTGCAACTGCTGACAAATGCTGATTGCTATATTTGCTCTAGCTGACAAAAAGCTGTTTGCCAGGTTTGCACTAGCTGACAAAAAGCTGATTGCTGTATGTGCACTAGCTGACAAAAAGCTGATAGCTGTATGTGCACTTGATGACAAATGCTGATTGCTGTATGTGCAATGGCTGACAAATGCTGATTGCTATATGTGCAATAGCTGACAAAAGCAAATTGCTATATGTGCAATAGCTGCCAAAAGCTGATTGCGATATGTGCAAAAGCTGATTACTATATGTGCAATAGCTGACAAAAGCTGATTGCTATATGTGCAATGGCTGACAAAAGCTGATTACTATATGTGCAATAGGTGACAAAAAGCTGATTGTTACTTCTTATGTACTAGCTGACAAAAAGCTGATAGCTATATGTTCACTAGCTGTTAAAAAGCTGATTGCTATATGTGCACTTACTGAAAAAATCCGATTGCTGTATGTACAATAGCTGACAAAAGCTGTTTGCCATTGTGCAATAGGCTATATTTGTACTAGCTGACAAAGAGCTGATAGTTATATTTATGTGTACTTGCTGACAAGAAGCTGATTGCTATATATTCAAAAAACTGATAACCTGATTTGCAATACCTGACAAAAGCTGATTGCTATATGTGCAATAGCTAACAAAAGCTGATTGCTATATGTGCACTTGCTGAAAAACGCTGACTGATATATGCTCACTAGCTGCTAAAAAGTTTATTGATATATGTTCACTAGCTAACAACAGCTAATTGCTATATGTCCAATAGCTGATAAAAGCTGATTGCAATATGTGCAATAGCTGACAAAAGTTGATTGCTATATGTGCAATAGCTGACAAAAGCTGATTGCAATATGTGCAATAGCTGACAAAAGCTGATAGCTATATTTGTAATAGCTGACATAAGCGGATTGCTGTATGTATAATAGCTGCTAAAACTGATTGCTCTATGTGCACTAGTGTCAAAACTCGGACTGCTATATGTGCACTTGCTGAAAAACGCTGACTGATATATGCTCACTAGCTGCTAAAAAGTTTATTGATATATGTTCACTAGCTAACAACAGCTAATTGCTATATGTGCAATAGCTTATAAAAGCTGATTGCTATATGTGCAATAGCTGATTGCAATATGTGCAATAGCTGATTGCTATATTTGCAATAGCTGACACAATCGGATTGCTGTATGTACAATAGCTGAAAAAACTGATTGCTATATGTGCAATAGGTGTCAAAAAGATGATTGCTATATAAGCACTAGCCGACAAAAAGCTGAAAGCTACATGTGCACTTTCTGACAAAAGCTGATTGCTATATGTTCAATAGCTGACAAAATCTGATTACTATATGTGCAACATCTGACAAAAGCGGGTTGATATATGTGCTATAGCTGACAAATGCTGATTGCGATATGTGCTCTAGCTGACAAAAAGCTGATTGCTATATGTGCACTTGCTGAAAAAACGCTGATTGCGATATGTGCTCTAGCTGACAAAAAGCTGATAGCTATATGTGCACTAGCTGGCCAAAAGCTGATCGCTATATTTGCACTAGCTGGCAAAATCGGATTGCTTTTTGTATGTGCGCTTGCTGACAAAAAGCTGATTGCCATATGTGCAATAGCTAACAACAGCTGATTGCTATATGTACAATAGCTGATAAAAGCTGATTGCAATATGTGCAATAGCTGACAAAAGCTGATTGCAATATGTGCAATAGCTGACAAAAGCTGATTGCTCTATTTGCAATAGCTGACAAAAGCGGATTGCTGTAAGTATAATAGCTGTCAAAACGCGGACTGCTATATGTGCACTTGCTGAAAAACGCTGACTGATATATGCTCACTAGCTACTAAAAAGCTTATTGTTATATGTTTACTAGCTAACAACAGCTGATTGCAATATGTGCAATAGCTGACAAAAGTTGATTGCTATATGTGCAATAGCTGACAAAAGCTGCTTGCTATTTGTGCAATAGCTGACAAAAGCTGATTGCTATATGTGTAATAGCTGACAAAAGCTGATTGCTATATGTGTAATAGCTGACATTAGCTGATTGCTATATGTGCATTAGCTGGCCAAAAGCTGATCGCTATATGTGCACTATCTGGCGAAATCGGATTGCTATTTGTATGTGCACTTGCTGACAAAAAGCTGATTGCTATATATTCAAAAAACTGATAACTATATTTGCAATACCTGACAAAAGCTGATTGCTTTATGTGAAATAGCTGACAAAAGCTGATTGCTATATGTGCAATAGGTGACAAAAAGCTGATTGTTATATTTTTACTAGCTGACAAAAAGCTGACAGCTATATGTTCACTAGCTGTTAAAAAGCTGATTGCTATATGTGCACTAGCTGACAAAAAGCTGATCACTATATGTGCAATAGCTGGCAATATCTGATTGCAATTTGTACATGCACTTGCTGACAAAAAGCTGATATCTATATGTTCAAAAAATACATTACTATATGTGCAATAGCTGACAAAAGCTGATTGCTATATGTGCAATGGCTGACAAAAGCTGATTACTATATGTGCAATAGGTGACAAAAGCTGCTTGCTATATGTGCAATAGCTGACAAAAGCTGATTGCCATATGTGTAAAAGCTGACAAAAGCTGATTGCTATATGTGTAATAGCTGACATTAGCTGGTTGCGATATGTGCTCTAGCTGACAAAAAGCTGATTGCTATATGTGCACTTGCTGAAAAAACGCTGATTGCGATATGTGCTCTAGCTGACAAAAAGCTGATAGCTATATGTGCACTAGCTGGCCAAAAGCTGATCGCTATATTTGCACTAGCTGGCAAAATCGGATTGCTTTTTGTATGTGCACTTGCTGACAAAAAGCTGATTGCCATATGAGCAATAGCTAACAACAGCTGATTGCTATATGTACAATAGCTGATAAAAGCTGATTGCAATATGTGCAATAGCTGACAAAAGCTGATTGCAATATGTGCAATAGCTGACAAAAGCTGATTGCTATATTTGCAATAGCTGACAAAAGCGGATTGCTGTATGTATAATAGCTGTCAAAACGCGGACTGCTATATGTGCACTTGCTGAAAAACGCTGACTGATATATGCTCACTAGCTACTAAAAAGCTTATTGTTATATGTTTACTAGCTAACAACAGCTGATTGCAATATGTGCAATAGCTGACAAAAGTTGATTGCTATATGTGCAATAGCTGACAAAAGCTGCTTGCTATTTGTGCAATAGCTGACAAAAGCTGATTGATATATGTGTAATAGCTGACAAAAGCTGATTGCTATATGTGTAATAGCTGACATTAGCTGATTGCTATATGTGCATTAGCTGGCCAAAAGCTGATCGCTATATGTGCACTATCTGGCGAAATCGGATTGCTATTTGTATGTGCACTTGCTGACAAAAAGCTGATTGCTATATATTCAAAAAACTGATAACTATATTTGCAATACCTGACAAAAGCTGATTGCTTTATGTGAAATAGCTGACAAAAGCTGATTGCTATATGTGCAATAGGTGACAAAAGCTGATTGTTATATTTTTACTAGCTGACAAAAAGCTGACAGCTGATTGCAATATGTGCAATAGCTGACAAAAGTTGATTGCTATATGTGCAATAGCTGACAAAAGCTGCTTGCTATTTGTGCAATAGCTGACAAAAGCTGATTGCTATATGTGTAATAGCTGACAAAAGCTGATTGCTTTATGTGTAATAGCTGACATTAGCTGATTGCTATATGTGCATTAGCTGGCCAAAAGCTGATCGCTATATGTGCACTATCTGGCGAAATCGGATTGCTATTTGTATGTGCACTTGCTGACAAAAAGCTGATTGCTATATATTCAAAAAACTGATAACTATATTTGCAATACCTGACAAAAGCTGATTGCTTTATGTGAAATAGCTGACAAAAGCTGATTGCTATATGTGCAATAGGTGACAAAAAGCTGATTGGTATATTTTTACTAGCTGACAAAAAGCTGACAGCTGATGTTCTATATGTTATGTTATCATATAGATAACATATGTATAACTATATGTTCACTAGCTGTTAAAAAGCTGATTGCTATATGTGCACTAGCTGACAAAAAGCTGATCACTATATGTGCACTAGGTGGCAAAATCTGATTGCTATTTGTATGTGCACTTGCTGACAAAAAGCTGATTGCTATATATTCAAAAAACTGATAACTATATTTGCAATACCTGACAAAAGCTGATTGCTTTATGTGAAATAGCTGACAAAAGCTGATTGCTATATGTGCAATAGGTGACAAAAAGCTGATTGTTATATTTTTACTAGCTGACAAAAAGCTGACAGCTATTTGTTCACTAGCTGTTAAAAAGCTGATTGCTATATGTGCACCTACCGAAAAAATCTGATCGCTGTATGTACAATAGCTGACAGAAGCTGATTGCCCTTGTGCAATAGGTGATTGCTATATGTGCACTAGCTGGCGAAATCGGATTGCTATTTGTATGTGCACTTGCTGACAAAAAGCTGATTGCTATATATTAAAAAAACTGATAACTATATTTGCAATACCTGACAAAAGCTGATTGCTATATATGCAATAGCTAACAAAAGCGGATTGCTATATGTGCAATAGCTGATAAAAGCTGATTGCAATATGTGCAATAGCTGACAAAAGCTGATTGCTATATTTGCACTAGCTGACAAAATCGGATTGCTGTATGTATATTAGCTGCTAAAACTGATTGCTATATGTGCACTGGTGTCAAAACGCCAATTGCCGTATGTGCACTTGCTAAAAAACGCTGATTGCGATATGTGCTCTAGCTGAAAAAAAGCTGATAGCTATAGGTGCACTTGCTCACAAATGCTGATTGCTGTATGTGCAATAGCTGACAAAAGCTGATTGCAATATCTGCAATAGCTGACAAAAGCTGATAGCAATATGTGCAATAGCTGACAAAAGCTGATTGCTATATTTGCAATAGCTGACAAAAGCGGATTGCTGTATGTATAATAGCTGCTAAAGCTGATTGCTCTATGTGCACTAGTGTCAAAACGCGGACCGCTATATGTGCACTTGCTGAAAAACGCTGATTGCGATATGTGCATTTGCTGACAAAAAGCTGATAGCTGGTGCACTTGCTGACAAATGCTGATTGCAATATGTGCAATAGCTGACAAAAGCTGATTGCTATATGTGCAATAGCTGACAAATGCTAATTGCTATATGTGTAATAGCTGACATTAGCTGATTGCTATATGTGCACTAGCTGGCCAAAAGCTGATCGCTATATGTGCACTAGCTGGCGAAATCGGATTGCTATTTGTATGTGCACTTGCTGACAAAAAGCTGATTGCTATATGTTCAAAAAATAGATTACTATATGTGCAATAGCTGACAAAAGCTGATTGCTACATGTGAAATAGCTGACAAAAGCTGATTGCTATATGTGCAATAGGTGACAAAAAGCTGATTGTTATATTTTTACTAGCTGACAAAAAGCTGACAGCTGTATGTTCACTAGCTGTTAAAAAGCTGATTGCTATGTGTGCACTTACTAAAAAAATCTGATTGCTGTATGTACAATATCTGAAAAAAGCTAATTGCCATTGCCCAATAGGTGATTGCTATATTTGTACTAGCTGACAAAAAGCTGATAGTTATTTTTTAGGTACTAGCTGACAAAAAGCTGATAGCTATAAAGCTGATTGCAATATGTGCACTAGCTGACAAAAGCTGATTGCTATAATTGCACTTGCTGAAAAAACGCTGACTGCTATATGTGCACTTGCTATATGTGCAATAGGTATCAAAAAGCTGATTGCTATATGTGCAATAGATTATAAAAGCTGATTGCAATACGTGCAATAGCTGATTGCTATATTTGCAATAGCTGACAAAAGCGGATTGCTGTATGCACAAAGCTGATTGCTATATGTGCAATAGGTGTCAAAAAGCTGATTGCTATATAAGCACTAGCCGACTAAAAGCTGAAAGCTATATGTGCACTTTCTGACAAAAGCTGATTGCTACATGTTCAATAGCTGACAAAATCTGATTACTATATGTGCAATATCGGACAAAAGCGGGTTGATATATGTGCTAGAGCTGACAAACGCTGATTGCGATATGTGCTCTAGCTGACAAAAAGCTGATTGCTATATGTGCACTTGCTGAAAAAACGCTGATTGCGATATGTGCTCTAGCTGACAAAAAGCTGATAGCTATATGTGCACTACCTGGCCAAAAGCTGATCGCTATATGTGCACTAGCTGGCAAAATCGGATTGCTTTTTGTATGTACACTTGCCGAAAAAATGCTGATTGCTATATGTTCAAAAAATAGATTCCTATATGTGCAATAGCTGACAAAAGCTGATTGCTATATATGAAATAGCTGACAAAAGCTGATTGCTAAATGTGCAATAGGCGACAAAAAGCTGATTGCTATATTTGTACTAGCTGACAAAAAGCTGAAAGTTATATGCATGTGCACTTGCTGACAGGAAGCTGATTGCTCTATGTTCACTAGCTGACAAAAACTAACTGCTATATGTGCAATAGGTGACAAAAAGCTGATTGTTATTTTTTATGTACTAGCTGACAAAAAGCTGATAGTTATATGTATGTGCACTTGCTGACAGGAAGCTGATTGCTCTATGTTCACTAGCTGACAAAGGCTAATTGCTATTTGTGCAATAGCTGGCAATATCTGATTGCAATTTGTACATTCACTTGCTGACAAAAAGCTGACATCTATATGTTAAAAAAAAATATTACTATATGTGCAATAGCTGACAAAAGCTGTTTGCTATATGTGCAATGGCTGACAAAAGCTGATTGCTATATGTGCAATAGGTGACAAAAAGCTGATTGTTATTTTTTATGTACTAGCTGACAAAAAGCTGATAGCTATATGTGCACTTTCTGACAAAAAGCTGATTGCCATATGTACAATAGCTAACAACTGCTGCTAAAAAGCTTATTGTTATATGTTCACTAGCTACCAACAGCTGATTGCTATAGCTAAAAAAAGCATACTGCAATATGTGCAATAGCTGACAAAAGTTGATTGCTATATGTGCAACAGCTGACAAAAATCTGATTGCTATTTGTATCTGCACTTGCTGACAAGAAGCTGATTGCTATATGTTCAAAAAACTGATGGCTATATGTGCAATAGCTGACAAAAGCTGATTGCTATATGTGCAATAGCGAATAAAAGCTGATTGCGATATGTGCAATAGCTGACAAAAATCTTATTGCTATATGTGCACTTCCTGAAAAAACGCTGACTGCTATATGTTCATTAGCTGCTAAAAATATGATTGCTACATGTGCACTTGCTGACAATAGCTGATTGCTGCATATACAATAGCTGACAAAAGCTGATTGCTCTATGTTCACTAGCTGACAAAAGCTAATTGCTATATGTGCAATAGATGGCAATATCTGATTGCAATTTGTACGGGCACTTGCTGACAAAAAGCTGACTGTTATATGTTCAAAAAATAGATTACTATATGTGCAATAACTGACAAAAGCTGATTGCTATATGTATAATAGCTGACAAAAGCTGATTGCTATATGTGCAATAGGTGACAAAAAGCTGATTAATATTTTTTTATGTACAAGCTGACAAAAAGCTGATAGCTATATGTTCACTTGCTGACAAAAAGCTGATTTCTATATGTGCACTAGCTGGCCAAAAGCTGATCGCTATATGTGCACTAGCTGGCAAAATCGGATTGCTTTTTGTATGTGCACTTGCTAATAGATTACTATATGTGCAATAGCTGACAAAAGCTGATTGCTATATGTGAAATAGCTGAAAAAAGCTGATTGCTAAATGTGCAATAGGCGACAAAAAGCTGATTGCTATATTTGTACTAGCTGACAAAAAGCTGATAGTTGTACGTATGTGCACTTGCTGACAGGAAGCTGATTGCTCTATGTTCACTAGCCGACAAAAGGTAATTGCTATTTGTGCAATAGCTGGCAATATCTGATTGCAATGTGTACATGCACTTGCTGACAAAAAGCTGACATCTATATGTTCAAAAAATATATTACTATATGTGCAATAGCTGACAAAAGCTGATTGCTATATGTGCAATGGCTGACAAAAGCTGATTGCTATATGTACAGTAGCTGATAAAAGCTGATTGCAATATGTGCAATAGCTGACAAAATCTGATTGCACTATGTGCAATATCTGACAAAAGCTGATTGCTATTTTTGCAATATCTGACAAAAGCGGATTGCTGTATGTGCACTAGTGTCAAAACGCTGATTGCGATATGTGCACTTGCTGACAAAAAGCTGATTGCCATATGTGCAATAGCTAACAACAGCTGATTGCTATATGTACAATAGCTGATAAAAGCTGATTGCAATATGTGCAATAGCTGACAAAAGCTGATAGCAATATGTGCAATAGCTGACAAAAGCTGTATGTATAATAGCTGCTAAAGCTGATTGCTCTATGTGCACTGGTGTCAAAACGCCAATTGCCGTATGTGCACTTGCTAAAAGAACGCTGATTGCGACATGTGCTCTAGCTGACAAAAAGCTGATAGCTGAAGCACTTGCTGACAAATGCTGATTGCTGTATGTGCAATAGCTGACAAAAGCTGATTGCTATATGTGCAATAGCTGACAAATGCTGATTGCTATATGTGTAATAGCTGACATTAGCTGATTGCTATATGTGCACTAGCTGGCCAAAAGCTGATCGCTATATGTGCACTAGCTGGCGAAATCGGATTGCTATTTGAATGTGCACTTGCTGACAAAAAGCTGATTGCTATATGTTCAAAAAATAGATTACTATATGTGCAATAGCTGACAAAAGCTGATTGCTACGTGTGAAATAGCTGACAAAAGCTAATTGCTATATGTGCAATAGGTGACAAAAAGCTGATTGTTATATTTTTCCTAGCTGACAAAAAGCTGACAGCTGTATGTTCACTAGCTGTTAAAAAGCTGATTGCTATGTGTGCACTTACTAAAAAAATCTGATTGCTGTATGTACAATATCTGACAAAAGCTGATTGCCATTGTCCAATAGGTGATTGCTATATTTGTACTAGCTGACGAAAAGCTGATAGTTATTTTTTATGTACTAGCTGACAAAAAGCTGATAGCTATAAAGCTGATTGCAATATGTGCACTAGCTGACAAAAGCTGATTGCTATAATTGCACTTGCTGAAAAAACGCTGACTGCTATATGTGCACTTGCTATATGTGCAATAGGTATCAAAAAGCTGATTGCTATATGTGCAATAGCTTATAAAAGCTGATTGCAATACGTGCAATAGCTGATTGCTATATTTGCAATAGCTGAAAAAGGGGATTGCTGTATGCACAAAGCTGATTGCTATATGTGCAATAGGTGTCAAAAAGCTGATTGCTATATAAGCACTAGCCGACAAAAGCTGATTGCTAAATGTGCAATAGGCGACAAAAAGCTGATTGCTATATTTGTACTAGCTGACAAAAAGCTGAAAGTTATATGCAAGTGCACTTGCTGACAGGAAGCTGATTGCTCTATGTTCACTAGCTGACAAAAACTAACTGCTATATGTGCAATAGGTGACAAAAAGCTGATTGTTATTTTTTATGTACTAGCTGACAAAAAGCTGATAGCTATATGTGCACTTTCTGAAGAAAAGCTGATTGCCATATGTGCAATAGCTAACAACTGCTGATTGCTATATGTACAGTAGCTGATAAAAGCTGATTGCAATATTTGCAATAGCTGACAAAAGCGGATTGCTGTATGTATAATAGCTGCTAAAGCTGATTGCTCTATGTGCACTTGCCGAAAACACTGACTGATATATGCTCACTAGCTGCTAAAAAGCTTATTGTTATATGTTCACTAGCTAACAACAGCTGATTGCTATATGTAAAATAGCTGATAAAAGCTGATTGCAATATGTGCAATAGCTGACAAAAGTTGATTGCTATATGTGCAATAGGTGGCAAAATCTGATTGCTATTTGTATGTGCACTTGCTTACAAAAAGCTGATTGCTATATGTTAAAAAAAATAGAAAACTATATGTGCAATAGCTGACAAAAGCTGATTGCTATATGTGCAATAGCTGACAAATGCTGATTGCTATATGTGTAATAGCTGACATTAGCTGATTGGTATATGTGCACTAGCTGGTCAAAAGCTGATCGCTATATGTGCACTAGCTGGCGAAATCGGATTGCTATTTGTATGTGCACTTGCTGACAAAAAGCTGATTGCTATATGTTCAAAAAATAGATTACTATATGTGCAATAGCTGACAAAAGCTGATTGCCATATGTGCAATAGCTAACAACTGCTGATTGCTATATGTACAGTAGCTGATAAAAGCTGATTGCAATATGTGCAATAGCTGACAAAAGCGGATTGCTGTATGTATAATAGCTGCTAAAGCTGATTGCTCTATGTGCACTAGTGTCAAAACGCTGATTGCTAAATGTGCACTTGCTAAAAAAACGCTGATTGCGATATGTGCACTTGCTGACAAAAAGCTGATTGCCATATGTGCAATAGCTAACAACAGCTTGTTGCTATATGTACAATAGCTGATAAAAGCTGATTGCAAAATGTGCAATAGCTGACAAAAGCTGATTGCAATATGTGCAATAGCTGACAAAAGCTGATTACAATATGTGCAATAGCTGACAAAAGCTGATTGCTACATTTGCAATAGCTGACAAAAGCGGATTGCTGTATGTATAATAGCTGCTAAAGCTGATAGATCTATGTGCACTAGTGTCAAAATGCGGACTGCTATATGTGCACTTGCTGAAAAACGATGAATGATATATGCTCACTAGCTGCTAAAAAGCTTATTGTTATATGTTCACTAGCTAACAACAGCTGATTGCTATATGTAAAATAGCTGATAAAAGCTGATTGCAATATGTGCAATAGCTGACAAAAGTTGATTGTTATATGTACAATAGCTGGCAAAATCTGATTTCTATTTGTATGTTTTCTAACTATATGTGCAATAGCTGAAAAAAGCTGATTGCTATATGTGTAATAGCTGACATTAGCTGATTGGTATATGTGCACTAGCTGGCCAAAAGCTGATCGCTATAAGTGCACTATCTGACAAAAGCGGATTGATATATGTGCAATAGCTGACAAATGCTGATTGCGATATGTGCTCTAGCTGACAAAAAGCTGATAGCTATATGTGCAACTGCTGACAAAAGCTGATTGCTATATGTGTAACTGCTGACAGAAGCTGATTGCTATATGTGCAATAGCTGACAAAAGCTAATTGCTATATGTGCAATAGCTGAAAAAGCAGTTTTCTATGTGTGCAATAGGTGACAAAAAGCTGATAGCTATTTTTGTACTAGCTGACAAAAAGCTGATAGCTATAAAGCTGATTGCAATATGTGCACTAGCTGACAAAAGCTGATTGCTATAATTGCACTTGCTGGAAAAATGCTGACTGCTATATGTGCACTGAAAAAACGCTGACTGCCATATGTGCACTTGCTATATGTACAATAGGTTTCAAAAAGCTGATTGCTATATGTGCAATAGCTAATAAAAGCTGATTGCCATTGTGCCATAGGTGATTGCTTTATTTGTACTAGCTGACAAAGAGCTGGTAGTTATATTTATGTGTACTTGCTGACAAGAAGCTGATTGCAATATATTCAAAAAACTGATTACTATATTTGCAATACTTGACAAAAGCTGATTGCTATATGTGCACTAGCTAACAAAAGCTCATTGCTATATGTGCATTAGCTGATATAAGCTGATTGCAATATGTGCAATAGCTGACAAAAGCTGATTGCTATATTTGCAATAGCTGACAAAAGCGGATTGCTATATGTGCACTATCTGGCGAAATCGGATTGCTATTTGTATGTGCACTTGCTGACAAAAAGCTGATTGCTATTTATTCAAAAAACTGATAACTATATTTGCAATACCTGACAAAAGCTGATTGGTTTATGTGAAATAGCTGTGAAATAGTATATTAGCTGCTAAAACTGATTGCTATATATGCACTGGTGTCAAAACGACAATTGCCGTATGTGCACTTGCTAAAAAAACGCTGATTGCGATATGTGCTCTAGCTGACAAAAAGCTGATAGCTATACGTGCACTAGCTGGCCAAAAGCTGATCGCTATATGTGCACTAGCTGGCAAAATCGGATTGCTTTTTGTATGTGCACTTGCTGACAAAAAGCTGATTGCTATGTCTGCAAAAGCTGACAAAAGCTGCTATTTGTATGTGCACATGCTGACAAAAAGCTGATTGCTAAATGTGCACTAGCTAACTGCAAAATGTTCAAACAACTGATAACTATAAGTGCACTATTTTAAAAAAGCGGATTGATATATGTGCAATAGCTGACAAATGCTGATTGCGATATGTGCTCTAGCTGACAAAAAGCTGATAGCTATATGTGCAACTGCTGACAAAAGCTGATTGCTATATGTGCAATAGCTGACAAAAGCTGATTGCTATATGTGCAATAGCTGAAAAAAGCAGTTTTCTATGTGTGCAATAGGTGATAATAAGCTGATTGCTATATTTGCTCTATCTGACAAAAAGCTGATTGCCATATTTGCACTAGCTGACGAAAAGCTGATCGCTATATGTGCACTAGCTGGCAAAATCGGATTGCTTTTTGTATGTGCACTTGCTGACAAAAAGCTGATTGCCATATGTGCAATAGCTAACAACAGCTGATTGCTATATGTACAATAGCTGATAAAAGCTGATTGCAATATGTGCAATAGCTGACAAAAGCTGCTTGCTATTTGTGCAATAGCTGACAAAAGCTGATTGCTATATGTGTAATAGCTGACAGAAGCTGATTGCTATATGTGTAATAGCTGACATTAGCTGATTGCTATATGTGCATTAGCTGGCCAAAAGCTGATCGCTATATGTGCACTATCTGGCGAAATCGGATTGCTATTTGTATGTGCACTTGCTGACAAAAAGCTGATTGCTATATATTCAAAAAACTGATAACTATATTTGCAATACCTGACAAAAGCTGATTGGTTTATGTGAAATAGCTGACAAAAGCTGATTGCTATATGTGCAATAGGTGACAAAAAGCTGATTGTTATATTTTTACTAGCTGACAAAAAGCTGAAAGCTATATGTTCACTAGCTGTTAAAAATCTGATTGCTATATGTGCACTTACCGAAAAAATCTGATTGCTGTATGTACAATAGCTGACAGAAGCTGATTGCCCTTGTGCAATAGGTGATTGCTATATGTGCACTAGCTGGCGAAATGGGATTGCTATTTGTATGTGCACTTGCTGACAAAAAGCTGATTGCTATATATTCAAAAAACTGATAACTATATTTGCAATACCTGACAAAAGCTGATTGCTATATGAGCAATAGCTAACAAAAGCGGATTGCTATATGTGCAATAGCTGATAAAAGCTGATTGCAATATGTGCAATAGCTGACAAAAGCTGATTGCTATATTATCACTAGCTGACAAAATCGGATTGCTGTATGTATATTAGCTGCTAAAACTGATTGCTATATGTGCACTGGTGTCAAAACGCCAATTGCCGTATGTGCACTTGCTAAAAAACGCTGATTGCGATATGTGCTCTAGCTGACAAAAAGCTGATAGCTATAGGTGCACTTGCTCACAAATGCTGATTGCTGTATGTGCAATAGCTGACAAAATTTGATTGCTATATGTACAATAGCTGGCAAAATCTGATTGCTATTTGTATGTGCACTTGCTTACAAAAAGCTGCTTGCTATATGTTCAAAAAATAGGTAACTATATGTGCAATAGCTGACAAAAGCTGATTGCTATATGTGCAATAGCTGACAAAAGCTGATTGCTATATGTGCAATAGCTGACAAAAGCTGCTTGCTATATGTGCAATAGCTGACAAAAGATGATTGCTATATGTGTGAAAGCTGACAAAAGCTGATTGCTATATGTGTAATAGCTGACATTAGCTGTTTGCTAAATGTGCAATAGCTGGCCAAAAGCTGATCGCTATACAGCTGATTGCAATATGTGCACTAGCTGACAAAAGCTGATTGCTATAATTGCACTTGCTGAAAATACGCTGACTGCTATATGTGCACTTGCTACATGTGCAATAGGTATCAAAAAGCTGATTGATATATGTGCAATAGGCGACAAAAAGCTGATTGCTATATTTGGAGTAGCTGACAAAAAGCTGATAGTTATATGTATGTACACTTGCTGACAGGAAGCTGATTGCTCTATGTTCACTAGCTGACAAAAGCTAATTGCTATATGTGCAATAGCTGGCAATATCTGATTGCAATTTGTACATGCACTTGCTGACAAAAAGCTGATATCTATATGTTCAAAAAATACATTACTATATGTGCAATAGCTGACAAAAGCTGATTGCTATATGTGCAATGGCTGACAAAAGCTGATTACTATATGTGCAATAGGTGACAAAAAGCTGATTGTTACTTCTTATGTACTAGCTGACAAAAAGCTGATAACTATATGTTCACTAGCTGTTAAAAAGCTGATTGTTATATGTGCACTTACTGAAAAAATTCGAAGCTGATTGCGATATGTGCAAGAGCTGACTGCTATATGTTCAATAGCTGACAAAAGCTAATTGTTATATGTGTAATAGCTGACAAAAGCTGATTGCAATATGTGCAAAAGCTGACAAAAGCTGCTATTTGTATGTGCACTTGCTGACAAAAAGCTGATTGCTAAATGTGCACTAGCTAACTGCAATATGTTCAAAAAACTGATAACTATAAGTGCACTATCTGACAAAAGCGGATTGATATATGTATGTGCAATAGCTGACAAATGCTGATTGCGATATGTGCTCTAGCTGACAAAAAGCTGATTGCTATATGTGCAATAGCTGACAAAAGCCGATTGCTATATGTGCAATAGCTGACAAAAGCTGATTGCTATATGTGCAACTGCTGACAAATGCTGATTGCTATATTTGCTCTAGCTGACATAAAGCTGTTTGCCAGGTTTGCACTAGCTGACAAAAAGCTGATTGCTGTAGGTGCACTAGCTGACAAAAAGCTGATAGCTGTATGTGCACTTGATGACAAATGCTGATTGCTGTATGTGCAATGGCTGACAAATGCTGATTGCTATATGTGCAATAGCTGACAAATGCTGATTGCTATATGTGCAATAGCTGACAAAAGCAAATTGCCATATGTGCAATAGCTGACAAAAGCTGATTACTATATGTGCAATAGGTGACAAAGAGCTGATTGTTACTTCTTATGTACTAGCTGACAAAAAGCTGATAGCTATATGTTCACTAGCTGTTAAAAAGCTGATTGCTATATGTGCACTTACTGAAAAAATCCGATTGCTGTATGTACAATAGCTGACAACAGCTGTTTGCCATTGTGCAATAGGCTATATTTGTACTAGCTGACAAAGAGCTGATAGTTATATTTATGTGTACTTGCTGACAAGAAGCTGATTGCTATATATTCAAAAAACTGATAACCTGATTTGCAATACCTGACAAAAGCTGATTGCTATATGTGCAATAGCTAACAAAAGCTGATTGCTATATGTGCATTAGCTGATAAAAGCTGATTGCAATATGTGCAATAGCTGACAAAAGCTGATTGCTATATTTGCAATAGCTGACAAAAGCGGATTGCTGTATGTATAATAGCTGCTAAAACTGATTGCTCTATGTGCACTAGTGTCAAAACTCGGACTGCTATATGTGCACTTGCTGAAAAACGCTGACTGATATATGCTCACTAGCTGCTAAAAAGTTTATTGATATATGTTCACTAGCTGACAACAGCTAATTGCTATATGTGCAATAGCTGATAAAAGCTGATTGCAATATGTGCAATAGCTGACAAAAGTTGATTGCTATATGTGCAATAGCTGACAAAAGCTGATTGCAATATGTGCAATAGCTGACAAAAGCTGATAGCTATATTTGCAATAGCTGACATAAGCGGATTGCTGTATGTATAATAGCTGCTAAAACTGATTGCTCTATGTGCACTAGTGTCAAAACTCGGACTGCTATGTGTGCACTTGCTGAAAAACGCTGACTGATATATGCTCACCAGCTGCTAAAAAGTTTATTGATATATGTTCACTAGCTAACAACAGCTAATTGCTATATGTGCAATAGCTGATAAAAGCTGATTGCTATATGTGCAATAGCTGATTGCAATATGTGCAATAGCTGATTGCTATATTTGCAATAGCTGACACAAGCGGATTGCTGTATGTACAATAGCTGAAAAAACTGATTGCTATATGTGCAATAGGTTTAAAAAAGATGATTGCTATATAAGCACTAGCCGACAAAAAGCTGAAAGCTACATGTGCACTTTCTGACAAAAGCTGATTGCTATATGTTCAATAGCTGACAAAATCTGATTACTATATGTGCAACATCTGACAAAAGCGGGTTGATATATGTGCTATAGCTGACAAATGCTGATTGCGATATGTGCTCTAGCTGACAAAAAGCTGATAGCTATATGTGCACTAGCTGGCCAAAAGCTGATCGCTATATTTGCACTAGCTGGCAAAATCGGATTGCTTTTTGTATGTGCACTTGCTGACAAAAAGCTGATTGCCATGTGTGCAATAGCTAACAACAGCTGATTGCTATATGTACAATAGCTGATAAAAGCTGATTGCAATATGTGCAATAGCTGACAAAAGCTGATTGCAATATGTGCAATAGCTGACAAAAGCTGATTGCTATATTTGCAATAGCTGACAAAAGCGGATTGCTGTATGTATAATAGCTGTCAAAACGCGGACTGCTATATGTGCCCTTGCTGAAAAACGCTGACTGATATATGCTCACTAGCTACTAAAAAGCTTATTGTTATATGTTTACTAGCTAACAACAGCTGATTGCAATATGTGCAATAGCTGACAAAAGTTGATTGCTATATGTGCAATAGCTGACAAAAGCTGCTTGCTATTTGTGCAATAGCTGACAAAAGCTGATTGCTATATGTGTAATAGCTGACAAAAGCTGATTGCTATATGTGTAATAGCTGACATTAGATGATTGCTATATGTGCATTAGCTGGCCAAAAGCTGATCGCTATATGTGCACTATCTGGCGAAATGGGATTGCTATTTGTATGTGCACTTGCTGACAAAAAGCTGATTGCTATATATTCAAAAAACTGATAACTATATTTGCAATACCTGACAAAAGCTGATTGCTTTATGTGAAATAGCTGACAAAAGCTGATTGCTATATGTGCAATAGGTGACAAAAAGCTGATTGTTATATTTTTACTAGCTGACAAAAAGCTGACAGCTATATGTTCACTAGCTGTTAAAAAGCTGATTGCTATATGTGCACTAGCTGACAAAAAGCTGATCACTATATGTGCACTAGGTGGCAAAATCTGATTGCTATTTGTATGTGCACTTGCTGACAAAAAGCTGATTGCTATATATTCAAAAAACTGATAACTATATTTGCAATACCTGACAAAAGCTGATTGCTTTATGTGAAATAGCTGACAAAAGCTGATTGCTATATGTGCAATAGGTGACAAAAAGCTGATTGTTATATTTTTACTAGCTAACAAAAAGCTGACAGCTATTTGTTCACTAGCTGTTTAAAAGCTGATTGCTATATGTGCACCTACCGAAAAAATCTGATCGCTGTATGTACAATAGCTGACAGAAGCTGATTGCCCTTGTGCAATAGGTGATTGCTATATGTGCACTAGCTGGCGAAATCGGATTGCTATTTGTATGTGCACTTGCTGACAAATAGCTGATTGCTATATATTCAAAAAACTGATAACTATATTTGCAATACCTGACAAAAGCTGATTGCTATATGTGCAATAGCTAACAAAAGCGGATTGCTATATGTGCAATAGCTGATAAAAGCTGATTGCAATATGTGCAATAGCTGACAAAAGCTGATTGCTATATTTGCACTAGCTGACAAAGTCGGATTGCTGTATGTATATTAGCTGCTAAAACTGATTGCTATATGTGCACTGGTGTCAAAACGCCAATTGCCGTATGTGCACTTGCTAAAAAACGCTAATTGCGATATGTGCTCTAGCTGACAAAAAGCTGATAGCTATAGGTGCACTTGCTCACAAATGCTGATTGCTGTATGTGCAATAGCTGACAAAAGTTGATTGCTATATGTGCAATAGCTGACAAAAGCTGCTTGCTATATGTGCAATAGCTGACAAAAGCTGATTGCTATATGTGTAAAAGCTGACAAAAGCTGATTGCTATATGTGTAATAGCAGACATTAGCTGATTGCTAAATGTGCAATAGCTGGCCAAAAGCTGATCGCTATATTTGCACTAGCTGGCAAAATCGGATTGCTTTTTGTATGTGCACTTGCTGACAAAAAGCTGATTGCCATGTGTGCAATAGCTAACAACAGCTGATTGCTATATGTACAATAGCTGATAAAAGCTGATTGCAATATGTGCAATAGCTGACAAAAGCTGATTGCAATATGTGCAATAGCTGACAAAAGCTGATTGCTATATTTGCAATAGCTGACAAAAGCGGATTGCTATATGTGCAATAGCTGACAAAAGGTGATTGCTATATGTGCAACTTCTGACAAATGCTGATTGCTATATTTGCTCTAGCTGACAAAAAGCTGTTTGCCAGGTTTGCACTAGCTGACAAAAAGCTGATTGCTGTATGTGCACTAGCTGACAAAAAGCTGATAGCTGTATGTGCACTTGATGACAAATGCTGATTGCTGTATGTGCAATGGCTGACAAATGCTGATTGCTATATGTGCAATACCTGACAAATGCTGATTGCTATATGTGCAATAGCTAACAAAAGCTGATTGCTATATGTGCACTTGCTGAAAAACGCTGACTGATATATGCTCACTAGCTGCTAAAAAGTTTATTGATATATGTTCACTAGCTAACAACAGCTAATTGCTATATGTGCAATAGCTGACAAAAGTTGATTGCTATATGTGCAATAGCTGACAAAAGCTGCTTGCTATTTGTGCAATAGCTGACAAAAGCTGATTGCTATATGTGTAATAGCTGACAAAAGCTGATTGCTATATGTGTAATAGCTGACATTAGCTGATTGCTATATGTGCATTAGCTGGCCAAAAGCTGATCGCTATATGTGCACTAGCTAACTGCAATATGTTCAAACAACTGATAACTATAAGTGCACTATCTGACAAAAGCGGATTGATATATGTATGTGCAATAGCTGACAAATGCTGATTGCGATATGTGCACTAGCTGACAAAAAGCTGATAGCTGTATGTGCACTTGATGACAAATGCTGATTGCTGTATGTGCAATGGCTGACAAATGCTGATTGCTATATGTGCAATACCTGACAAATGCTGATTGCTATATGTGCAATAGCTAACAAAAGCTGATTGCTATATGTGCACTTGCTGAAAAACGCTGACTGATATATGCTCACTAGCTGCTAAAAAGTTTATTGATATATGTTCACTAGCTAACAACAGCTAATTGCTATATGTACAATAGCTGATAAAAGCTGATTGCAATATGTGCAATAGCTGACAAAAGCTGATTGCAATATGTGCAATAGCTGACAAAAGCTGATTGCTATATTTGCAATAGCTGACAAAAGCGGATTGCTGTAAGTATAATAGCTGTCAAAACGCGGACTGCTATATGTGCACTTGCTGAAAAACGCTGACTGATATATGCTCACTAGCTACTAAAAAGCTTATTGTTATATGTTTACTAGCTAACAACAGCTGATTGCAATATGTGCAATAGCTGACAAAAGTTGATTGCTATATGTGCAATAGCTGACAAAAGCTGCTTGCTATTTGTGCAATAGCTGACAAAAGCTGATTGCTATATGTGTAATAGCTGACAAAAGCTGATTGCTATATGTGTAATAGCTGACATTAGCTGATTGCTATATGTGCATTAGCTGGCCAAAAGCTGATCGCTATATGTGCACTATCTGGCGAAATCGGATTGCTATTTGTATGTGCACTTGCTGACAAAAAGCTGATTGCTATATATTCAAAAAACTGATAACTATATTTGCAATACCTGACAAAAGCTGATTGCTTTATGTGAAATAGCTGACAAAAGCTGATTGCTATATGTGCAATAGGTGACAAAAAGCTGATTGTTATATTTTTACTAGCTGACAAAAAGCTGACAGCTATATGTTCACTAGCTGTTAAAAAGCTGATTGCTATATGTGCACTAGCTGACAAAAAGCTGATCACTATATGTGCACTAGGTGGCAAAATCTGATTGCTATTTGTATGTGCACTTGCTGACAAAAAGCTGATTGCTATATATTCAAAAAACTGATAACTATATTTGCAATACCTGACAAAAGCTGATTGCTTAATGTGAAATAGCTGACAAAAGCTGATTGCTATATGTGCAATAGGTGACAAAAAGCTGATTGTTATATTTTTACTAGCTAACAAAAAGCTGACAGATATTTGTTCACTAGCTGTTAAAAAGCTGATTGCTATATGTGCACCTACCGAAAAAATCTGATCGCTGTATGTACAATAGCTGACAGAAGCTGATTGCCCTTGTGCAATAGGTGATTGCTATATGCTATATGTGTAATAGCTGACATTAGCTGATTGCTATATGTGCATTAGCTGGCCAAAAGCTGATCGCTATATGTGCACTATCTGGCGAAATCGGATTGCAATTTGTATGTGCACTTGCTGACAAAAAGCTGATTGCTATATATTCAAAAAACTGATAACTATATTTGCAATACCTGACAAAAGCTGATTGCTTTATGTGAAATAGCTGACAAAAGCTGATTGCTATATGTGCAATAGGTGACAAAAAGCTGATTGTTATATTTTTACTAGCTGACAAAAAGCTGACAGCTGATGTTCTATATGTTATGTTATCATATAGATAACATATGTATAACTATATGTTCACTAGCTGTTAAAAAGCTGATTGCTATATGTGCACTAGCTGACAAAAAGCTGATCACTATATGTGCACTAGGTGGCAAAATCTGATTGCTATTTGTATGTGCACTTGCTGACAAAAAGCTGATTGCTATATATTCAAAAAACTGATAACTATATTTGCAATACCTGACAAAAGCTGATTGCTTTATGTGAAATAGCTGACAAAAGCTGATTGCTATATGTGCAATAGGTGACAAAAAGCTGATTGTTATATTTTTACTAGCTGACAAAAAGCTGACAGCTATTTGTTCACTAGCTGTTAAAAAGCTGATTGCTATATGTGCACCTACCGAAAAAATCTGATCGCTGTATGTACAATAGCTGACAGAAGCTGATTGCCCTTGTGCAATAGGTGATTGCTATATGTGCACTAGCTGGCGAAATCGGATTGCTATTTGTATGGGCACTTGCTGACAAAAAGCTGATTGCTATATATTAAAAAAACTGATAACTATATTTGCAATACCTGACAAAAGCTGATTGCTATATGTGCAATAGCTGACAAAAGCTGATTGCTATATTTGCACTAGCTGACAAAATCGGATTGCTGTATGTATATTAGCTGCTAAAACTGATTGCTATATGTGCACTGGTGTCAAAACGCCAATTGCCGTATGTGCACTTGCTAAAAAACGCTGATTGCGATATGTGCTCTAGTTGACAAAAAGCTGATAGCTATAGGTGCACTTGCTCACAAATGCTGATTGCTGTATGTGCAATAGCTGACAAAAGTTGATTGCTATATGTGCAATAGCTGACAAAAGCTGCTTGCTATATGTGCAATAGCTGACAAAAGCTGATTGCTATATGTGTAAAAGCTGACAAAAGCTGATTGCTATATGTGCACTTGCTGAAAAACGCTGACTTATATATGCTCACTAGCTACTAAAAAGCTTATTGTTATATGTTTACTAGCTAACAACAGCTGATTGCAATATGTGCAATAGCTGACAAAAGTTGATTGCTATATGTGCAATAGCTGACAAAAGCTGCTTGCTATTTGTGCAATAGCTGACAAAAGCTGATTGCTATATGTGGAATAGCTGACAAAAGCTGATTGCTATATGTGTAATAGCTGACATTAGCTGATTGCTATATGTGCAATAGCTGGCCAAAAGCTGATCGCTATATGTGCACTATCTGGCGAAATCGGATTGCTATTTGTATGTGCACTTGCTGACAAAAAGCTGATTGCTATATATTCAAAAAACTGATAACTATATTTGCAATACCTGACAAAAGCTGATTGGTTTATGTGAAATAGCTGACAAAAGCTGATTGCTATATGTGCAATAGGTGACAAAAGGCTGATTGTTATATTTTTACTAGCTGACAAAAAGCTGACAGCTATATGTTCACTAGCTGTTAAAAATCTGATTGCTATATGTGCACTTACCGAAAAAATCTGATTGCTGTATGTACAATAGCTGACAGAAGCTGATTGCCCTTGTGCAATAGGTGATTGCTATATGTGCACTAGCTGGCGAAATGGGATTGCTATTTGTATGTGCACTTGCTGACAAAAAGCTGATTGCTATATATTCAAATAACTGATAACTATATTTGCAATACCTGACAAAAGCTGATTGCTATATGGGCAATAGCTAACAAAAGCGGATTGCTATATGTGCAATAGCTGATAAAAGCTGATTGCAATATGTGCAATAGCTGACAAAAGCTGATTGCTATATTTGCACTAGCTGACAAAATCGGATTGCTGTATGTATATTAGCTGCTAAAACTGATTGCTATATGTGCACTGGTGTCAAAACGCCAATTGCCGTATGTGCACTTGCTAAAAAACGCTGATTGCGATATGTGCTCTAGCTGACAAAAAGCTGATAGCTATAGGTGCACTTGCTCACAAATGCTGATTGCTGTATGTGCAATAGCTGACAAAAGTTGATTGCTATATGTGCAATAGCTGGCAAAATCTGATTGCTATTTGTATGTGCACTTGCTTACAAAAAGCTGCTTGCTATATGTTAAAAAAATAGGTAACTATATGTGCAAAAGCTGACAAAAGCTGATTGCTATATGTGCAATAGCTGACAAAAGCTGCTTGCTATATGTGCAATAGCTGACAAAAGATGATTGCTATATGTGTGAAAGCTGACAAAAGCTGATTGCTATATGTGTAACAGCTGACATTAGCTGATTGCTAAATGTGCAATAGCTGGCCAAAAGCTGATCGCTATACAGCTGATTGCAATATGTGCACTAGCTGACAAAAGCTGATTGCTATAATTGCACTTGCTGAAAATACGCTGACTGCTATATGTGCACTTGCTACATGTGCAATAGGTATCAAAAAGCTGATTGCTATATGTGCAATAGGCGACAAAAAGCTGATTGCTATATTTGGAGTAGCTGACAAAAATCTGATAGTTATATGTATGTACACTTGCTGACAGGAAGCTGATTGCTCTATGTTCACTAGCTGACAAAAGCTAATTGCTATATGTGCAATAGCTGGCAATATCTGATTGCAATTTGTACATGCACTTGCTGACAAAAAGCTGATATCTATATGTTCAAAAAATACATTACTATATGTGCAATAGCTGACAAAAGCTGATTGCTATATGTGCAATGGCTGACAAAAGCTGATTACTATATGTGCAATAGGTGACAAAAAGCTGATTGTTACTTCTTATGTACTAGCTGACAAAAAGCTGATAACTATATGTTCACTAGCAATTAAAAAGCTGATTGCTATATGTGCACTTACTGAAAAAATTCGAAGCTGATTGCGATATGTGCAAGAGCTGACTGCTATATGTTCAATAGCTGACAAAAGCTAATTGTTGTATGTGTAATAGCTGACAAAAGCTGATTGCAATATGTGCAAAAGCTGACAAAAGCTGCTATATGTATGTGCACTTGCTGACAAAAAGCTGATTGCTAATTGTGCACTTGCTAACTGCAATATGTTCAAACAACTGATAACTATAAGTGCACTATCTGACAAAAGCGGATTGATATATGTATGTGCAATAGCTGACAAATGCTGATTGCGATATGTGCTCTAGCTGACAAAAAGCTGATAGCTATATGTGCAACTGCTGACATAAGCTGATTGCTATATGTGCAATAGCTGACAAAAGCTGATTGCTATATGTGCAATAGCTGACGAAAGCTGATTGCTATATGTGCAACTGCTGACAAATGCTGATTGCTATATTTGCTCTAGCTGACAAAAAGCTGTTTGCCAGGTTTGCACTAGCTGACAAAAAGCTGATTGCTGTATGTGCACTAGCTGACAAAAAGCTGATAGCTGTATGTGCACTTGATGACAAATGCTGATTGCTGTATGTGCAATGGCTGACAAATGCTGATTGCTATATGTGCAATAGCTGACAAAAGCAAATTGCTATATGTGCAATAGCTGCCAAAAGCTGATTGCGATATGTGCAAAAGCTGATTACTATATGTGCAATAGCTGACAAAAGCTGATTGCTATATGTGCAATGGCTGACAAAAGCTGATTACTATATGTGCAATAGGTGACAAAAAGCTGATTGTTACTTCTTATGTACTAGCTGACAAAAAGCTGATAGCTATATGTTCACTAGCTGTTAAAAAGCTGATTGCTATATGTGCACTTACTGAAAAAATCCGATTGCTGTATGTACAATAGCTGACAAAAGCTGTTTGCCATTGTGCAATAGGCTATATTTGTACTAGCTGACAAAGAGCTGATAGTTATATTTATGTGTACTTGCTGACAAGAAGCTGATTGCTATATATTCAAAAAACTGATAACCTGATTTGCAATACCTGACAAAAGCTGATTGCTATATGTGCAATAGCTAACAAAAGCTGATTGCTATATGTGCACTTGCTGAAAAACGCTGACTGATATATGCTCACTAGCTGCTAAAAAGTTTATTGATATATGTTCACTAGCTAACAACAGCTAATTGCTATATGTCCAATAGCTGATAAAAGCTGATTGCAATATGTGCAATAGCTGACAAAAGTTGATTGCTATATGTGCAATAGCTGACAAAAGCTGATTGCAATATGTGCAATAGCTGACAAAAGCTGATAGCTATATTTGTAATAGCTGACATAAGCGGATTGCTGTATGTATAATAGCTGCTAAAACTGATTGCTCTATGTGCACTAGTGTCAAAACTCGGACTGCTATATGTGCACTTGCTGAAAAACGCTGACTGATATATGCTCACTAGCTGCTAAAAAGTTTATTGATATATGTTCACTAGCTAACAACAGCTAATTGCTATATGTGCAATAGCTTATAAAAGCTGATTGCTATATGTGCAATAGCTGATTGCAATATGTGCAATAGCTGATTGCTATATTTGCAATAGCTGACACAATCGGATTGCTGTATGTACAATAGCTGAAAAAACTGATTGCTATATGTGCAATAGGTGTCAAAAAGATGATTGCTATATAAGCACTAGCCGACAAAAAGCTGAAAGCTACATGTGCACTTTCTGACAAAAGCTGATTGCTATATGTTCAATAGCTGACAAAATCTGATTACTATATGTGCAACATCTGACAAAAGCGGGTTGATATATGTGCTATAGCTGACAAATGCTGATTGCGATATGTGCTCTAGCTGACAAAAAGCTGATTGCTATATGTGCACTTGCTGAAAAAACGCTGATTGCGATATGTGCTCTAGCTGACAAAAAGCTGATAGCTATATGTGCACTAGCTGGCCAAAAGCTGATCGCTATATTTGCACTAGCTGGCAAAATCGGATTGCTTTTTGTATGTGCGCTTGCTGACAAAAAGCTGATTGCCATATGTGCAATAGCTAACAACAGCTGATTGCTATATGTACAATAGCTGATAAAAGCTGATTGCAATATGTGCAATAGCTGACAAAAGCTGATTGCAATATGTGCAATAGCTGACAAAAGCTGATTGCTCTATTTGCAATAGCTGACAAAAGCGGATTGCTGTAAGTATAATAGCTGTCAAAACGCGGACTGCTATATGTGCACTTGCTGAAAAACGCTGACTGATATATGCTCACTAGCTACTAAAAAGCTTATTGTTATATGTTTACTAGCTAACAACAGCTGATTGCAATATGTGCAATAGCTGACAAAAGTTGATTGCTATATGTGCAATAGCTGACAAAAGCTGCTTGCTATTTGTGCAATAGCTGACAAAAGCTGATTGCTATATGTGTAATAGCTGACAAAAGCTGATTGCTATATGTGTAATAGCTGACATTAGCTGATTGCTATATGTGCATTAGCTGGCCAAAAGCTGATCGCTATATGTGCACTATCTGGCGAAATCGGATTGCTATTTGTATGTGCACTTGCTGACAAAAAGCTGATTGCTATATATTCAAAAAACTGATAACTATATTTGCAATACCTGACAAAAGCTGATTGCTTTATGTGAAATAGCTGACAAAAGCTGATTGCTATATGTGCAATAGGTGACAAAAAGCTGATTGTTATATTTTTACTAGCTGACAAAAAGCTGACAGCTATATGTTCACTAGCTGTTAAAAAGCTGATTGCTATATGTGCACTAGCTGACAAAAAGCTGATCACTATATGTGCAATAGCTGGCAATATCTGATTGCAATTTGTACATGCACTTGCTGACAAAAAGCTGATATCTATATGTTCAAAAAATACATTACTATATGTGCAATAGCTGACAAAAGCTGATTGCTATATGTGCAATGGCTGACAAAAGCTGATTACTATATGTGCAATAGGTGACAAAAGCTGCTTGCTATATGTGCAATAGCTGACAAAAGCTGATTGCCATATGTGTAAAAGCTGACAAAAGCTGATTGCTATATGTGTAATAGCTGACATTAGCTGGTTGCGATATGTGCTCTAGCTGACAAAAAGCTGATTGCTATATGTGCACTTGCTGAAAAAACGCTGATTGCGATATGTGCTCTAGCTGACAAAAAGCTGATAGCTATATGTGCACTAGCTGGCCAAAAGCTGATCGCTATATTTGCACTAGCTGGCAAAATCGGATTGCTTTTTGTATGTGCACTTGCTGACAAAAAGCTGATTGCCATATGAGCAATAGCTAACAACAGCTGATTGCTATATGTACAATAGCTGATAAAAGCTGATTGCAATATGTGCAATAGCTGACAAAAGCTGATTGCAATATGTGCAATAGCTGACAAAAGCTGATTGCTATATTTGCAATAGCTGACAAAAGCGGATTGCTGTATGTATAATAGCTGTCAAAACGCGGACTGCTATATGTGCACTTGCTGAAAAACGCTGACTGATATATGCTCACTAGCTACTAAAAAGCTTATTGTTATATGTTTACTAGCTAACAACAGCTGATTGCAATATGTGCAATAGCTGACAAAAGTTGATTGCTATATGTGCAATAGCTGACAAAAGCTGCTTGCTATTTGTGCAATAGCTGACAAAAGCTGATTGATATATGTGTAATAGCTGACAAAAGCTGATTGCTATATGTGTAATAGCTGACATTAGCTGATTGCTATATGTGCATTAGCTGGCCAAAAGCTGATCGCTATATGTGCACTATCTGGCGAAATCGGATTGCTATTTGTATGTGCACTTGCTGACAAAAAGCTGATTGCTATATATTCAAAAAACTGATAACTATATTTGCAATACCTGACAAAAGCTGATTGCTTTATGTGAAATAGCTGACAAAAGCTGATTGCTATATGTGCAATAGGTGACAAAAGCTGATTGTTATATTTTTACTAGCTGACAAAAAGCTGACAGCTGATTGCAATATGTGCAATAGCTGACAAAAGTTGATTGCTATATGTGCAATAGCTGACAAAAGCTGCTTGCTATTTGTGCAATAGCTGACAAAAGCTGATTGCTATATGTGTAATAGCTGACAAAAGCTGATTGCTTTATGTGTAATAGCTGACATTAGCTGATTGCTATATGTGCATTAGCTGGCCAAAAGCTGATCGCTATATGTGCACTATCTGGCGAAATCGGATTGCTATTTGTATGTGCACTTGCTGACAAAAAGCTGATTGCTATATATTCAAAAAACTGATAACTATATTTGCAATACCTGACAAAAGCTGATTGCTTTATGTGAAATAGCTGACAAAAGCTGATTGCTATATGTGCAATAGGTGACAAAAAGCTGATTGGTATATTTTTACTAGCTGACAAAAAGCTGACAGCTGATGTTCTATATGTTATGTTATCATATAGATAACATATGTATAACTATATGTTCACTAGCTGTTAAAAAGCTGATTGCTATATGTGCACTAGCTGACAAAAAGCTGATCACTATATGTGCACTAGGTGGCAAAATCTGATTGCTATTTGTATGTGCACTTGCTGACAAAAAGCTGATTGCTATATATTCAAAAAACTGATAACTATATTTGCAATACCTGACAAAAGCTGATTGCTTTATGTGAAATAGCTGACAAAAGCTGATTGCTATATGTGCAATAGGTGACAAAAAGCTGATTGTTATATTTTTACTAGCTGACAAAAAGCTGACAGCTATTTGTTCACTAGCTGTTAAAAAGCTGATTGCTATATGTGCACCTACCGAAAAAATCTGATCGCTGTATGTACAATAGCTGACAGAAGCTGATTGCCCTTGTGCAATAGGTGATTGCTATATGTGCACTAGCTGGCGAAATCGGATTGCTATTTGTATGTGCACTTGCTGACAAAAAGCTGATTGCTATATATTAAAAAAACTGATAACTATATTTGCAATACCTGACAAAAGCTGATTGCTATATATGCAATAGCTAACAAAAGCGGATTGCTATATGTGCAATAGCTGATAAAAGCTGATTGCAATATGTGCAATAGCTGACAAAAGCTGATTGCTATATTTGCACTAGCTGACAAAATCGGATTGCTGTATGTATATTAGCTGCTAAAACTGATTGCTATATGTGCACTGGTGTCAAAACGCCAATTGCCGTATGTGCACTTGCTAAAAAACGCTGATTGCGATATGTGCTCTAGCTGAAAAAAAGCTGATAGCTATAGGTGCACTTGCTCACAAATGCTGATTGCTGTATGTGCAATAGCTGACAAAAGCTGATTGCAATATCTGCAATAGCTGACAAAAGCTGATAGCAATATGTGCAATAGCTGACAAAAGCTGATTGCTATATTTGCAATAGCTGACAAAAGCGGATTGCTGTATGTATAATAGCTGCTAAAGCTGATTGCTCTATGTGCACTAGTGTCAAAACGCGGACCGCTATATGTGCACTTGCTGAAAAACGCTGATTGCGATATGTGCATTTGCTGACAAAAAGCTGATAGCTGGTGCACTTGCTGACAAATGCTGATTGCAATATGTGCAATAGCTGACAAAAGCTGATTGCTATATGTGCAATAGCTGACAAATGCTAATTGCTATATGTGTAATAGCTGACATTAGCTGATTGCTATATGTGCACTAGCTGGCCAAAAGCTGATCGCTATATGTGCACTAGCTGGCGAAATCGGATTGCTATTTGTATGTGCACTTGCTGACAAAAAGCTGATTGCTATATGTTCAAAAAATAGATTACTATATGTGCAATAGCTGACAAAAGCTGATTGCTACATGTGAAATAGCTGACAAAAGCTGATTGCTATATGTGCAATAGGTGACAAAAAGCTGATTGTTATATTTTTACTAGCTGACAAAAAGCTGACAGCTGTATGTTCACTAGCTGTTAAAAAGCTGATTGCTATGTGTGCACTTACTAAAAAAATCTGATTGCTGTATGTACAATATCTGAAAAAAGCTAATTGCCATTGCCCAATAGGTGATTGCTATATTTGTACTAGCTGACAAAAAGCTGATAGTTATTTTTTAGGTACTAGCTGACAAAAAGCTGATAGCTATAAAGCTGATTGCAATATGTGCACTAGCTGACAAAAGCTGATTGCTATAATTGCACTTGCTGAAAAAACGCTGACTGCTATATGTGCACTTGCTATATGTGCAATAGGTATCAAAAAGCTGATTGCTATATGTGCAATAGATTATAAAAGCTGATTGCAATACGTGCAATAGCTGATTGCTATATTTGCAATAGCTGACAAAAGCGGATTGCTGTATGCACAAAGCTGATTGCTATATGTGCAATAGGTGTCAAAAAGCTGATTGCTATATAAGCACTAGCCGACTAAAAGCTGAAAGCTATATGTGCACTTTCTGACAAAAGCTGATTGCTACATGTTCAATAGCTGACAAAATCTGATTACTATATGTGCAATATCGGACAAAAGCGGGTTGATATATGTGCTAGAGCTGACAAACGCTGATTGCGATATGTGCTCTAGCTGACAAAAAGCTGATTGCTATATGTGCACTTGCTGAAAAAACGCTGATTGCGATATGTGCTCTAGCTGACAAAAAGCTGATAGCTATATGTGCACTACCTGGCCAAAAGCTGATCGCTATATGTGCACTAGCTGGCAAAATCGGATTGCTTTTTGTATGTACACTTGCCGAAAAAATGCTGATTGCTATATGTTCAAAAAATAGATTCCTATATGTGCAATAGCTGACAAAAGCTGATTGCTATATATGAAATAGCTGACAAAAGCTGATTGCTAAATGTGCAATAGGCGACAAAAAGCTGATTGCTATATTTGTACTAGCTGACAAAAAGCTGAAAGTTATATGCATGTGCACTTGCTGACAGGAAGCTGATTGCTCTATGTTCACTAGCTGACAAAAACTAACTGCTATATGTGCAATAGGTGACAAAAAGCTGATTGTTATTTTTTATGTACTAGCTGACAAAAAGCTGATAGTTATATGTATGTGCACTTGCTGACAGGAAGCTGATTGCTCTATGTTCACTAGCTGACAAAGGCTAATTGCTATTTGTGCAATAGCTGGCAATATCTGATTGCAATTTGTACATTCACTTGCTGACAAAAAGCTGACATCTATATGTTAAAAAAAAATATTACTATATGTGCAATAGCTGACAAAAGCTGTTTGCTATATGTGCAATGGCTGACAAAAGCTGATTGCTATATGTGCAATAGGTGACAAAAAGCTGATTGTTATTTTTTATGTACTAGCTGACAAAAAGCTGATAGCTATATGTGCACTTTCTGACAAAAAGCTGATTGCCATATGTACAATAGCTAACAACTGCTGCTAAAAAGCTTATTGTTATATGTTCACTAGCTAACAACAGCTGATTGCTATAGCTAAAAAAAGCATACTGCAATATGTGCAATAGCTGACAAAAGTTGATTGCTATATGTGCAACAGCTGACAAAAATCTGATTGCTATTTGTATCTGCACTTGCTGACAAGAAGCTGATTGCTATATGTTCAAAAAACTGATGGCTATATGTGCAATAGCTGACAAAAGCTGATTGCTATATGTGCAATAGCGAATAAAAGCTGATTGCGATATGTGCAATAGCTGACAAAAATCTTATTGCTATATGTGCACTTCCTGAAAAAACGCTGACTGCTATATGTTCATTAGCTGCTAAAAATATGATTGCTACATGTGCACTTGCTGACAATAGCTGATTGCTGCATATACAATAGCTGACAAAAGCTGATTGCTCTATGTTCACTAGCTGACAAAAGCTAATTGCTATATGTGCAATAGATGGCAATATCTGATTGCAATTTGTACGGGCACTTGCTGACAAAAAGCTGACTGTTATATGTTCAAAAAATAGATTACTATATGTGCAATAACTGACAAAAGCTGATTGCTATATGTATAATAGCTGACAAAAGCTGATTGCTATATGTGCAATAGGTGACAAAAAGCTGATTAATATTTTTTTATGTACAAGCTGACAAAAAGCTGATAGCTATATGTTCACTTGCTGACAAAAAGCTGATTTCTATATGTGCACTAGCTGGCCAAAAGCTGATCGCTATATGTGCACTAGCTGGCAAAATCGGATTGCTTTTTGTATGTGCACTTGCTAATAGATTACTATATGTGCAATAGCTGACAAAAGCTGATTGCTATATGTGAAATAGCTGAAAAAAGCTGATTGCTAAATGTGCAATAGGCGACAAAAAGCTGATTGCTATATTTGTACTAGCTGACAAAAAGCTGATAGTTGTACGTATGTGCACTTGCTGACAGGAAGCTGATTGCTCTATGTTCACTAGCCGACAAAAGGTAATTGCTATTTGTGCAATAGCTGGCAATATCTGATTGCAATGTGTACATGCACTTGCTGACAAAAAGCTGACATCTATATGTTCAAAAAATATATTACTATATGTGCAATAGCTGACAAAAGCTGATTGCTATATGTGCAATGGCTGACAAAAGCTGATTGCTATATGTACAGTAGCTGATAAAAGCTGATTGCAATATGTGCAATAGCTGACAAAATCTGATTGCACTATGTGCAATATCTGACAAAAGCTGATTGCTATTTTTGCAATATCTGACAAAAGCGGATTGCTGTATGTGCACTAGTGTCAAAACGCTGATTGCGATATGTGCACTTGCTGACAAAAAGCTGATTGCCATATGTGCAATAGCTAACAACAGCTGATTGCTATATGTACAATAGCTGATAAAAGCTGATTGCAATATGTGCAATAGCTGACAAAAGCTGATAGCAATATGTGCAATAGCTGACAAAAGCTGTATGTATAATAGCTGCTAAAGCTGATTGCTCTATGTGCACTGGTGTCAAAACGCCAATTGCCGTATGTGCACTTGCTAAAAGAACGCTGATTGCGACATGTGCTCTAGCTGACAAAAAGCTGATAGCTGAAGCACTTGCTGACAAATGCTGATTGCTGTATGTGCAATAGCTGACAAAAGCTGATTGCTATATGTGCAATAGCTGACAAATGCTGATTGCTATATGTGTAATAGCTGACATTAGCTGATTGCTATATGTGCACTAGCTGGCCAAAAGCTGATCGCTATATGTGCACTAGCTGGCGAAATCGGATTGCTATTTGAATGTGCACTTGCTGACAAAAAGCTGATTGCTATATGTTCAAAAAATAGATTACTATATGTGCAATAGCTGACAAAAGCTGATTGCTACGTGTGAAATAGCTGACAAAAGCTAATTGCTATATGTGCAATAGGTGACAAAAAGCTGATTGTTATATTTTTCCTAGCTGACAAAAAGCTGACAGCTGTATGTTCACTAGCTGTTAAAAAGCTGATTGCTATGTGTGCACTTACTAAAAAAATCTGATTGCTGTATGTACAATATCTGACAAAAGCTGATTGCCATTGTCCAATAGGTGATTGCTATATTTGTACTAGCTGACGAAAAGCTGATAGTTATTTTTTATGTACTAGCTGACAAAAAGCTGATAGCTATAAAGCTGATTGCAATATGTGCACTAGCTGACAAAAGCTGATTGCTATAATTGCACTTGCTGAAAAAACGCTGACTGCTATATGTGCACTTGCTATATGTGCAATAGGTATCAAAAAGCTGATTGCTATATGTGCAATAGCTTATAAAAGCTGATTGCAATACGTGCAATAGCTGATTGCTATATTTGCAATAGCTGAAAAAGGGGATTGCTGTATGCACAAAGCTGATTGCTATATGTGCAATAGGTGTCAAAAAGCTGATTGCTATATAAGCACTAGCCGACAAAAGCTGATTGCTAAATGTGCAATAGGCGACAAAAAGCTGATTGCTATATTTGTACTAGCTGACAAAAAGCTGAAAGTTATATGCAAGTGCACTTGCTGACAGGAAGCTGATTGCTCTATGTTCACTAGCTGACAAAAACTAACTGCTATATGTGCAATAGGTGACAAAAAGCTGATTGTTATTTTTTATGTACTAGCTGACAAAAAGCTGATAGCTATATGTGCACTTTCTGAAGAAAAGCTGATTGCCATATGTGCAATAGCTAACAACTGCTGATTGCTATATGTACAGTAGCTGATAAAAGCTGATTGCAATATTTGCAATAGCTGACAAAAGCGGATTGCTGTATGTATAATAGCTGCTAAAGCTGATTGCTCTATGTGCACTTGCCGAAAACACTGACTGATATATGCTCACTAGCTGCTAAAAAGCTTATTGTTATATGTTCACTAGCTAACAACAGCTGATTGCTATATGTAAAATAGCTGATAAAAGCTGATTGCAATATGTGCAATAGCTGACAAAAGTTGATTGCTATATGTGCAATAGGTGGCAAAATCTGATTGCTATTTGTATGTGCACTTGCTTACAAAAAGCTGATTGCTATATGTTAAAAAAAATAGAAAACTATATGTGCAATAGCTGACAAAAGCTGATTGCTATATGTGCAATAGCTGACAAATGCTGATTGCTATATGTGTAATAGCTGACATTAGCTGATTGGTATATGTGCACTAGCTGGTCAAAAGCTGATCGCTATATGTGCACTAGCTGGCGAAATCGGATTGCTATTTGTATGTGCACTTGCTGACAAAAAGCTGATTGCTATATGTTCAAAAAATAGATTACTATATGTGCAATAGCTGACAAAAGCTGATTGCCATATGTGCAATAGCTAACAACTGCTGATTGCTATATGTACAGTAGCTGATAAAAGCTGATTGCAATATGTGCAATAGCTGACAAAAGCGGATTGCTGTATGTATAATAGCTGCTAAAGCTGATTGCTCTATGTGCACTAGTGTCAAAACGCTGATTGCTAAATGTGCACTTGCTAAAAAAACGCTGATTGCGATATGTGCACTTGCTGACAAAAAGCTGATTGCCATATGTGCAATAGCTAACAACAGCTTGTTGCTATATGTACAATAGCTGATAAAAGCTGATTGCAAAATGTGCAATAGCTGACAAAAGCTGATTGCAATATGTGCAATAGCTGACAAAAGCTGATTACAATATGTGCAATAGCTGACAAAAGCTGATTGCTACATTTGCAATAGCTGACAAAAGCGGATTGCTGTATGTATAATAGCTGCTAAAGCTGATAGATCTATGTGCACTAGTGTCAAAATGCGGACTGCTATATGTGCACTTGCTGAAAAACGATGAATGATATATGCTCACTAGCTGCTAAAAAGCTTATTGTTATATGTTCACTAGCTAACAACAGCTGATTGCTATATGTAAAATAGCTGATAAAAGCTGATTGCAATATGTGCAATAGCTGACAAAAGTTGATTGTTATATGTACAATAGCTGGCAAAATCTGATTTCTATTTGTATGTTTTCTAACTATATGTGCAATAGCTGAAAAAAGCTGATTGCTATATGTGTAATAGCTGACATTAGCTGATTGGTATATGTGCACTAGCTGGCCAAAAGCTGATCGCTATAAGTGCACTATCTGACAAAAGCGGATTGATATATGTGCAATAGCTGACAAATGCTGATTGCGATATGTGCTCTAGCTGACAAAAAGCTGATAGCTATATGTGCAACTGCTGACAAAAGCTGATTGCTATATGTGTAACTGCTGACAGAAGCTGATTGCTATATGTGCAATAGCTGACAAAAGCTAATTGCTATATGTGCAATAGCTGAAAAAGCAGTTTTCTATGTGTGCAATAGGTGACAAAAAGCTGATAGCTATTTTTGTACTAGCTGACAAAAAGCTGATAGCTATAAAGCTGATTGCAATATGTGCACTAGCTGACAAAAGCTGATTGCTATAATTGCACTTGCTGGAAAAATGCTGACTGCTATATGTGCACTGAAAAAACGCTGACTGCCATATGTGCACTTGCTATATGTACAATAGGTTTCAAAAAGCTGATTGCTATATGTGCAATAGCTAATAAAAGCTGATTGCCATTGTGCCATAGGTGATTGCTTTATTTGTACTAGCTGACAAAGAGCTGGTAGTTATATTTATGTGTACTTGCTGACAAGAAGCTGATTGCAATATATTCAAAAAACTGATTACTATATTTGCAATACTTGACAAAAGCTGATTGCTATATGTGCACTAGCTAACAAAAGCTCATTGCTATATGTGCATTAGCTGATATAAGCTGATTGCAATATGTGCAATAGCTGACAAAAGCTGATTGCTATATTTGCAATAGCTGACAAAAGCGGATTGCTATATGTGCACTATCTGGCGAAATCGGATTGCTATTTGTATGTGCACTTGCTGACAAAAAGCTGATTGCTATTTATTCAAAAAACTGATAACTATATTTGCAATACCTGACAAAAGCTGATTGGTTTATGTGAAATAGCTGTGAAATAGTATATTAGCTGCTAAAACTGATTGCTATATATGCACTGGTGTCAAAACGACAATTGCCGTATGTGCACTTGCTAAAAAAACGCTGATTGCGATATGTGCTCTAGCTGACAAAAAGCTGATAGCTATACGTGCACTAGCTGGCCAAAAGCTGATCGCTATATGTGCACTAGCTGGCAAAATCGGATTGCTTTTTGTATGTGCACTTGCTGACAAAAAGCTGATTGCTATGTCTGCAAAAGCTGACAAAAGCTGCTATTTGTATGTGCACATGCTGACAAAAAGCTGATTGCTATATATTCAAAAAACTGATAACTATATTTGCAATACCTGACAAAAGCTGATTGCTTTATGTGAAATAGCTGACAAAAGCTGATTGCTATATGTGCAATAGGTGACAAAAAGCTGATTGTTATATTTTTACTAGCTGACAAAAAGCTGACAGCTATATGTTCACTAGCTGTTAAAAAGCTGATTGCTATATGTGCACTAGCTGACAAAAAGCTGATCACTATATGTGCAATAGCTGGCAATATCTGATTGCAATTTGTACATGCACTTGCTGACAAAAAGCTGATATCTATATGTTCAAAAAATACATTACTATATGTGCAATAGCTGACAAAAGCTGATTGCTATATGTGCAATGGCTGACAAAAGCTGATTACTATATGTGCAATAGGTGACAAAAGCTGCTTGCTATATGTGCAATAGCTGACAAAAGCTGATTGCCATATGTGTAAAAGCTGACAAAAGCTGATTGCTATATGTGTAATAGCTGACATTAGCTGGTTGCGATATGTGCTCTAGCTGACAAAAAGCTGATTGCTATATGTGCACTTGCTGAAAAAACGCTGATTGCGATATGTGCTCTAGCTGACAAAAAGCTGATAGCTATATGTGCACTAGCTGGCCAAAAGCTGATCGCTATATTTGCACTAGCTGGCAAAATCGGATTGCTTTTTGTATGTGCACTTGCTGACAAAAAGCTGATTGCCATATGAGCAATAGCTAACAACAGCTGATTGCTATATGTACAATAGCTGATAAAAGCTGATTGCAATATGTGCAATAGCTGACAAAAGCTGATTGCAATATGTGCAATAGCTGACAAAAGCTGATTGCTATATTTGCAATAGCTGACAAAAGCGGATTGCTGTATGTATAATAGCTGTCAAAACGCGGACTGCTATATGTGCACTTGCTGAAAAACGCTGACTGATATATGCTCACTAGCTACTAAAAAGCTTATTGTTATATGTTTACTAGCTAACAACAGCTGATTGCAATATGTGCAATAGCTGACAAAAGTTGATTGCTATATGTGCAATAGCTGACAAAAGCTGCTTGCTATTTGTGCAATAGCTGACAAAAGCTGATTGATATATGTGTAATAGCTGACAAAAGCTGATTGCTATATGTGTAATAGCTGACATTAGCTGATTGCTATATGTGCATTAGCTGGCCAAAAGCTGATCGCTATATGTGCACTATCTGGCGAAATCGGATTGCTATTTGTATGTGCACTTGCTGACAAAAAGCTGATTGCTATATATTCAAAAAACTGATAACTATATTTGCAATACCTGACAAAAGCTGATTGCTTTATGTGAAATAGCTGACAAAAGCTGATTGCTATATGTGCAATAGGTGACAAAAGCTGATTGTTATATTTTTACTAGCTGACAAAAAGCTGACAGCTGATTGCAATATGTGCAATAGCTGACAAAAGTTGATTGCTATATGTGCAATAGCTGACAAAAGCTGCTTGCTATTTGTGCAATAGCTGACAAAAGCTGATTGCTATATGTGTAATAGCTGACAAAAGCTGATTGCTTTATGTGTAATAGCTGACATTAGCTGATTGCTATATGTGCATTAGCTGGCCAAAAGCTGATCGCTATATGTGCACTATCTGGCGAAATCGGATTGCTATTTGTATGTGCACTTGCTGACAAAAAGCTGATTGCTATATATTCAAAAAACTGATAACTATATTTGCAATACCTGACAAAAGCTGATTGCTTTATGTGAAATAGCTGACAAAAGCTGATTGCTATATGTGCAATAGGTGACAAAAAGCTGATTGGTATATTTTTACTAGCTGACAAAAAGCTGACAGCTGATGTTCTATATGTTATGTTATCATATAGATAACATATGTATAACTATATGTTCACTAGCTGTTAAAAAGCTGATTGCTATATGTGCACTAGCTGACAAAAAGCTGATCACTATATGTGCACTAGGTGGCAAAATCTGATTGCTATTTGTATGTGCACTTGCTGACAAAAAGCTGATTGCTATATATTCAAAAAACTGATAACTATATTTGCAATACCTGACAAAAGCTGATTGCTTTATGTGAAATAGCTGACAAAAGCTGATTGCTATATGTGCAATAGGTGACAAAAAGCTGATTGTTATATTTTTACTAGCTGACAAAAAGCTGACAGCTATTTGTTCACTAGCTGTTAAAAAGCTGATTGCTATATGTGCACCTACCGAAAAAATCTGATCGCTGTATGTACAATAGCTGACAGAAGCTGATTGCCCTTGTGCAATAGGTGATTGCTATATGTGCACTAGCTGGCGAAATCGGATTGCTATTTGTATGTGCACTTGCTGACAAAAAGCTGATTGCTATATATTAAAAAAACTGATAACTATATTTGCAATACCTGACAAAAGCTGATTGCTATATATGCAATAGCTAACAAAAGCGGATTGCTATATGTGCAATAGCTGATAAAAGCTGATTGCAATATGTGCAATAGCTGACAAAAGCTGATTGCTATATTTGCACTAGCTGACAAAATCGGATTGCTGTATGTATATTAGCTGCTAAAACTGATTGCTATATGTGCACTGGTGTCAAAACGCCAATTGCCGTATGTGCACTTGCTAAAAAACGCTGATTGCGATATGTGCTCTAGCTGAAAAAAAGCTGATAGCTATAGGTGCACTTGCTCACAAATGCTGATTGCTGTATGTGCAATAGCTGACAAAAGCTGATTGCAATATCTGCAATAGCTGACAAAAGCTGATAGCAATATGTGCAATAGCTGACAAAAGCTGATTGCTATATTTGCAATAGCTGACAAAAGCGGATTGCTGTATGTATAATAGCTGCTAAAGCTGATTGCTCTATGTGCACTAGTGTCAAAACGCGGACCGCTATATGTGCACTTGCTGAAAAACGCTGATTGCGATATGTGCATTTGCTGACAAAAAGCTGATAGCTGGTGCACTTGCTGACAAATGCTGATTGCAATATGTGCAATAGCTGACAAAAGCTGATTGCTATATGTGCAATAGCTGACAAATGCTAATTGCTATATGTGTAATAGCTGACATTAGCTGATTGCTATATGTGCACTAGCTGGCCAAAAGCTGATCGCTATATGTGCACTAGCTGGCGAAATCGGATTGCTATTTGTATGTGCACTTGCTGACAAAAAGCTGATTGCTATATGTTCAAAAAATAGATTACTATATGTGCAATAGCTGACAAAAGCTGATTGCTACATGTGAAATAGCTGACAAAAGCTGATTGCTATATGTGCAATAGGTGACAAAAAGCTGATTGTTATATTTTTACTAGCTGACAAAAAGCTGACAGCTGTATGTTCACTAGCTGTTAAAAAGCTGATTGCTATGTGTGCACTTACTAAAAAAATCTGATTGCTGTATGTACAATATCTGAAAAAAGCTAATTGCCATTGCCCAATAGGTGATTGCTATATTTGTACTAGCTGACAAAAAGCTGATAGTTATTTTTTAGGTACTAGCTGACAAAAAGCTGATAGCTATAAAGCTGATTGCAATATGTGCACTAGCTGACAAAAGCTGATTGCTATAATTGCACTTGCTGAAAAAACGCTGACTGCTATATGTGCACTTGCTATATGTGCAATAGGTATCAAAAAGCTGATTGCTATATGTGCAATAGATTATAAAAGCTGATTGCAATACGTGCAATAGCTGATTGCTATATTTGCAATAGCTGACAAAAGCGGATTGCTGTATGCACAAAGCTGATTGCTATATGTGCAATAGGTGTCAAAAAGCTGATTGCTATATAAGCACTAGCCGACTAAAAGCTGAAAGCTATATGTGCACTTTCTGACAAAAGCTGATTGCTACATGTTCAATAGCTGACAAAATCTGATTACTATATGTGCAATATCGGACAAAAGCGGGTTGATATATGTGCTAGAGCTGACAAACGCTGATTGCGATATGTGCTCTAGCTGACAAAAAGCTGATTGCTATATGTGCACTTGCTGAAAAAACGCTGATTGCGATATGTGCTCTAGCTGACAAAAAGCTGATAGCTATATGTGCACTACCTGGCCAAAAGCTGATCGCTATATGTGCACTAGCTGGCAAAATCGGATTGCTTTTTGTATGTACACTTGCCGAAAAAATGCTGATTGCTATATGTTCAAAAAATAGATTCCTATATGTGCAATAGCTGACAAAAGCTGATTGCTATATATGAAATAGCTGACAAAAGCTGATTGCTAAATGTGCAATAGGCGACAAAAAGCTGATTGCTATATTTGTACTAGCTGACAAAAAGCTGAAAGTTATATGCATGTGCACTTGCTGACAGGAAGCTGATTGCTCTATGTTCACTAGCTGACAAAAACTAACTGCTATATGTGCAATAGGTGACAAAAAGCTGATTGTTATTTTTTATGTACTAGCTGACAAAAAGCTGATAGTTATATGTATGTGCACTTGCTGACAGGAAGCTGATTGCTCTATGTTCACTAGCTGACAAAGGCTAATTGCTATTTGTGCAATAGCTGGCAATATCTGATTGCAATTTGTACATTCACTTGCTGACAAAAAGCTGACATCTATATGTTAAAAAAAAATATTACTATATGTGCAATAGCTGACAAAAGCTGTTTGCTATATGTGCAATGGCTGACAAAAGCTGATTGCTATATGTGCAATAGGTGACAAAAAGCTGATTGTTATTTTTTATGTACTAGCTGACAAAAAGCTGATAGCTATATGTGCACTTTCTGACAAAAAGCTGATTGCCATATGTACAATAGCTAACAACTGCTGCTAAAAAGCTTATTGTTATATGTTCACTAGCTAACAACAGCTGATTGCTATAGCTAAAAAAAGCATACTGCAATATGTGCAATAGCTGACAAAAGTTGATTGCTATATGTGCAACAGCTGACAAAAATCTGATTGCTATTTGTATCTGCACTTGCTGACAAGAAGCTGATTGCTATATGTTCAAAAAACTGATGGCTATATGTGCAATAGCTGACAAAAGCTGATTGCTATATGTGCAATAGCGAATAAAAGCTGATTGCGATATGTGCAATAGCTGACAAAAATCTTATTGCTATATGTGCACTTCCTGAAAAAACGCTGACTGCTATATGTTCATTAGCTGCTAAAAATATGATTGCTACATGTGCACTTGCTGACAATAGCTGATTGCTGCATATACAATAGCTGACAAAAGCTGATTGCTCTATGTTCACTAGCTGACAAAAGCTAATTGCTATATGTGCAATAGATGGCAATATCTGATTGCAATTTGTACGGGCACTTGCTGACAAAAAGCTGACTGTTATATGTTCAAAAAATAGATTACTATATGTGCAATAACTGACAAAAGCTGATTGCTATATGTATAATAGCTGACAAAAGCTGATTGCTATATGTGCAATAGGTGACAAAAAGCTGATTAATATTTTTTTATGTACAAGCTGACAAAAAGCTGATAGCTATATGTTCACTTGCTGACAAAAAGCTGATTTCTATATGTGCACTAGCTGGCCAAAAGCTGATCGCTATATGTGCACTAGCTGGCAAAATCGGATTGCTTTTTGTATGTGCACTTGCTAATAGATTACTATATGTGCAATAGCTGACAAAAGCTGATTGCTATATGTGAAATAGCTGAAAAAAGCTGATTGCTAAATGTGCAATAGGCGACAAAAAGCTGATTGCTATATTTGTACTAGCTGACAAAAAGCTGATAGTTGTACGTATGTGCACTTGCTGACAGGAAGCTGATTGCTCTATGTTCACTAGCCGACAAAAGGTAATTGCTATTTGTGCAATAGCTGGCAATATCTGATTGCAATGTGTACATGCACTTGCTGACAAAAAGCTGACATCTATATGTTCAAAAAATATATTACTATATGTGCAATAGCTGACAAAAGCTGATTGCTATATGTGCAATGGCTGACAAAAGCTGATTGCTATATGTACAGTAGCTGATAAAAGCTGATTGCAATATGTGCAATAGCTGACAAAATCTGATTGCACTATGTGCAATATCTGACAAAAGCTGATTGCTATTTTTGCAATATCTGACAAAAGCGGATTGCTGTATGTGCACTAGTGTCAAAACGCTGATTGCGATATGTGCACTTGCTGACAAAAAGCTGATTGCCATATGTGCAATAGCTAACAACAGCTGATTGCTATATGTACAATAGCTGATAAAAGCTGATTGCAATATGTGCAATAGCTGACAAAAGCTGATAGCAATATGTGCAATAGCTGACAAAAGCTGTATGTATAATAGCTGCTAAAGCTGATTGCTCTATGTGCACTGGTGTCAAAACGCCAATTGCCGTATGTGCACTTGCTAAAAGAACGCTGATTGCGACATGTGCTCTAGCTGACAAAAAGCTGATAGCTGAAGCACTTGCTGACAAATGCTGATTGCTGTATGTGCAATAGCTGACAAAAGCTGATTGCTATATGTGCAATAGCTGACAAATGCTGATTGCTATATGTGTAATAGCTGACATTAGCTGATTGCTATATGTGCACTAGCTGGCCAAAAGCTGATCGCTATATGTGCACTAGCTGGCGAAATCGGATTGCTATTTGAATGTGCACTTGCTGACAAAAAGCTGATTGCTATATGTTCAAAAAATAGATTACTATATGTGCAATAGCTGACAAAAGCTGATTGCTACGTGTGAAATAGCTGACAAAAGCTAATTGCTATATGTGCAATAGGTGACAAAAAGCTGATTGTTATATTTTTCCTAGCTGACAAAAAGCTGACAGCTGTATGTTCACTAGCTGTTAAAAAGCTGATTGCTATGTGTGCACTTACTAAAAAAATCTGATTGCTGTATGTACAATATCTGACAAAAGCTGATTGCCATTGTCCAATAGGTGATTGCTATATTTGTACTAGCTGACGAAAAGCTGATAGTTATTTTTTATGTACTAGCTGACAAAAAGCTGATAGCTATAAAGCTGATTGCAATATGTGCACTAGCTGACAAAAGCTGATTGCTATAATTGCACTTGCTGAAAAAACGCTGACTGCTATATGTGCACTTGCTATATGTGCAATAGGTATCAAAAAGCTGATTGCTATATGTGCAATAGCTTATAAAAGCTGATTGCAATACGTGCAATAGCTGATTGCTATATTTGCAATAGCTGAAAAAGGGGATTGCTGTATGCACAAAGCTGATTGCTATATGTGCAATAGGTGTCAAAAAGCTGATTGCTATATAAGCACTAGCCGACAAAAGCTGATTGCTAAATGTGCAATAGGCGACAAAAAGCTGATTGCTATATTTGTACTAGCTGACAAAAAGCTGAAAGTTATATGCAAGTGCACTTGCTGACAGGAAGCTGATTGCTCTATGTTCACTAGCTGACAAAAACTAACTGCTATATGTGCAATAGGTGACAAAAAGCTGATTGTTATTTTTTATGTACTAGCTGACAAAAAGCTGATAGCTATATGTGCACTTTCTGAAGAAAAGCTGATTGCCATATGTGCAATAGCTAACAACTGCTGATTGCTATATGTACAGTAGCTGATAAAAGCTGATTGCAATATTTGCAATAGCTGACAAAAGCGGATTGCTGTATGTATAATAGCTGCTAAAGCTGATTGCTCTATGTGCACTTGCCGAAAACACTGACTGATATATGCTCACTAGCTGCTAAAAAGCTTATTGTTATATGTTCACTAGCTAACAACAGCTGATTGCTATATGTAAAATAGCTGATAAAAGCTGATTGCAATATGTGCAATAGCTGACAAAAGTTGATTGCTATATGTGCAATAGGTGGCAAAATCTGATTGCTATTTGTATGTGCACTTGCTTACAAAAAGCTGATTGCTATATGTTAAAAAAAATAGAAAACTATATGTGCAATAGCTGACAAAAGCTGATTGCTATATGTGCAATAGCTGACAAATGCTGATTGCTATATGTGTAATAGCTGACATTAGCTGATTGGTATATGTGCACTAGCTGGTCAAAAGCTGATCGCTATATGTGCACTAGCTGGCGAAATCGGATTGCTATTTGTATGTGCACTTGCTGACAAAAAGCTGATTGCTATATGTTCAAAAAATAGATTACTATATGTGCAATAGCTGACAAAAGCTGATTGCCATATGTGCAATAGCTAACAACTGCTGATTGCTATATGTACAGTAGCTGATAAAAGCTGATTGCAATATGTGCAATAGCTGACAAAAGCGGATTGCTGTATGTATAATAGCTGCTAAAGCTGATTGCTCTATGTGCACTAGTGTCAAAACGCTGATTGCTAAATGTGCACTTGCTAAAAAAACGCTGATTGCGATATGTGCACTTGCTGACAAAAAGCTGATTGCCATATGTGCAATAGCTAACAACAGCTTGTTGCTATATGTACAATAGCTGATAAAAGCTGATTGCAAAATGTGCAATAGCTGACAAAAGCTGATTGCAATATGTGCAATAGCTGACAAAAGCTGATTACAATATGTGCAATAGCTGACAAAAGCTGATTGCTACATTTGCAATAGCTGACAAAAGCGGATTGCTGTATGTATAATAGCTGCTAAAGCTGATAGATCTATGTGCACTAGTGTCAAAATGCGGACTGCTATATGTGCACTTGCTGAAAAACGATGAATGATATATGCTCACTAGCTGCTAAAAAGCTTATTGTTATATGTTCACTAGCTAACAACAGCTGATTGCTATATGTAAAATAGCTGATAAAAGCTGATTGCAATATGTGCAATAGCTGACAAAAGTTGATTGTTATATGTACAATAGCTGGCAAAATCTGATTTCTATTTGTATGTTTTCTAACTATATGTGCAATAGCTGAAAAAAGCTGATTGCTATATGTGTAATAGCTGACATTAGCTGATTGGTATATGTGCACTAGCTGGCCAAAAGCTGATCGCTATAAGTGCACTATCTGACAAAAGCGGATTGATATATGTGCAATAGCTGACAAATGCTGATTGCGATATGTGCTCTAGCTGACAAAAAGCTGATAGCTATATGTGCAACTGCTGACAAAAGCTGATTGCTATATGTGTAACTGCTGACAGAAGCTGATTGCTATATGTGCAATAGCTGACAAAAGCTAATTGCTATATGTGCAATAGCTGAAAAAGCAGTTTTCTATGTGTGCAATAGGTGACAAAAAGCTGATAGCTATTTTTGTACTAGCTGACAAAAAGCTGATAGCTATAAAGCTGATTGCAATATGTGCACTAGCTGACAAAAGCTGATTGCTATAATTGCACTTGCTGGAAAAATGCTGACTGCTATATGTGCACTGAAAAAACGCTGACTGCCATATGTGCACTTGCTATATGTACAATAGGTTTCAAAAAGCTGATTGCTATATGTGCAATAGCTAATAAAAGCTGATTGCCATTGTGCCATAGGTGATTGCTTTATTTGTACTAGCTGACAAAGAGCTGGTAGTTATATTTATGTGTACTTGCTGACAAGAAGCTGATTGCAATATATTCAAAAAACTGATTACTATATTTGCAATACTTGACAAAAGCTGATTGCTATATGTGCACTAGCTAACAAAAGCTCATTGCTATATGTGCATTAGCTGATATAAGCTGATTGCAATATGTGCAATAGCTGACAAAAGCTGATTGCTATATTTGCAATAGCTGACAAAAGCGGATTGCTATATGTGCACTATCTGGCGAAATCGGATTGCTATTTGTATGTGCACTTGCTGACAAAAAGCTGATTGCTATTTATTCAAAAAACTGATAACTATATTTGCAATACCTGACAAAAGCTGATTGGTTTATGTGAAATAGCTGTGAAATAGTATATTAGCTGCTAAAACTGATTGCTATATATGCACTGGTGTCAAAACGACAATTGCCGTATGTGCACTTGCTAAAAAAACGCTGATTGCGATATGTGCTCTAGCTGACAAAAAGCTGATAGCTATACGTGCACTAGCTGGCCAAAAGCTGATCGCTATATGTGCACTAGCTGGCAAAATCGGATTGCTTTTTGTATGTGCACTTGCTGACAAAAAGCTGATTGCTATGTCTGCAAAAGCTGACAAAAGCTGCTATTTGTATGTGCACATGCTGACAAAAAGCTGATTGCTAAATGTGCACTAGCTAACTGCAAAATGTTCAAACAACTGATAACTATAAGTGCACTATTTTAAAAAAGCGGATTGATATATGTGCAATAGCTGACAAATGCTGATTGCGATATGTGCTCTAGCTGACAAAAAGCTGATAGCTATATGTGCAACTGCTGACAAAAGCTGATTGCTATATGTGCAATAGCTGACAAAAGCTGATTGCTATATGTGCAATAGCTGAAAAAAGCAGTTTTCTATGTGTGCAATAGGTGATAATAAGCTGATTGCTATATTTGCTCTATCTGACAAAAAGCTGATTGCCATATTTGCACTAGCTGACGAAAAGCTGATCGCTATATGTGCACTAGCTGGCAAAATCGGATTGCTTTTTGTATGTGCACTTGCTGACAAAAAGCTGATTGCCATATGTGCAATAGCTAACAACAGCTGATTGCTATATGTACAATAGCTGATAAAAGCTGATTGCAATATGTGCAATAGCTGACAAAAGCTGCTTGCTATTTGTGCAATAGCTGACAAAAGCTGATTGCTATATGTGTAATAGCTGACAGAAGCTGATTGCTATATGTGTAATAGCTGACATTAGCTGATTGCTATATGTGCATTAGCTGGCCAAAAGCTGATCGCTATATGTGCACTATCTGGCGAAATCGGATTGCTATTTGTATGTGCACTTGCTGACAAAAAGCTGATTGCTATATATTCAAAAAACTGATAACTATATTTGCAATACCTGACAAAAGCTGATTGGTTTATGTGAAATAGCTGACAAAAGCTGATTGCTATATGTGCAATAGGTGACAAAAAGCTGATTGTTATATTTTTACTAGCTGACAAAAAGCTGAAAGCTATATGTTCACTAGCTGTTAAAAATCTGATTGCTATATGTGCACTTACCGAAAAAATCTGATTGCTGTATGTACAATAGCTGACAGAAGCTGATTGCCCTTGTGCAATAGGTGATTGCTATATGTGCACTAGCTGGCGAAATGGGATTGCTATTTGTATGTGCACTTGCTGACAAAAAGCTGATTGCTATATATTCAAAAAACTGATAACTATATTTGCAATACCTGACAAAAGCTGATTGCTATATGAGCAATAGCTAACAAAAGCGGATTGCTATATGTGCAATAGCTGATAAAAGCTGATTGCAATATGTGCAATAGCTGACAAAAGCTGATTGCTATATTATCACTAGCTGACAAAATCGGATTGCTGTATGTATATTAGCTGCTAAAACTGATTGCTATATGTGCACTGGTGTCAAAACGCCAATTGCCGTATGTGCACTTGCTAAAAAACGCTGATTGCGATATGTGCTCTAGCTGACAAAAAGCTGATAGCTATAGGTGCACTTGCTCACAAATGCTGATTGCTGTATGTGCAATAGCTGACAAAATTTGATTGCTATATGTACAATAGCTGGCAAAATCTGATTGCTATTTGTATGTGCACTTGCTTACAAAAAGCTGCTTGCTATATGTTCAAAAAATAGGTAACTATATGTGCAATAGCTGACAAAAGCTGATTGCTATATGTGCAATAGCTGACAAAAGCTGATTGCTATATGTGCAATAGCTGACAAAAGCTGCTTGCTATATGTGCAATAGCTGACAAAAGATGATTGCTATATGTGTGAAAGCTGACAAAAGCTGATTGCTATATGTGTAATAGCTGACATTAGCTGTTTGCTAAATGTGCAATAGCTGGCCAAAAGCTGATCGCTATACAGCTGATTGCAATATGTGCACTAGCTGACAAAAGCTGATTGCTATAATTGCACTTGCTGAAAATACGCTGACTGCTATATGTGCACTTGCTACATGTGCAATAGGTATCAAAAAGCTGATTGATATATGTGCAATAGGCGACAAAAAGCTGATTGCTATATTTGGAGTAGCTGACAAAAAGCTGATAGTTATATGTATGTACACTTGCTGACAGGAAGCTGATTGCTCTATGTTCACTAGCTGACAAAAGCTAATTGCTATATGTGCAATAGCTGGCAATATCTGATTGCAATTTGTACATGCACTTGCTGACAAAAAGCTGATATCTATATGTTCAAAAAATACATTACTATATGTGCAATAGCTGACAAAAGCTGATTGCTATATGTGCAATGGCTGACAAAAGCTGATTACTATATGTGCAATAGGTGACAAAAAGCTGATTGTTACTTCTTATGTACTAGCTGACAAAAAGCTGATAACTATATGTTCACTAGCTGTTAAAAAGCTGATTGTTATATGTGCACTTACTGAAAAAATTCGAAGCTGATTGCGATATGTGCAAGAGCTGACTGCTATATGTTCAATAGCTGACAAAAGCTAATTGTTATATGTGTAATAGCTGACAAAAGCTGATTGCAATATGTGCAAAAGCTGACAAAAGCTGCTATTTGTATGTGCACTTGCTGACAAAAAGCTGATTGCTAAATGTGCACTAGCTAACTGCAATATGTTCAAAAAACTGATAACTATAAGTGCACTATCTGACAAAAGCGGATTGATATATGTATGTGCAATAGCTGACAAATGCTGATTGCGATATGTGCTCTAGCTGACAAAAAGCTGATTGCTATATGTGCAATAGCTGACAAAAGCCGATTGCTATATGTGCAATAGCTGACAAAAGCTGATTGCTATATGTGCAACTGCTGACAAATGCTGATTGCTATATTTGCTCTAGCTGACATAAAGCTGTTTGCCAGGTTTGCACTAGCTGACAAAAAGCTGATTGCTGTAGGTGCACTAGCTGACAAAAAGCTGATAGCTGTATGTGCACTTGATGACAAATGCTGATTGCTGTATGTGCAATGGCTGACAAATGCTGATTGCTATATGTGCAATAGCTGACAAATGCTGATTGCTATATGTGCAATAGCTGACAAAAGCAAATTGCCATATGTGCAATAGCTGACAAAAGCTGATTACTATATGTGCAATAGGTGACAAAGAGCTGATTGTTACTTCTTATGTACTAGCTGACAAAAAGCTGATAGCTATATGTTCACTAGCTGTTAAAAAGCTGATTGCTATATGTGCACTTACTGAAAAAATCCGATTGCTGTATGTACAATAGCTGACAACAGCTGTTTGCCATTGTGCAATAGGCTATATTTGTACTAGCTGACAAAGAGCTGATAGTTATATTTATGTGTACTTGCTGACAAGAAGCTGATTGCTATATATTCAAAAAACTGATAACCTGATTTGCAATACCTGACAAAAGCTGATTGCTATATGTGCAATAGCTAACAAAAGCTGATTGCTATATGTGCATTAGCTGATAAAAGCTGATTGCAATATGTGCAATAGCTGACAAAAGCTGATTGCTATATTTGCAATAGCTGACAAAAGCGGATTGCTGTATGTATAATAGCTGCTAAAACTGATTGCTCTATGTGCACTAGTGTCAAAACTCGGACTGCTATATGTGCACTTGCTGAAAAACGCTGACTGATATATGCTCACTAGCTGCTAAAAAGTTTATTGATATATGTTCACTAGCTGACAACAGCTAATTGCTATATGTGCAATAGCTGATAAAAGCTGATTGCAATATGTGCAATAGCTGACAAAAGTTGATTGCTATATGTGCAATAGCTGACAAAAGCTGATTGCAATATGTGCAATAGCTGACAAAAGCTGATAGCTATATTTGCAATAGCTGACATAAGCGGATTGCTGTATGTATAATAGCTGCTAAAACTGATTGCTCTATGTGCACTAGTGTCAAAACTCGGACTGCTATGTGTGCACTTGCTGAAAAACGCTGACTGATATATGCTCACCAGCTGCTAAAAAGTTTATTGATATATGTTCACTAGCTAACAACAGCTAATTGCTATATGTGCAATAGCTGATAAAAGCTGATTGCTATATGTGCAATAGCTGATTGCAATATGTGCAATAGCTGATTGCTATATTTGCAATAGCTGACACAAGCGGATTGCTGTATGTACAATAGCTGAAAAAACTGATTGCTATATGTGCAATAGGTTTAAAAAAGATGATTGCTATATAAGCACTAGCCGACAAAAAGCTGAAAGCTACATGTGCACTTTCTGACAAAAGCTGATTGCTATATGTTCAATAGCTGACAAAATCTGATTACTATATGTGCAACATCTGACAAAAGCGGGTTGATATATGTGCTATAGCTGACAAATGCTGATTGCGATATGTGCTCTAGCTGACAAAAAGCTGATAGCTATATGTGCACTAGCTGGCCAAAAGCTGATCGCTATATTTGCACTAGCTGGCAAAATCGGATTGCTTTTTGTATGTGCACTTGCTGACAAAAAGCTGATTGCCATGTGTGCAATAGCTAACAACAGCTGATTGCTATATGTACAATAGCTGATAAAAGCTGATTGCAATATGTGCAATAGCTGACAAAAGCTGATTGCAATATGTGCAATAGCTGACAAAAGCTGATTGCTATATTTGCAATAGCTGACAAAAGCGGATTGCTGTATGTATAATAGCTGTCAAAACGCGGACTGCTATATGTGCCCTTGCTGAAAAACGCTGACTGATATATGCTCACTAGCTACTAAAAAGCTTATTGTTATATGTTTACTAGCTAACAACAGCTGATTGCAATATGTGCAATAGCTGACAAAAGTTGATTGCTATATGTGCAATAGCTGACAAAAGCTGCTTGCTATTTGTGCAATAGCTGACAAAAGCTGATTGCTATATGTGTAATAGCTGACAAAAGCTGATTGCTATATGTGTAATAGCTGACATTAGATGATTGCTATATGTGCATTAGCTGGCCAAAAGCTGATCGCTATATGTGCACTATCTGGCGAAATGGGATTGCTATTTGTATGTGCACTTGCTGACAAAAAGCTGATTGCTATATATTCAAAAAACTGATAACTATATTTGCAATACCTGACAAAAGCTGATTGCTTTATGTGAAATAGCTGACAAAAGCTGATTGCTATATGTGCAATAGGTGACAAAAAGCTGATTGTTATATTTTTACTAGCTGACAAAAAGCTGACAGCTATATGTTCACTAGCTGTTAAAAAGCTGATTGCTATATGTGCACTAGCTGACAAAAAGCTGATCACTATATGTGCACTAGGTGGCAAAATCTGATTGCTATTTGTATGTGCACTTGCTGACAAAAAGCTGATTGCTATATATTCAAAAAACTGATAACTATATTTGCAATACCTGACAAAAGCTGATTGCTTTATGTGAAATAGCTGACAAAAGCTGATTGCTATATGTGCAATAGGTGACAAAAAGCTGATTGTTATATTTTTACTAGCTAACAAAAAGCTGACAGCTATTTGTTCACTAGCTGTTTAAAAGCTGATTGCTATATGTGCACCTACCGAAAAAATCTGATCGCTGTATGTACAATAGCTGACAGAAGCTGATTGCCCTTGTGCAATAGGTGATTGCTATATGTGCACTAGCTGGCGAAATCGGATTGCTATTTGTATGTGCACTTGCTGACAAAAAGCTGATTGCTATATATTCAAAAAACTGATAACTATATTTGCAATACCTGACAAAAGCTGATTGCTATATGTGCAATAGCTAACAAAAGCGGATTGCTATATGTGCAATAGCTGATAAAAGCTGATTGCAATATGTGCAATAGCTGACAAAAGCTGATTGCTATATTTGCACTAGCTGACAAAGTCGGATTGCTGTATGTATATTAGCTGCTAAAACTGATTGCTATATGTGCACTGGTGTCAAAACGCCAATTGCCGTATGTGCACTTGCTAAAAAACGCTAATTGCGATATGTGCTCTAGCTGACAAAAAGCTGATAGCTATAGGTGCACTTGCTCACAAATGCTGATTGCTGTATGTGCAATAGCTGACAAAAGTTGATTGCTATATGTGCAATAGCTGACAAAAGCTGCTTGCTATATGTGCAATAGCTGACAAAAGCTGATTGCTATATGTGTAAAAGCTGACAAAAGCTGATTGCTATATGTGTAATAGCAGACATTAGCTGATTGCTAAATGTGCAATAGCTGGCCAAAAGCTGATCGCTATATTTGCACTAGCTGGCAAAATCGGATTGCTTTTTGTATGTGCACTTGCTGATAAAAAGCTGATTGCCATGTGTGCAATAGCTAACAACAGCTGATTGCTATATGTACAATAGCTGATAAAAGCTGATTGCAATATGTGCAATAGCTGACAAAAGCTGATTGCAATATGTGCAATAGCTGACAAAAGCTGATTGCTATATTTGCAATAGCTGACAAAAGCGGATTGCTGTATGTATAATAGCTGTCAAAACGCGGACTGCTATATGTGCACTTGCTGAAAAACGCTGACTGATATATGCTCACTAGCTACTAAAAAGCTTATTGCTATATGTTTACTAGCTAACAACAGCTGATTGCAATATGTGCAATAGCTGACAAAAGTTGATTGCTATATGTGCAATAGCTGACAAAAGCTGTTTGCTATTTGTGCAATAGCTGACAAAAGCTGATTGCTATATGTGTAATAGCTGACAAAAGCTGATTGCTATATGTGTAATAGCTGACATTAGCTGATTGCTATATGTGCAATAGGTGACAAAAAGCTGATTGTTATATTTTTACTAGCTGACAAAAAGCTGACAGCTATATGTTCACTAGCTGTTAAAAAGCTGATTGCTATATGTGCACTAGCTGACAAAAAGCTGATCACTATATGTGCATTAGGTGGCAAAATCTGATTGCTATTTGTATGTGCACTTGCTGACAAAAAGCTGATTGCTATATATTCAAAAAACTGATAACTATATTTGCAATACCTGACAAAAGCTGATTGCTTTATGTGAAATAGCTGACAAAAGCTGATTGCTTTATGTGAAATAGCTGACAAAAGCTGATTGCTATATGTGCAATAGGTGACAAAAAGCTGATTGTTATATTTTTACTAGCTGACAAAAAGCTGACAGCTATATGTTCACTAGCTGTTAAAAAGCTGATTGCTATATGTGCACTAGCTGACAAAAAGCTGATCACTATATGTGCATTAGGTGGCAAAATCTGATTGCTATTTGTATGTGCACTTGCTGACAAAAAGCTGATTGCTATATATTCAAAAAACTGATAACTATATTTGCAATACCTGACAAAAGCTGATTGCTTTATGTGAAATAGCTGACAAAAGCTGATTGCTATATGTGCAATAGGTGACAAAAAGCTGATTGTTATATTTTTACTAGCTGACAAAAAGCTGACAGCTATTTGTTCACTAGCTGTTAAAAAGCTGATTGCTATATGTGCACCTACCGAAAAAATCTGATCGCTGTATGTACAATAGCTGACAGAAGCTGATTGCCCTTGTGCAATAGGTGATTGCTATATGTGCACTAGCTGGCGAAATCGGATTGCTATTTGTATGTGCACTTGCTGACAAAAAGCTGATTGCTATATATTAAAAAAACTGATAACTATATTTGCAAAAGCTGATTGCTATATGTGCAATAGCTAACAAAATCGGATTGCTATATGTGCAATAGCTGATAAAAGCTGATTGCAATATGTGCAATAGCTGACAAAAGCTGATTGCTATATTTGCACTAGCTGACAAAATCGGATTGCTGTATGTATATTAGCTGCTAAAACTGATTGCTATATGTGCACTGGTGTCAAAACGCCAATTGCCGTATGTGCACTTGCTAAAAAACGCTGATTGCGATATGTGCTCTAGCTGACAAAAAGCTGATAGCTATAGGTGCACTTGCTCACAAATGCTGATTGCTGTATGTGCAATAGCTGACAAAAGTTGATTGCTATATGTGCAATAGCTGACAAAAGCTGCTTGCTACATGTGCAATAGCTGACAAAAGCTGATTGCTATATGTGTAAAAGCTGACAAAAGCTGATTGCTATATGTGTAATAGCAGACATTAGCTGATTGCTAAATGTGCAATAGCTGGCCAAAAGCTGATCGCTATACAGCTGATTGCAATATGTGCACTACCTGACAAAAGCTGATTGCTATAATTGCACTTGCTGAAAATACGCTGACTGCTATATGTGCACTTGCTACATGTGCAATAGGTATCAAAAAGCTGATTGCTATATGTGCAATAGCTAATAAAAGCTGATTGCAATATGTGCAATAGCTGATTGCTATATTTGCAATGAAATAGCTGACAAAAGCTGATTGCTAAATGTGCAATAGGCGACAAAAAGCTGATTGCTATATTTGGAGTAGCTGACAAAAAGCTGATAGTTATATGTATGTACACTTGCTGACAGGAAGCTGATTGCTCTATGTTCACTAGCTGACAAAAGCTAATTGCTATATGTGCAATAGCTGGCAATATCTGATTGCAATTTGTACATGCACTTGCTGACAAAAAGCTGATATCTATATGTTCAAAAAATACATTACTATATATGCAATAGCTGACAAAAGCTGATTGCTATATGTGCAATGGCTGACAAAAGCTGATTACTATATGTGCAATAGGTGACAAAAAGCTGATTGTTACTTCTTATGTACTAGCTGACAAAAAGCTGATAACTATATGTTCACTAGCTGTTAAAAAGCTGATTGCTATATGTGCACTTACTGAAAAAATCCGATTGCTGTATGTACAATAGCTGACAGAAGCTGATTGTTATATGTGTAATAGCTGACAAAAGCTGATTGCAATATGTGCAAAAGCTGACAAAAGCTGCTATTTGTATGTGCACTTGCTGACAAAAAGCTGATAGCTATATGTGCAACTGCTGACAAAAGCTGATTGCTATATGTGCAATAGCTGACAAAAGCTGATTGCTATATGTGCAATAGCTGACAAGAGCTGATTGCTATATGTGCAACTGCTGACAAATGCTGATTGCTATATGTGCAATACTTGATAAAAGCTGATTGCAATATGTGCAATAGCTGACAAATGCTGATTGCTATATGTGCAAGAGCTGACTGCTATATGTGCAAGAGCTGACTGCTATATGTTCAATAGCTGACAAAAGCAAATTGCTATATGTGCAATAGCTGCCAAAAGCTGATTGCGATATGTGCAAAAGCTGATTACTATATGTGCAATAGGTGACAAAAAGCTGATTGTTACTTCTTATGTACTAGCTGACAAAAAGCTGATAGCTATATGTTCACTAGCTGTTAAAAAGCTGATTGCTATATGTGCACTTACTGAAAAAATCCGATTGCTGTATGTACAATAGCTGACAAAAGCTGTTTGCCATTGTGCAATAGGTGATTGCTATATTTGTACTAGCTGACAAAGAGCTGATAGTTATATTTAAAAAAATTGATCACAATAAGTGCAATAGCTGACAAAAGCTGATTGCCATATTTGCACTAGTTGACAAAAATCTGATTGCTATATGTATATGCACTTGCTGACAAGAAGCTGATTGCTATATATTCAAAAAACTGATAACCTTATTTGCAATACCTGACAGAAGCTGATTGCTTTATGTGCAATAGCTAACAAAAGCTGATTGCTATATGTGCAATAGCTGATAAAAGCTGATTGCAATATGTATAATAGCTGCTAAAACTGATTGCTCTATGTGCACTAGTGTCAAAACTCGGACTGCTATATGTGCACTTGCTGAAAAACGCTGACTGATATATGCTCACTAGCTGCTAAAAAGTTTATTGATATATGTTCACTAGCTAACAACAGCTAATTGCTATATGTGCAATAGCTGATAAAAGCTGATTGCAATATGTGCAATAGCTGACAAAAGTTGATTGCTATATGTGCAATAGCTGACAAAAGCTGATTGCAATATGTGCAATAGCTGACAAAAGCTGATTGCTATATTTGCAATAGCTGACATAAGCGGATTGCTGTATGTATAATAGCTGCTAAAACTGGTTGCTCTATGCGCACTAGTGTCAAAACTCGGACTGCTATATGTGCACTTGCTGAAAAACGCTGACTGATATATGCTCACTAGCTGCTAAAAAGCTTATTGTTATATGTTCACTAGCTAACAACAGCTAATTGCTTAATGTGCAAAAGCTGACAAAAGCTGATTGCTATATGTGTAATAGCTGACAAAAGCTGATTGCTATATGTGTAATAGCTGACATTAGCTGATTGCTATATGTACACTAGCAATAGGTGACAAAAAGCTGATTGTTATATTTTTACTAGCTGACAAAAAGCTGACAGCTATATGTTCACTAGCTGTTAAAAAGCTGATTGCTATATGTGCACTTACTGAAAAAATCCGATTGCTGTATGTACAATGGCTGACAAAAGCTGATTGCCATTGTGCAATAGGTGATTGCTATATTTGTACTAGCTGACAAAGAGCTTGTAGTTATATTTATGTGTACTTGCTGACAAGAAGCTGATTGCTATATATTCAAAAAACTGATAACTATATTTGCAATACCTGACAAAAGCTGATTGCTATATGTGCAATAGCTAACAAAAGCTGATTGCTATATGTGCAATAGCTGATAAAAGCTGATAGCAATATGTGAAACAGCTGACAAAAGCTGATTGCTATATTTGCAATAGCTGACAAAAGCGGATTGCTGTATGTATAATAGCTGCGAAAACTGATTGCTCTATGTGCACTGGTGTCAAAACGCCAATTGCTGTGTGTGCACTTGCTAAAAAAACGCTGAGCAGTTTTCTATGTGTGCAATAGGTGACAAAAAGCTGATTGCTATATTTGCTTAAGCTGACAAAAAGCTGATTGCTGTATGTGCACTAGCTGACAAAAAGCTGATAGCTATATGTGCACTTGATGACAAATGCTGATTGCTGTATGTGCAATGGCTGACAAATGCTGATAGTGATATGTGCAATAGCAAACAAAAGCTGATTGCTATATGTATATGCACTTGCTGACGAAAAGCTGATTGCTATATGTTCAAAAACTGACAACTATATCTGCAAAAGCTGATTGCTATATGTGCAATAGGTGACAAAAAGCTGATAGCTATTTTTGTACTAGCTGATAAAAAGCTGATAGCTATAAAGCTGATTGCAATATGTGCACTAGCTGACAAAAGCTGATTGATATAATTGCACTTGCTAAAAAAACGCTGATTGCTATATGTGCACTGAAAAAACGCATATAGGTATCAAAAAGCTGATTGCTATATGTTAAAAAACTGATTACCATATCTGCATAAGCTGATTGCCATATGTGCAATAGGTGACAAATAGCTGATAGCTATTTTTGTACTAGCTGACAAAAAGCTGATAGCTATAAACCTGAATGCAATATGTTCATGCAATTGATATTTATATGTGCACTATCTGACAAAAGCAGATTGATATATGTGCAATAACTGATAAATGCTGATTGCGATATGTGCTCTAGCTGACAAAAAGCTGATTGCGATATGTTCTCTAGCTGACAAAAAGCTGATAGCTATATGTGCAATTGCTGACAAAAGCTAATTGCTATATGTACACTTGCTGAAAAAACGCTGACTGCTCTATGTGCACTGAAAAAACGCTGACTGCTATATGTGCAATAGGTATCAAAAAGCTGATTGCTATATGTGCAATAGCTAATAAAAGCTGATTGCAAAATGTGCAATAGCTGATTGCTATATTTGCAATAGCTGACAAAAGCGGATTGCTGTATGCACAATAGCTGACAAAAGCTGATTGCTATATTAGCACTAACCGACAAAAAGCTGAAAGCTATATGTGCACTTTCTGACGAAAGCTGATTGCTATATGTTTATTAGCTGACAAAATCTGATTACTATATGTGCAATTGTTGGAATAATGAGTGTTGAAATACACACAAACACTCATTCATACAAAAGCTGTAATGGCCAAGTAGGCTTTTGTTATTTTCAGTTTTGATGCTGAAATGCTTTTATAGTTCAGCCTCACTCTTCTCTGAGCCTTAGAGAGTAAAGCAAGTTAGCGTGCCCAGAAAAGTAAATTAATAAATATTGATATCGACTAAACCAAACAAAGTGTTTTATTTAATTGTGTACATTTCAATAGGTTATGGGCCCAGTCATCGCATAACCAAACAAAATTAAAATCGTACGCAATTAAATAAACAATTAAATAAAAAAAAAAAAAAAAAATTTTTTTTTGAGTGAAAGTTTTTTTTTTCAACCCTTTACAATGCAAAAGGATAGCAAATTCAAGAATATTACTCCTTTTAATGGAGAAAAGTATTATATATGGAAATTTCGTATGATGGATCTTTTTGCTCAGAACGAGATATTATATGTTATTAAAAAGGAGAAACCGGAAATGATAGACGAAAAATGGACTAAGGCAGACAGAGCAGCAAAAAGTATAATAATTGAATTTCTTAGCGATTCTTTTCTGTCATTTGCGGAGAATAAGAATTCTGCAAAGGAAATTCTAATAAAGTTAGACTCGGTGTACGAGCGTAAAAGTTTAGCCTCGCAACTTTTCGTACGGAAGCAATTGTTAGCATTGAAATTATGTGGTGACACTCCACTTATGACTCATTTTAATAAATTTGATGAATTAATGAATGAGTTAATAGCATCAGGAGCTAAAATTGAAGAAATGGATAAAATATCACACCTACTTTTAACATTACCTTCCACAAATGATGGGATGGTAAATGCTATTGAAACCTTATTAATTGAAAACCTGACTCTTGCATTTGTCAAAAATCGACTACTTGATCATGAGATCAAACTTAAAAATACTAGTAAAGATACGAGCAGTAAAATTTTGCAAGCCTTAACTAAAAATGGAAAAAAGGTCAATAAAACAGGACCGTGGCTTCTTAAATCAAAATTTAAGCCCAATCACACAAATTTTAAAATGAATGTTCAATGCCATTTTTGCGGCAAAAGGGGACATTTTAAAAGGGATTATTTTAATTTTAAAAGTTTTTTGAAAAACAATGAAAGAAATAGGCAGGCCCAAGTAGCAACCACTCAGCCGAGCGGAGGTTTTGCTTTTATGTTGAAGCAGCAGGGTAGTATGATTTATAAAGACGAAGGTAATATCTCATTCATATTGGACTCAGGAGCCTCGGATCATATGATAAATAATGTAAATCTGTTTGTGGAATATGATTTACTGGAAAAACCAATTGAAATTGCTATTGCAAAACTTGGGGAGTATATTTATGCTACTGCTAAGGGTACAGTGAAATTAGAGAGCAATCTTGATAAAAATATTACCCTAGAAAATGTGTTTTTTTGCAAAGACATCCCACACAATTAACTATCGGTGCCAAAGATGCAGGATGCTGGTATGACAATCCAGTTCAATTCAACTGGTGTAAGAGGGTTGAAGAACGGACAAGACGTCTTAGAAGGTACGTATGTAATGAATGTTCCTATGGTTAAATTCAAGCTATACCATAAAGCATTTACGATTGAATCTAAAACAAAAAAAAAAATTATCGCTTGTGGCATGAAAGATTAGGATACATGAGTAGAGGAAAGTTTTTAGAAATTGTGCGAAATAATGTTTGAGGATATAGAAATGTACAACTGAATGCGAGGCTTGTGTTAATGGTAAACAAACTAGACTCCCGTTTAGTGGACCTTTATTTATGGTTCATTCGGATGCTTGTGGTCCAATAACATCAAGTATTAATTGCGAAAAATTATGTAGTTTTTGTAGATCAATGTACACATTATTGTGTAACCTATTTGATAACTTATAAATCTGATGTGTTTTCAGTTTTTAAAGATTATGTGGGAAATCTCTACATTGACAATGGGAGAGAGTACTTATCTAACGACATGCGTATTTATTGTGTAGAAAAAGGCATAAACTACCATTTAACAGTTCCCCATATGCCACAACTAAATGGAGTATCCGAACGCAATGACTAGTTCGGCGAAATTAATTTTTTTTTAATATTGGATCTGCAAACTCCATTTGAAAGGTATACTTGTTGGCTATGAAGCAAAAGGATATAAGTTGTGGGATATGGGTGCTAAAGTTTTTTGGTAGCAAGAGATGTTGTGGTTGATGAAAATAATCGAGAAAATCCAGGACTGTTGGACTCAAGATTCCATACCAAGAGTATGGAACGGGTAGAAAATATCCAGAGTGATCTGGATAATATACAATCAATTTCGAACAAAGATTCGAATGAAATTGGGTCATATTTCCGGAATGAGAGTACGGAAGGAAAAACTGATAGTGAAATATCAGTAGAACAGCCTAGTGGTACATCAACTGAAAATGCCAGTCCAACTGAAATGGTTGGGGATAATGTGTCTTGTATGAAATCAAATAAGGAGGAAATTGTAGTCAGAAGAAGTAAGAGGTTGAAAGATAGGCCACAGGTTTCATATAAATTGTTAAACAGTTGCTTAATAAACGCGCACAATTATACTTATAGTATTCCAGTTACATATGCTGTAATTAAGAATAGAAGTGACCGAACTAAGTGGGAAGAAGCCATTAAAGAAGAATTAGATTCTCATTTGTATAATAAGACATGGACATTAGTAGTCCAACCAAAAGGTAGAAACATAGTTGATTGCAGGTGGATTTTTCCATTAAAAGTGATGAAAATGGCAATCCAATTAGATACAAAGCCAGACTAGTAGCTCGAGGATTCACACAAGAGTATCTTATAGACTACGATGAGACATTTGCTCCAGTTGCAAGAATATCTAGCTTTAGATTCATTTTATCAATTGCAAACCAATTTAAGCTAAAGGTACACCATATGGATGCATTTTAAAAGAAGAAATCTATATGAGTATTCCAGTTTATCACATGCAAGTGATAAAGTCTGCAAACTAAATAAGTCAATTTATGGATTGAAGCAGGCAGCACGATGTTGGTTTGAGTATTTTGAAAAAGCTTTAAAAGGTATGGGCTTTGTGAATTCAACCGTAGATCGTTGTATCTATCTTCTTGATAAAGGGGAGATAACGAAAAATATCTTCGTACTTTTGTACGTAGATGATTTAGTGATTGCAACTGAGAATTATGATTCATTATATTTAAGTCATATTTAATGAGTAGGCTTAGGATGACAGACTTATGTGAAATAAGACATTTCCTAGGAATTAAAGTAGAAAGACATGATGATCATATATATCTAAGTCAGTCAGTATACATTAGTTATATTCTAAAGAAGTTTAACATGGAGGAATGTAACTCAGTTACTACGCCACTTCCTAGTAAGCTCAATTATATTGCCTTGAACTCTGATGTTCAATGTGATGCGCCATGTAGAAATCTAATTGGTTGTTTAATGTACATAATGTTATGTACTCGTCCCGACTTAAGTACATCAATCAGTATATTGAGTAGATATACAAATAAAAATAATCAAGAGTTTTGGCAATGCCTTCAAAGAGTATTGAGGTATCTAAAAGGTACGATTGATTTATAACTTACATTCGTAAGAAATTTAAATTTTAAAGGAACTATAATTGGATATGTTGATTCTGATTGGGCTGGGAGTGAAACTGATAGAAAAAGTACAACTGGGTATATATTAAAAATGTTTGGGACATGCCTAATATGTTGGAATACAAAGAAACAGAACTCAGTGAACTCAGTGGCTGATTCTTCTACTGAAGCAGAATATATGGCGTTGTTTGAAGCAGTAATAGAAGTTCTATGGCTTAAATCTTTAATATCTAGTACAAAATTCGAATTAAAAGGGCCAATCAGAATACTAGAAGATAATAAAGGTTGTATTAGTATAGCCAATAATCCCACTTGCCACAAGAGATCGAAACACATTGACATAAAGTATCATTTTTAGAAGAAACTGTATTGTTACATTTACAATTATAATTAAAAAGGTCAATGTATCTTTTGAGGAGGCGTGTTGGAATAATGAGTGTTGAAATACACACAAACACTCATTCATACAAAAGGTACAATGACCGAGTAGGCTTTTGTTATTTTCAGTTTTGATGCTGAAATGCTTTTATAGTTTAGCCTCACTCTTCTCTGAGCCTTAGAGAGTAAAACAAGTTAACGTGCCCAGAAAAGTAAATTAATAAATATTGATATCGACTAAACCAAAGTGTTTTATTAAATTGTGTACATTTCAATAGCAATATCTGACAAAAGCGGGTTGATATATGTGCTATAGCTGACAAATGCTGATTGCGATATGTGCTCTAGCTGACAAAAAGCTGATTGCTATATGTGCACTTCCTGAAATAACGCTGATTGCGATATGTGCTCTAGCTGACAAAAAGCTAATAGCTATATGTGCAATTGCTGACAAAAGCTGAGTGCTATATGTGCAATAGCTGACAAAAGCTAATTGCTATATGTGCAATAGCTGACAAAAGCAGATTTCTATATGTGCAATAGGTGACAAAAGGCTGATTGCTATATTTGCACTAGCTGACAAAAAGTTGATTGCTATATGTGCACTCGCTGAAAAAACGATGACTGGTATATGTTCAATAGCTGCTAAAAAGCTGAGTGCTATATGTGCACTTACTGACAGAAGCTGATTGCTGTATGTACAAAAGCTGACAAAAGCTGATTGCTATATGTGCAATAGCTAATATAAACTGATTGCTATATGTGCAATAGCTGTTAAAAGCTGATTGCTATATGTGCAATAAGTGACATAAAGCTGATTGCTATATTTGCACTAGCTGACAAAAAGCTGATTGCTATATGTGCACTAGCTGACAAAAAGCTGATAGCTATATGTGCTCTTGCTGACAAAAGCTGATTGCTGTATGTGCAATAGCTGACAAATGATGATTGCGATGTGTGCAATAGCTGACAAAAGCTGATTTCTATATGTGCAATAGGTGACAAAAAGCTGATTGCTGTATGTATAATAGCTGCTAAAACTGATTGCTCTATTTGCACTGGTGTCAAAACGCCAATTGCCGTATGTGCACTTGCTAAAAAAACGCTGATTGCGATATATGCTCTAGCTGACAAAAAGCTGATAGCTATAGGTGCACTTGCTGACAAATGCTGATTGCTATATGTGCTCTAGCTGACGAAAAGCTGATAGCTATATGTGCAACTGCTGACAAAAGCTGATTGCTATATGTGCAACTGCTGACAAAAGCTGATTGCTATATGTGCAATAGCTGACAAAAGCTGATTGCTATATGTGCACTAGCTGACAAAAAGCTGATTGCTGTATGTGCACTATCTGCAAAAAGCTGATAGCTATATGTGCCCTTGATGACAAATGCTGATTGCTGTATGTGCAATGGCTGACAAAAGCTGATTGCTATGTGTGCAATAGGTGACAAAAAGCTGATTGCCATATTTGCTCTAGCTGACAAAAAGCTGATTGCCATATTTGCACTAGCTGACAAAAAGCTGATTGCTGTATGTGCACTAGCTGACAGAAAGCTGATAGCTATATGTGCACTTGATGACACATGCTGATTGCTGTATGCGCAATGGCTGACAAATGCTGATTGTGATATGTGCAATAGCAAACAAAAGCTGATTGCTATTTGTATATGCACTTGCTGACAAAAAGCTGATTGCTATATGTTCAAAAACTGATAACCATATCTGCAAAAGCTGATTGCTATATGTGCAATAGGTGACAAAAAGCTGATAGCTATTTTTGTACAAGCTGACAAAAAGCTGATAGCTATAAAGCTGATTGCAATATGTGCACTAGCTGACAAAAGCTGATTGCTACAATTGCACTTGCTGAAAAAACGCTGACTGCTATATGTGCACTGAAAAAACGCTAACTGCTATATGTGCACTTGCTGTATGTGCAATAGGTATCAAAAAGCTGATTGCAATATGTGCAATAGCTGATTGCTATATTTGCAATAGCTGACAAAAGCGGATTGCTGTATGCACAATAGCTGACAAAAGCTGATTGCTATATATGCAATAAGTGTCAAAAAGCTGATTGCTCTATTAGTACCAGCCGACAAAAAGCTGAAAGCTATATGTGCACTTTCTGACAAAAGCTGATTGCTATATGTGCAATATCTGAGAAAAGCGGGTTGATATATGTGCTATAGCTGACAAATGCTGATTGCGATATGTGATCTAGCTGAAAAAAAGCTGATTGCTATATGTGCACTTGCTGAAAAAACACTGATTGCGATATGTGCTCTAGTTGACAAAAAGCTGATAGCTATATGTGCAATTGCTGACAAAAGCTGAGTGATATATGTGCAATAGCTGACAAAAGCTAATTGCTATATGTGCAATAGCTGACAAAAGCAGATTTCTATATGTGCAATAGGTGACAAAAAGCTGATTTCTATATTTGCACTAGCTGACAAAAAGCTGATTGCAATATGTGCACTAGCTGACAAATGCTGATTTCTATATGTGCAATAGCTGACAAAAGTTAATTGCTATATGTGCAATAACTGCCAAAAGCTGATCGCTATAAAGCTGACAAAAGCTAATTGATATTTGTGTAATAGCTGACAAAAGCTGATTGCTATATGTGCTCTAGCTGACAAAAAGCTGATAGCTATATGTGCAACTAATGACAAAAGCTGATTGCCAAATGTGTACTAGCTAACTGCAATATGTTCAAACAACTGATAACTATAAGTGCACTATCTGACAAAAGCTGATTGCTATATGTTCAAAGCTGACAAAATCTGATTACTATATGTACAATATCTGACAAAAGCGGGTTGATATATGTGCTATAGCTGACAAATGCTGATTGCGGTATGTGCTCTAGCTGACAAAAAGCTGATTGCTATGTGTGCTCTTGCTGACAAAGGCTGATTGCTGAATGTGCAATAGCTGACAAATGATGATTGCGATATGTGCAATAGCTGACAAAAGCAGATTTCTATATGTGCAATAGGTGACAAAAAGCTGATTTCTATATTTGCACTAGCTGACAAAAAGCTGATTGCAATATGTGCACTAGCTGACAAATGCTGATTTCTATATGTGCAATAGCTGACAAAAGTTAATTGCTATATGTGCAATAACTGCCAAAAGCTGATCGCTATAAAGCTGACAAAAGCTAATTGATATTTGTGTAATAGCTGACAAAAGCTGATTGCTATATGTGCTCTAGCTGACAAAAAGCTGATAGCTATATGTGCAACTAATGACAAAAGCTGATTGCCAAATGTGTACTAGCTAACTGCAATATGTTCAAACAACTGATAACTATAGGTGCACTATCTGACAAAAGCTGATTGCTATATGTTCAATAGCTGACAAAATCTGATTACTATATGTGCAATATCTGACAAAAGCGGGTTGATATATGTGCTATAGCTGACAAATGCTGATTGCGATATGTGATCTAGCTGAAAAAAAGCTGATTGCTATATGTGCACTTGCTGAAAAAACACTGATTGCGATATGTGCTCTAGTTGACAAAAAGCTGATAGCTATATGTGCAATTGCTGACAAAAGCTGAGTGATATATGTGCAATAGCTGACAAAAGCTAATTGCTATATGTGCAATAGCTGACAAAAGCAGATTTCTATATGTGCAATAGGTGACAAAAAGCTGATTGCTATGTTTGCACTAGCTGACAAAAAGATGATGGCTATATGTGCACTTGCTGAAAATACGATGACTGGTATATGTTCACTAGCTGCTAAAAAGCTGAGTGCTATATGTGCACTTACTGACAGAAGCTGATTGCTGTATGTACAAAAGCTGACAAAAGCTGATTGCTATATGTGCAATAGCTAACATAAACTGATTGCTATATGTGCAATAGCTGACAAACGTTGATTGCTCTATGTATGTGCACTTGCTGACAAAAAGCTGATGGTTATATGTTTAAAATAACTGATTTCTATATGTGCAATAGCTGACAAAAGCTGATTGCTATATGAGCAATAGGTGACATAAAGCTGATTGTTATATTTGCAATAGCTGACAAACGCTGATTGCTATATGTATGTTCACTAGCTGCTAAAAAGCTGATTGCTATATTTGCACTAGCTGACAAAAAGCTGATTGCTATATGTGCACTAGCTAACAAAGAGCTGACTGCTATATGTTGACTAGCTGCTAAACAGCTGATTGCTATGTTTGCACTAGCTGACAAAAAGATGATTGCTACATGTGCACTTGCTGACAATAGCTGATTGCTGTATGTACAATAGCTGACAAAAGCTGATTGCTGTATGTGCAAGATCTGACAAATGCTGATTGCGATATGCGCAATAGCTGACAAAAATCTTATTGCTATATGTGCACTTCCTGAAAAAACGCTGACTGCTATATGTTGACTAGCTGCTAAAAAGATGATTGCCGCATGTGCACTTGCTGACAATAGCTGATTGCTGTATGTACAATAGCTGACAAAAGCTGATTGCTCTATGTGCACTAGCTGACAAAAGCTAATTGCTATATGTGCAATAGCTGACAAAAATCTTATTGCTATATGTGCACTTCCTGAAAAAACGCTGACTGCTATATGTTGACTAGCTGCTAAAAAGATGATTGCCGCATGTGCACTTGCTGACAATAGCTGATTGCTGTATGTACAATAGCTGACAAAAGCTGATTGCTGTATGTGCAAGATCTGACAAATGCTGATTGCGATATGCGCAATAGCTGACAAAAATCTTATTGCTATATATGCACTTCCTGAAAAAACGCTGACTGCTATATGTTGACTAGCTGCTAAAAAGATGATTGCTACATGTGCACTTGCTGACAATAGCTGATTGCTGTATGTACAATAGCTGACAAAAGCTGATTGCTGTATGTGCAAGATCTGACAAATGCTGATTGCGATATGCGCAATAGCTGACAAAAATCTTATTGCTATATGTGCACTTCCTGAAAAAACGCTGACTGCTATATGTTGACTAGCTGCTAAAAAGATGATTGCCGCATGTGCACTTGCTGACAATAGCTGATTGCTGTATGTACAATAGCTGACAAAAGCTGATTGCTCTATGTGCACTTGCTGACAAAAAGCTGATTGCTATATTTAAAAAAATTGATCACAATAAGTGCAATAGCTGACAAAAGCTGATGGCCATATTTGCACTAGTTGACAAAAAACTGATTGCTATATGTATCTGCACTTGCTGACAAGAAGCTGATTGCTATATGTTCAAAAAACTGATAGCTATATGTGCAATAGCTGACAAAAGCTGATTGCTATATGTGTAATAGCGAACAAAAGCTGACTGCTAGATGTGCAATAGCTGACAAAAACTGTTTGACAAAATCTGACAAAATCTGATAGCTATATTTGCAAAAGCTGACAAAAGCGGATTGCTGTATGTTTAATAGCTGACAAAAGCTGATTGCTCTATGTGCACTAGCTGACAAAAGCGGATTGATATATGCGCAATAGCTGACAATGCTGCTTGCGATATGTGCTCTAGCTGACAAAAAGCTGATTGCGATATGTGCTCTAGCTGACAAAAGGTGATTGCTAAATTTGCACAAGCTGACAAAATTCTGAAGCTCTATTTGCACTTGCTGACAAAAAGCTGATAGCAATATGTGCACTTCCTGACAAATGCTGATTGCTGCATGTGCAATAGCTGACAAAAGCTGATTGCTTCATGTGCAATAGCTAACATATGCTGATTGCTATATGTGCAATTGCTGACAAAAGCTAATTGCTATATGTTTAATAGCTGTCAAAAGCTGATTGCTATAGGTGCAAACGCTGATTGCTATATGTCCAATAGCTGATAAAAGCTAATTGCTACATGTGCGATAGCTGACAAAAGCTGATTCATATATGTGCAAAAGCTGACAAAATCTGATTGCTATTTGTATGTGCAATAGCTGCCAAAAGCTGATTGCTATATGTGCAAAAGCTGATTGCTATATGTGCAATAGCTGACAAAAGCTAATTGCTTTATGTGCAATATCTGCCAAAAGCTGATTGCTATATGTGCAAAAGCTGATTGCTATATGTGCAATAGCTGACAAAAGGTGATTGCTATATGTGCAATAGCTGACAAAAGCTAATTGCTATAAGTGCAATAGCTGACAAAAGCTTATTGCTATATGTGCAATAGCTGACAAAAGCAGATTGATATATGTGAAATAACTGACAAATGCTGATTGCGATATGTGCTCTAGCTGACAAAAAGCTGATTGCGATATTTTCTCTAGCTGACAAAAAGCTGATAGCTATATGTGCAATTTCTGACAAATGCTAATTGCTATATGTGCCATAGCTGACAAAAGCTGATTGCTATATGTGCAATAGCTAACATAAACTGATTGCTATATGTGCAATAGCTGACAAACGCTGATTGATATATGTATGTGCACTTGCTGACAAAAAGCTGATGGCTATATGTTTAAAATAACTGATTTCTATATGTGCAATAGCTGACAAAAGCTGATTGATATATGTGCAATACCTGAGAAATGCTGATTGCGATATGTGCTCTAGCTGACAAAAGGCTGATTGCGATATGTTCTCTAGCTGACAAAAAGCTGATAGCCATATGTGCAATTTCTGACAATTGCTAATTGCTATATGTGCAATAGCTGACAAAAGCTGATTGCTATATGTGCAATAGCTAACATAAACTGATTGCTATATGTGCAATAGCTGACAAACGCTGATTGCTATATGTATGTTCAATAGCTGCTAAAAAGCTGATTGCTATACTTGCACTAGCTGACAAAAAGCTGATTGCTATATGTGCACTAGCTGACAATAGCTGATTGCTGTATGTACAAAAGCTGATTGCTGTATGTGCAAGATCTGACAAATGCTGATTGCGATCTGTGCAATAGCTGACAAAAATCTTATTGCTATGTGTGCACTTCCTGAAAAAACGCTGACTGCTATATGTTCACTAGCTGCTAAAAAGATGACTGCTGCATGTGCACTTGCTGACAATAGCTGATTGCTGTATGTACAATAGCTGACAAAAGCTGATTGCTATATATGCAATAGCTGACAAAAGCTGATTGCTATTTGTATGTGCACTTGCTGACAAAAAGCTGATTGCTGAATGTGCAGTAGCTGCAAAAAGCTGATAGCTATATGTGCACTTGATGACAAATGCTGATTGCTGTATGAGCAATGGCTGACAAAAGCTGATTGCTATGTGTGCAATAGGTGACAAAAAGCTAATTGCCATATTTGCTCTAGCTGACAAAAAGCTGATTGCCATATTTGCACTAGCTGACAAAAAGCTGATTGCTGTATGTGCACTAGCTGACAAAAAGCTGATAGCTATATGTGCACTTGATGACAAATGCTGATTGCTGTATGTGCACTAGCTGACAAAAAGCTGATAGCTATATGTGCACTTGATGACAAATGCTGATTGCTATATGTGCAATAGGTGACAAAAAGCTGATAGCTATTTTTGTACTAGCTGACAAAAAGCTGATAGCTATAAAGCTGATTGCAATATGTGCACTAGCTGACAAAAGCTGATTGCTACAATTGCACTTGCTGAAAAAACGCTGACTGCTATATGTGCACTGAAAAAACGCTAACTGCTATATGTGCACTTGCTGTATGTGCAATAGGTATCAAAAAGCTGATTGCAATATGTGCAATAGCTGATTGCTATATTTGCAATAGCTGACAAAAGCGGATTGCTGTATGCACAATAGCTGACAAAAGCTGATTGCTATGTTTGCACTAGCTGACAAATAGATGAATCCCATATTTGCACTAGTTGAAAAAAAACTGATTGCTATATGTATCTGCACTCGCTGACAAGAAGCTGATTGCTATATGTTCAAAAAACTGATAGCTATATGTACAATAGCTGACAAAAGCTGATTGCTATATGTGCAATAGCTAACATAAACTGATTGCTATATGTGCAATGGCTGACAAAAGCTGATTGCTATATTTGCACTAGCTGACAAAAAGCTGATTGCTATATGTGCACTAGCTGACAAAAAGCTGATTGCTATATGTGCACTTGCTGAAAAAATACTGATTGCGATATGTGCTCTAGCTGACAAAAAGCTGATTGCGATATGTGCTCTAGCTGACAAAAGCTGATTGCTAAATTTGCACAAGCTGACAAAATTCTGATAGCTATATTTGCACTTGCTGACAAAAAGCTGATAGCAATATGTGCACTTCCTGACAAATGCTGATTGCTGTATGTGCAATAGCTGACAAAAGCTGATTGCTATATGTGCAATAGCTGACAAATGCTGATTGCTATATGTGCAATAGCTGACAAAAGCTAATTGCTATATGTGCAATAGCTGTCAAAAGCTGATTGCTATAGGTGCAAATGCTGATTGCTATATGTCCAATAGCTGATAAAAGCTAATTGCTACATGTGCGATAGCTGACAAAAGCTGATTGCTATATGTGCAAAAGCTGACAAAATCTGATTGCTATTTGTATGTGCAATAGCTGCCAAAAGCTGATTGCTATATGTGCAAAAGCTGATTGCTATATGTGCAATAGCTGACAAAAGCTAATTGCTTTATGTGCAAAAGCTAATTGCTATATGTGCAATAGCTGACAAAAGCTAATTGCTATATGTGCAATAGCTGACAAAAGCTGATTGCTATATGTGCAATAGCTGACAAAAGCTGATTGCTATATGTGCAATAGCTGACAAAAGCTTTTTACTATATGTGCAATAGCTGACAAAAGCAGATTGATATATGTGCAATACCTGACAAATGCTGATTGCGATATGTGCACTAGCTGACAAAAAGCTGATTGCGATATGTTCTCTAGCTGACAAAAAGCTGATAGCTATATGTGCAATTTCTGACAAATGCTAATTGCTATATGTGCCATAGCTGACAAAAGCTAATTGCTATATGTGCAATAGCTGACAAAAGCAGATTTCTATATGTGCAATAGGTGACAAAAAGCTGATTGCTATGTTTGCACTAGCTGACAAATAGATGATTGCCATATTTGCACTAGTTGACAAAAAACTGATTGCTATATGTATCTGCACTTGCTGACAAGAAGCTGATTGCTATATGTTCAAAAAACTGATAGCTATATGTACAATAGCTGACAAAAGCTGATTGCTATATGTGCAATAGCTAACATAAGCTAATTGCTATATGTGCAATAGCTGACAAAAGCTGATTGCTATATGTGCAATAGCTGACAAAAGCTGATTGCTATATGTGCAATAGCTGACAAAAGCTTTTTACTATATGTGCAATAGCTGACAAAAGCAGATTGATATATGTGCAATACCTGACAAATGCTGATTGCGATATGTGCACTAGCTGACAAAAAGCTGATTGCGATATGTTCTCTAGTTGACAAAAAGCTGATAGCTATATGTGCAATTGCTGACAAAAGCTGAGTGCTATATGTGCAATAGCTGAGAAAAGCTAATTGCTATATGTGCAATAGCTGACAAAAGCAGATTTCTATATGTGCAATAGGTGACAAAAAGCTGATTGCTATGTTTGCACTAGCTGACAAAAAGATGATTGCTATATGTGCACTTGCTGAAAAGACGATGACTGGTATATGTTCACTAGCTGCTAAAAAGCTGAGTGCTATATGTGCACTTACTGACAGAAGCTGATTGCTGTATGTGCACTAGCTGACAAAAGCTAATTGCTATATGTGCAATAGCTGGCAAAAGCTGATTGCTATTTGTATGTGCACTAGCTGACAAAAGCTAATTGCTATATGTGCAATAGCTGACAAAAGCTGATTGCCATATTTGCACTAGTTGACAAAAATCTGATTGCTATATGTATATGCACTTGCTGACAAGAAGCTGATTGCTATATGTTCAAAAAACTGATAGCTATATGTACAATAGCTGACAAAAGCTGATTGCTATATGTGCAATAGCGAACAAAAGCTGACTGCTAGATGTGCAATAGCTGACAAAAACTGTTTGACAAAATCTGACAAAATCTGACAAAATCTGATAGCTATATTTTCAAAAGCTGACAAAAGCGGATTGCTGTATGTTTAATAGCTGACAAAAGCTGATTGCTCTATGTGCACTAACTGACAAAAGCGGATTGATATATGCGCAATAGCTGACAATGCTGCTTGCGATATGTGATCTAGCTGACAAAAAGCTGATTGCGATATGTGCTCTAGCTGACAAAAGCTGATTGCTAAATTTGCACAAGCTGACAAAATTCTGATAGCTATATTTGCACTTGCTGACAAAAAGCTGATAGCAATATGTGCACTTCCTGACAAATGCTGATTGCTGTATGTGCAATAGCTGACAAAAGCTGATTGCTATATGTGCAATAGCTGACAAATGCTGATTGCTATATGTGCAATAGCTGACAAAAGCTAATTGCTATATGTGCAATAGCTGTCAAAAGCTGATTGCTATAGGTGCAAATGCTGATTGCTATATGTCCAATAGCTGATAAAAGCTAATTGCTACATGTGCGATAGCTGACAAAAGCTGATTGCTATATGTGCAAAAGCTGACAAAATCTGATTGCTATTTGTATGTGCAATAGCTGCCAAAAGCTGATTGCTATATGTGCAAAAGCTGATTGCTATATGTGCAATAGCTGACAAAAGCTAATTGCTTTATGTGCAAAAGCTAATTGCTATATGTGCAATAGCTGACAAAAGCTAATTGCTATATGTGCAATAGCTGACAAAAGCTGATTGCTATATGTGCAATAGCTGACAAAAGCTGATTGCTATATGTTCAATAGCTGACAAAAGCTTTTTACTATATGTGCAATAGCTGACAAAAGCAGATTGATATATGTGCAATACCTGACAAATGCTGATTGCGATATGTGCACTAGCTGACAAAAAGCTGATTGCGATATGTTCTCTAGCTGACAAAAAGCTGATAGCTATATGTGCAATTTCTGACAAATGCTAATTGCTATATGTGCCATAGCTGACAAAAGCTAATTGCTATATGTGCAATAGCTGACAAAAGCAGATTTCTATATGTGCAATAGGTGACAAAAAGCTGATTGCTATGTTTGCACTAGCTGACAAATAGATGATTGCCATATTTGCACTAGTTGACAAAAAACTGATTGCTATATGTATCTGCACTTGCTGACAAGAAGCTGATTGCTATATGTTCAAAAAACTGATAGCTATATGTACAATAGCTGACAAAATCTGATTGCTATATGTGCAATAGCTAACATAAACTGATTGCTATATGTGCAATAGCTGACAAAAGCTGATTGCTATATTTGCACTAGCTGACAAAAAGCTGATTGCTATATGTGCACTAGCTGACAAAAAGCTGATTGCTATATGTATACTTGCTGAAAAAATACTGATTGCGATACGTGCTCTAGTTGACAAAAAGCTGATAGCTATATGTGCAATTGCTGACAAAAGCTGAGTGCTATATGTGCAATAGCTGAGAAAAGCTAATTGCTATATGTGCAATAGCTGACAAAAGCAGATTTCTATATGTGCAATAGGTGACAAAAAGCTGATTGCAATATTTTCACTAGCTGAAAAAAAAGCTGATAGCTATATGTGCACTTGCTGACAATTGCTGATTGCTGTATGTGCAATGGCTGACAAATGCTGATTGTGATATGTGCAATAGCAAACAAAAGCTGATTGCTATATGTATGTGCACTTGCTGACAAAAAGCTGATTGCTATATGTGCAATAGCTGATAAAAGCTGATTGCTATATGTGCAATAGCTGACAAAAGCTGCTAGCTATATGTGCAATAGCTGACAAAAGCTGATTGCTATATGTGTAATAGCTGACGAAAGCTGATTGCTATATGTGTAATAGCTGACATAAGCTGATTACTATGTGTGCACTAGCTGCCCAAAAGCTGATCGCTATATGTGCAATAGCTGACAAAAGCTAATTGCTATATGTGCAATAGCTGACAAAAGCTTTTTACTATATGTGCAATAGCTGACAAAAGCAGATTGATATATGTGCAATACCTGACAAATGCTGATTGCGATATGTGCTCTAGCTGACAAAAAGCTGGTTGCGATATGTTCTCTAGCTGACAAAAAGCTGATAGCTATATGTGCAATTTCTGACAAATGCTAATTGCTATATGTGCCATAGCTGACAATAGCTAATTGCTATATGTGCAATAGCTGACAAAAGCAGATTTCTATATGTGCAATAGGTGACAAAAAGCTGATTGCTATGTTTGCACTAGCTGACAAATAGATGATTGCCATATTTGCACTAGTTGACAAAAAACTGATTGCTATATGTATCTGCACTTGCTGACAAGAAGCTGATTGCTATATGTTCAAAAAACTGATAGCTATATGTACAATAGCTGACAAAAGCTGATTGCTATATTTGCACTAGCTGACAAAAAGCTGATTGCTATATGTGCACTAGCTGACAAAAAGCTGATTGCTATATGTGCACTTGCTGAAAAAATACTGATTGCGATATGTGCTCTAGTTGAAAAAAAGCTGATAGCTACATGTGCAATTGCTGACAAAAGCTGAGTGCTATATGTGCAATAGCTGAGAAAAGCTAATTGCTATATGTGCAATAGCTGACAAAAGCAGATTTCTATATGTGCAATAGGTGACAAAAAGCTGATTGCAATATTTTCACTAGCTGACAAAAAAGCTGATAGCTATATGTGCACTTGCTGACAATTGCTGATTGCTGTATGTGCAATGGCTGACAAATGCTGATTGTGATATGTGCAATAGCAAACAAAAGCTGATTGCTATATGTATGTGCACTTGCTGACAAAAAGCTGATTGCTATATGTGCAATAGCTGATAAAAGCTGATTGCTATATGTGCAATAGCTGACAAAAGCTGCTAGCTATATGTGCAATAGCTGACAAAAGCTGATTGCTATATGTGTAATAGCTGACGAAAGCTGATTGCTATATGTGTAATAGCTGACATAAGCTGATTACTATGTGTGCACTAGCTGCCCAAAAGCTGATCGCTATATGTGCAATAGCTGACAAAAGCTAATTGCTATATGTGCAATAGCTGACAAAAGCTTTTTACTATATGTGCAATAGCTGACAAAAGCAGATTGATATATGTGCAATACCTGACAAATGCTGATTGCGATATGTGCTCTAGCTGACAAAAAGCTGATTGCGATATGTTCTCTAGCTGACAAAAAGCTGATAGCTATATGTGCAATTTCTGACAAATGCTAATTGCTATATGTGCCATAGCTGACAAAAGCTAATTGCTATATGTGCAATAGCTGACAAAAGCAGATTTCTATATGTGCAATAGGTGACAAAAAGCTGATTGCTATGTTTGCACTAGCTGACAAAAAGCTGATTGCTATATGTGCACTAGCTGACAAAAAGCTGATTGCTATATGTGCACTTGCTGAAAAAATACTGATTGCGATATGTGCTCTAGTTGACAAAAAGCTGATAGCTATATGTATCTGCACTTGCTGACAAGAAGCTGATTGCTATATGTTCAAAAAACTGATAGCTATATGTACAATAGCTGACAAAAGCTGATTGCTATATGTGCAATAGCTAACATAAACTGATTGCTATATGTGCAATAGCTGACAAAAGCTGATTGCTATATGTATCTGCACTTGCTGACAAGAAGCTGATTGCTATATGTTCAAAAAACTGATAGCTATATGTACAATAGCTGACAAAAGCTGATTGCTATATGTGCAATAGCTAACATAAACTGATTGCTATATGTGCAATAGCTGACAAAAGCTGATTGCTATATTTGCACTAGCTGACAAAAAGCTGATTGCTATATGTGCACTAGCTGACAAAAAGCTGATTGCTATATGTGCACTTGCTGAAAAAATACTGATTGCGATATGTGCTCTAGTTGACAAAAAGCTGATAGCTATATGTGCAATTGCTGACAAAAGCTGAGTGCTATATGTGCAATAGCTGAGAAAAGCTAATTGCTATATGTGCAATAGCTGACAAAAGCAGATTTCTATATGTGCAATAGGTGACAAAAAGCTGATTGCAATATTTTCACTAGCTGAAAAAAAAGCTGATAGCTATATGTGCACTTTCTGACAAAAAGCTGATTGCCATATGTGCAATAGCTAACAACTACTGATTGCTATATGTACAATAGCTGATAAAAGCTGACTGCAATATGTGCAATAGCTGACAAAAGCTGATTGCATTATGTGCAACATCTGACAAAAGCTGATTGCTATATTTGCAATATCTGATAAAAGCGGATTGCTGTATGTATAATAGCTGCTAAAGCTGATTGCTCTATGTGCACTAGTGTCAAAACGCTGACTGCTAAATGTGCACTTGCTGAAAAACGCTGACTGATATATGCTCACTAGCTGCTAAGAAGCTTATTGTTATATGTTCACTAGCTAACAACAGCTGATTGCTATATGTACAATAGCTGATAAAAGCTGATTGCAATATGTGCAATAGCTGACAAAAGTTGATTGCTATATGTGCAATAGCTGTCAAAATCTGATTGCTATTTGTATGTGCACTTGCTTACAAAAAGCTGATTGCTATATGTTCAAAAAATGGGTAACTATATGTGCAATAGCTGACAAAAGCTGATTGCTATATGTGCAATTGCTGACAAAAGCTGATTGCTGACAAAAGCTGATTGCTATATGTGAAATAGGTGACAAAAAGCTGATTGTTATATTTTTACTAGCTGACAAAAAGCTGATACCTATATGTTCACTAGCTGTTAAAAAGCTGATTGCTATATGTGCACTTACTGACAAAATCTGATTGCTGTATGTACAATAGCTGACGAAAGCTGTATGCCATATGTGCAATAGGTGACAAAAAGCTGATTGCTATATTTGCATTAGCTGTCAAAAAGCTGATTGCTATATGTGCATAAGCTGACAAAAATCTGATAGCTATATGCGCTCTTGCTGACAAAAGCTGATTGCTGTATGTGGAAAAGCTGACAAATGTTGATTGCGATATGTGCAATAGCTGACAAAAGCTGATTGCTATATGTGCACTTCCTGAAAAAACGCTTATTGCTATAGCTTCACAATTTGCTATAAAGATGATTGCTAGATGTGCACTTGCTTACAGAAGCTGATTGCTGTATGTACAATAGCTGACAAAAGCTGATTGCTATATGTGCAATAGCTAACATAAACTGACTGCTTTATGTGCAATAGCTCACATAAACTGATTGCTATATGTGCAATAGCTGACAAAAGCTGATTGCTATATGTGCAATAGCTAACATAAACTGATTGCTATATGTGCACTTGCTGACAAAAAGCTGATTGCTATATGTGCACTTCCTGAAAAAACGCTGATTGCTATAGCTTCACAAGGTGCTATAAAAATGATTGCTAGATGTGCACTTGCTGACAAAGGCTGAATGCTGTATGTACAATAGCTGACAAAAGCTGATTGCTATATGTGCAATAGCTAACATAAACTGATTGCTATATGTGCAATAGCTGACAAACGCTGATTGCTATATGTATGTGCACTTGCTGACAAAAAGCTGATGGCTATATGTTTAAAATAACTGATTCCTATATGTGCAATAGCTGACAAAAGCGGATTGCTGTATGTATAATAGCTGCTAAAACTGATTGCTCGGTGCACTGGTGTCAAAACGCTAATTGCCGTATGTGCACTTGCTAAAAAATCGCTGATTGCGATATGTGCTCTAGCTGACAAACAGCTGATAGCTATAGGTGTAATTGCTGACAAAAGCTGATAGCTATATGTGCACTTTCTGACAAAAGCTGATTGCTATATTTGTACTAGCTGAAAAAACGCTGACTGCTATATGTTCACTAGCTGCTAAGAAGCTGATTGCTATATGTGCACTTACTGACAAAATCTGATTACTGTATGTATGACAAAACCTGATTGCTATATGTGCAATAGGCTTCAAAGAGCTGATTGCTATATATGTACTAGCTGACAAAAAGCTGATAGTTATATGTATGTGCCCTTGCTGACAAGAAGCTGATTGCTCTATGTTCACAAGCTGACAAAAGCTAATTGCCATATGTGCAATAGCTGGCTATATTTGATTGCAATTTGTACGTGCACTTGCTGACAAAAAGCTGACTGCTATATGTTCAAAAAATAGATTACTATATCTGTAATAGCTGACAGAAGCTGATCGCTATATGTGTAATAGCTGACAAAAGCTGATTGCTATATGTGTACTTGCTGACAAAAGCTGAGTGCTATATGTGCAATAGCTGTTAAAAGCTAATTGCTATACGTGCAATAGCTGACAAAAGCAGATTTCTATATGTGCAATAGGTGACAAAAACCTGATTGCTATATTTACAATAGCTGACGAAAGCGGATTGCTGTATGATTAATAGCTGCTAAAGCTGATTGCTCTATGTGCACTACTGTCAAAACGCTGATTGCTATATGTGCACTTGCTGCTTGCTATATGCTCACTAGCTGTAAAAAGCTGATTGTTATGTGTGCACTTGCTGACAAAAGCTGATTGCTGTATGTATAATAGCTGACAAAAGCTGATTGCTCTATGTTCACTAGCTGATAAAATCTGATTGCTATAAGTGCAATAGCTGGCAAAATCTGATTGCTATTTGTGTTTGCACTTGCTGACAAAAAGCTGATTGCTATATATGCACTTGCTGAAAAAATGCTGACTGCTATATGTTCACTAGTTGCTAAGAAGCTGATTGCTATATGTGCACTTACTGACAAAATCTGATTGCTGTATGTACAATAGCTGACGAAAGCTGTATGCCTAATGTGCAATAGGTGACAACAAGCTGATTGCTATATTTGCACTAGCTGACAAAAAGCTGATTGTTATATGTGCATAAGCTGACAAAAAGCTGATAGCTATTTGCGCTCTTGCTGACAAAAGCTGATTGTTGTATGTGCAAAAGCTGACAAATGTTGATTGCCATATGTGCAATAGCTGACAAAAGCTGATTGCTATATGTGCACTTCCTGAAAAAACGCTGACTGCTAAATGTTCACAAGCTGCTATAAAGATGATTGCTAAATGTGCACTTGCTGACAAAATCTGATTGCTGTATGCATAGGTGACAACAAGCTGATTGCTATATTTGCACTAGCTGACAAAAAGCTGATTGCTATATGTGCATAAGCTGACAAAAAGCTGATAGCTATATGCGCTCTTGCTGACAAAAGCTGATTGTTTTACGTGCAAAAGCTGACAAATGTTGATTGCCATATGTGCAATAGCTGACAAAAGCTGATTGCTATATGTGCACTTCCTGAAAAACCGCTGACTGCTAAATGTTCACAAGCTGCTATAAAGATGATTGCTAAATGTGCACTTGCTGACAAAAGCTGATTGCTGTATGTACAATAGCTGACAAAAGCTGATTGCTATATGTGCAATAGCTAACATAAACTGATTGCTATATGTGCAATAGCTAACAAACGCTGATTGCTATATGTATGTGCACTTGCTGACAAAAGCTGATTGCTGTATGTGCAATAGCTGACAAAAGCTAATTGCTATATGTGCAATAGGCGACGAAAAGCTGATTGCTATATTTGTAGCTGATAGTTGTATGTATGTCCACTTTCTGACAAGAAGCTGATTGATCTATGTTCACTAGCTGACAAAAGCTAATTGCTATATGTGCAATAGCTGGCAATATCTGATTGCTATATGTGTAATAGCTGACAAAAGCTGATTGCTATATGTGCAATAGCTGATAAAAGCTTATTGCAATATGTGCAATAGCTGACAAAAGCTGATTGCTTTATTTGCAATAGCTGACAAAAGCGGATTGCTGTATGTATAATAGCTGCTAAAACTGATTGCTGTATGTACAATAGCTGACGAAAGCTGTATGCCATATGTGCAATAGGTGACAAAAAGCTGATTGCTATATTTGCACTTTCTGACAAAAGCTGATTGCTATATTTGCACTAGCTGACAAACAGCTGATTGCTATATGTGCATTAGCTGACCAAAATCTGATAGCTATATGTGCTCTTGCTGACCAAAGCTGATTGCTGTATGTGCAAAAGCTGACAAATGCTGATTGCGATATGTGCAATAGCTGACAAATAGCTGATTGCTATATGTGCACTTCCTGAAAAAACGCTGATTGCTTTAGCTTCACAAGCTGCTATAAAGATGATTGCTAGATGTGCACTTGCTGACAAAAGCTGATTGCTCTATGTACAATAGCTGACAAAAGCTCATTGCTTTAAGTGCAATAACTAACATAAACTGATTGCTATATGTGCAATAGCTGACAAACGCTGATTGCTATTTGTATGTGCACTTGCTGACAAAAAACTGATGGCCATATGATTAAAAAAACTGATTCCTATATGTGCAATAGCTGACAAAAGCTGATTGCTATATGTGAAATAGCTGACAAACGCTGATTGCTATATGTGCAAAAGGCTACAAAAAGCTGATTGCTATATTTGTACTAGCTGACAAAAAGCTGATAGTTATATGTATGTGCACTTGCTGACAAGAAGCTGATTGCTCTATGTTCACTAGCTGACAAAAGCTAATTGCTATATGTGCAATCGCTGGCAATATCTGATTGCAATTTGTACGTGCACTTGCTGACAAAAAGCTGACTGCTATATGTTTAAAAAATAGATTACAATATGTGTAATGGCTGACAAAAGCTGATTGCTATATGTGTAATAGGTGACAAAAAGCTGATTGCTACTTTTGCACTAGCAGACAAAAGCTGATTGCTATATGTGCACTTGCTGAGAAAACGCTGAGTGCTATATGTGCACTGAAAAAACCCAAACTGCTATATGTGCACTTGCTATATGTGCAATAGGTATAAAAAAACTGATTGCTATATGTGCAATAGCTGATTGCTATATTTGCAATAGCTGACAAAAGCGGATTGCTGTATGCACAAAAGCTCACAAAAGCTGATTGCTATATGTGCATTAGGTGTCAAAAAGCTGATTGCTATATTTGCACTAGCCGACGAAGAGCTGAACGCTATATGTGCACATTCTAACAAAAGCTGATTGCTATATGTTTAATAGCTGACAAAATCTGATTACTATATGTGCAATGCTGACAAATGCTGATTGCGATATGTGCTCTAGCTGACAAAAAACTGATTGCTTTATGTGCACTTGCTGAAAAAACTCTGATTGCGATATGTGCTCTAGCTGACAAAAAGCTGATAAGCTGATGAGCAAAAGCAAATTTCTATATGTGCAATAGGTGACAAAAAGCTGATTGCTATATTTGCACTAGCTGACAATGAGTTGATTACTATATATGCACTTGCTGAAAAAACGATGACTGGTATCAATAGCTGCTAAGAAGCTGAGTGCTATATGTGCACTTACTGACAGAAGCTGATTGCTGTATATACAAAAGCTGACAAAAGCTGATTGCTATATGTGCAATAGCTGACAAAAGCTGATTGCTAAATGTGTAATAGCTGACATAAGCTGATTGCTATGTGTGCACTAGCTGGCCAAAAGCTGATCGCTATATGTGCACTAGCTGCCAAAATCGGATTGCTTTTGCATGTGCACTGGCTGACAAAAAGCTGATTGCTATATGTTCAAAAAATAGATTACTATATGTGCAATAGCTGACAAAAGCTGATTGCTATATGTGAAATAGCTGACAAAAGCTGATTGCTATATGTGCAAAAGGCTACAAAAAGCTGATTGCTATATTTGTACCAGCTGACAAAAAGCTGATAGTTATATGTATGTGCACTTGCTGCCAAGAAGCTGATTGCTCTATGTTCACTAGTGACAAAAGCTAATTGCTATATGTGCAATAGCTGGCAATATCTGATTGCAATTTGTACATGCACTTGCTGACAAAAAGCTGACATCTATATGTTCACTTGCTAAAAAAACGCTGATTGCGATATGTGCACTTTCTGACAAAAGCTGATTGCTATATTTGTACTAGCTGAAAAAACGCTGACTGCTATATGTTTACTAGCTGCTAAGAAGCTGATTGCTATATGTGCACTTACTGACAAAATCTGATTGCTGTATGTACAATAGCTGACGAAAGCTGTATGCCATATGTGCAATAGGTGACAAAAAGCTGATTGCTATATTTGCACTTTCTGACAAAAGCTGATTGCTATATTTGCACTAGCTGACAAACAGCTGATTGCTATATGTGCATTAGCTGACCAAAATCTGATAGCTATATGTGCTCTTGCTGACCAAAGCTGATTGCTGTATGTGCAAAAGCTGACAAATGCTGATTGCGATATGTGCAATAGCTGACAAATAGCTGATTGCTATATGTGCACTTCCTGAAAAAACGCTGATTGCTATAGCTTCACAAGCTGCTACAAAGATGATTGCTAGATGTGCACTTGCTGACAAAAGCTGATTGCTCTATGTACAATAGCTGACAAAAGCTGATTGCTTTAAGTGCAATAACTAACATAAACTGATTGCTATATGTGCAATAGCTGACAAACGCTGATTGCTATTTGTATGTGCACTTGCTGACAAAAAACTGATGGCCATATGATTAAGATAACTGATTCCTATATGTGCAATAGCTGACAAAAGCTGATTGCTATATGTGAAATAGCTGACAAACGCTGATTGCTATATGTGCAAAAGGCTACAAGAAGCTGATTGCTATATTTGTACTAGCTGACAAATAGCTGATAGTTATATGTATGTGCACTTGCTGACAAGAAGCTGATTGCTCTATGTTCACTAGCTGACAAAAGCTAATTGCTATATGTGCAATAGCTGGCAATATCTGATTGCTATATGTGTAATAGCTGACAAAAGCTGATTGCTATATGTGCAATAGCTGATAAAAGCTTATTGCAATATGTGCAATAGCTGACAAAAGCTGATTGCTTTCTTTGCAATAGCTGACAAAAGCGGATTGCTGTATGTATAATAGCTGCTAAAACTGATTGCTGTATGTACAATAGCTGACGAAAGCTGTATGCCATATGTGCAATAGGTGACAAAAAGCTGATTGCTATATTTGCACTTTCTGACAAAAGCTGATTGCTATATTTGCACTAGCTGACAAACAGCTGATTGCTATATGTGCATTAGCTGACCAAAATCTGATAGCTATATGTGCTCTTGCTGACCAAAGCTGATTGCTGTATGTGCAAAAGCTGACAAATGCTGATTGCGATATGTGCAATAGCTGACAAATAGCTGATTGCTATATGTGCACTTCCTGAAAAAACGCTGATTGCTATAGCTTCACAAGCTGCTACAAAGATGATTGCTAGATGTGCACTTGCTGACAAAAGCTGATTGCTCTATGTACAATAGCTGACAAAAGCTGATTGCTTTAAGTGCAATAACTAACATAAACTGATTGCTATATGTGCAATAGCTGACAAACGCTGATTGCTATTTGTATGTGCACTTGCTGACAAAAAACTGATGGCCATATGATTAAGATAACTGATTCCTATATGTGCAATAGCTGACAAAAGCTGATTGCTATATGTGAAATAGCTGACAAACGCTGATTGCTATATGTGCAAAAGGCTACAAAAAGCTGATTGCTATATTTGTACTAGCTGACAAAAAGCTGATAGTTATATGTATGTGCACTTGCTGACAAGAAGCTGATTGCTCTATGTTCACTAGCTGACAAAAGCTAATTGCTATATGTGCAATCGCTGGCAATATCTGATTGCAATTTGTACGTGCACTTGCTGACAAAAAGCTGACTGCTATATGTTTAAAAAATAGATTACAATATGTGTAATGGCTGACAAAAGCTGATTGCTATATGTGTAATAGGTGACAAAAAGCTGATTGCTACTTTTGCACTAGCAGACAAAAGCTGATTGCTATATGTGCACTTGCTGAGAAAACGCTGAGTGCTATATGTGCACTGAAAAAACCCAAACTGCTATATGTGCACTTGCTATATGTGCAATAGGTATAAAAAAACTGATTGCTATATGTGCAATAGCTGATTGCTATATTTGCAATAGCTGACAAAAGCGGATTGCTGTATGCACAATAGCTCACAAAAGCTGATTGCTATATGTGCATTAGGTGTCAAAAAGCTGATTGCTATATTTGCACTAGCCGACGAAGAGCTGAACGCTATATGTGCACATTCTGACAAAAGCTGATTGCTATATGTTTAATAGCTGACAAAATCTGATTACTATATGTGCAATGCTGACAAATGATGATTGCGATATGTGCTCTAGCTGACAAAAAGCTGATTGCTTTATGTGCACTTGCTGGAAAAACTCTGATTGCGATATGTGCTCTAGCTGACAAAAAGCTGATAAGCTGATGAGCAAAAGCAAATTTCTATATGTGCAATAGGTGACAAAAAGCTGATTGCTATATTTGCACTAGCTGACAATGAGTTGATTACTATATATGCACTTGCTGAAAAAACGATGACTGGTATCAATAGCTGCTAAGAAGCTGAGTGCTATATGTGCACTTACTGACAGAAGCTGATTGATGTATATACAAAAGCTGAAAAAAGCTGATTGCTATATGTGCAATAGCTAACATAGACTGATTGATATATGTGCAATAGCGGACAAACGGTGATTGCTATATGTATGTGCACTTGCTGACAAAAAGCTGGTGGCTATATGATTAAAATAACTGATTCCTATATGTGCAATAGCTGACAAAAGCTGATTGATATACGTGCAATAGGCGATAAAAAGCTGATTGGTATATTTGAACTAGCTGACAAAAAGCTGATAGTTATATGTATGTGCACTTGCTGACAAGAAGCTGATTGCTCTATGTTCACTAGCTGACAAAAGCTAATTGCTATATGTGCAAAAGCTGGCAATATCTGATTGCAATTTGTACGTGCACTTGCTGACAAAATCTGACTGCTATATGTTAAAAAAATAGATTACTATATGTGTAATAGCTGACAAAAGCTGATTGCTATATGTGTAATAGCTGACAAAAGCTGATTGCAATATGTGTAATAGGTGACAAAAAGCTGATCGCTATATGAGCACTAGCTGGCAAAATCGGATTGAAATTTGTATGTGCACTTGCTGACAAAAAGCTGATGGCTATATGATTAAAATAACTGATTCCTATATGTGCAATAGCTGACAAAAGCTGATTGATATACGTGCAATAGGCGATAAAAAGCTGATTGCTATATTTGCACTTACTGACAAAATCTGATTTCTGTATGTACAATAGCTGACGAAAGCTGTATAACATATGTGCAATAGGTGACAAAATGCTGATTGCTATATTTGCACTTGCTGAAAAAACGCTGACTGCTATATGTTCACTAGCTGCTAAGAAGCTGATTGCTATATGTGCACTTACTGACAATATCTGATTGCTGTATGTACAATAGCTGACGAAAACTGTATGCCATATGTGCAATAGGTGACAAAATGCTGATTGCTATATTTGCACAAGCTGACAAAAAGCTGAGTGCTATATATTCATTAGCTGACAAAAAGCTGATAGCTATATGTGCTCTTGCTGACAGAAGCTGATTCCTGTATGTGCAAATGCTGACAAATGCTGATTGCGATATGTGAAATAGCTGACAAAATGCTGATTGCTCTATGTTCACTAGCTGACAAAAGCTGATTGCTATATGTGCAATAGCTAACATCAACTGATTGCTATATGTGCAATAGCTGACAAACGCTGATTGCTATATGTATGTGCACTAGTCGACAAAAAGCTGATTGGTATATTTGTACTAGCTGACAAAAAGCTGATTGCTATATGTGTAATAGCTGACATAAGCTGATTGCTATGTGTATGAGCACTTGCTGACAAGAAGCTGATTGCTCTATGTTCACTAGCTGACAAAAGCTGATTGCTATATGTGTAATAGCTGACAAAAGCTGATTGCAATATGGGTAATAAAAAAGCTGATAGCTATATGTGTACTGGCTGACAAAAGCTGAGTGCTATATGTGCAATATCTGACAAAAGCTAATTGCTATATGTGCACTAGTTGACAAAAGCAGATTTCTATATGTGCAATAGGTGACAAAAACCTGATTGCTATATTTACAATAGCTGACAAAAGCGGATTGCTGTATGAATAATAGCTGCTAAAGTTGATTGCTCTATGTGCACCAGTGTCAAAACGCTGATTGCTATATGTGCACTTGATGAAAAAACGCTGATTTCTATATGCTCACTAGCTCTAAAAAGCTGATTGTTATATGTGCACTTGCTTACAAAAGCTGATTGCTGTATGTATAATAGCTGACAAAAGCTGATTGCTCTATGTTCACTAGCTGACAAAAGCTGATTGCTATATGTGCAATAGCTGGCAAAATCGGATGGCTATTTGTGTTTGCACTTGCTGACAAAAAGCTGATTGCTATATATGCACTTGCTGAAAAAACGCTGACTGATATATGTTCACTAGCTGCTAAGAAGCTGATTGCTATATGTGCACTTACTGATAAAATCTGATTGCTGTATGTACAATAGCTGACGAAAGCTGTATGCCATATGTGCAATAGGTGACAAAATGCTGATTGCTATATTTGCACAAGTTGACAAAAAGCTGATTGCTATATATTCATTAGCTGACAAAAAGCTGATAGCTATATGTGCTCTTGCTGACAAAAGCTGATTGCTGTATGTGCAAATGCTGACAAATGCTGATTGCGATATGTGAAATAGCTGACAAAAAGCTGATTGCTATATGTGCACTTCCTGAAAAAACGCTGACTGCTATATGTTCACAAGCTGCTATAAAGATGATTGCAAGACGTGCACTTGCTATATGTTCACTAGCTGACAAAAGCGGATTGCTGTATGATTAATAGCTGCTAAAGCTGATTGCTCTATGTGCACTTGTGTCAAAACGCTATATGCTCACTAGCTGCAAAAAGCTGATCGTTATATGTGCACTGGCTTACAAAAGCTGATTGCTGAATGATTAATAGCTGCTAAAGCTGATTGCTCTATGTGCACTACTGTCAAAACGCTGATTGCTATATGTGCACTTGATGAAAAGACGCTGACTGCTATATGCTCACTAGCTGTAAGAAGCTGATTGTTATATGTGCACTTGCTTACAAAAGCTGATTGCTGTATGTATAATAGCTGACAAAAGCTGATTGCTTTATGTGCAATAGGTAACAAAAAGCTGATTGTTATTTTTTTATGTACTAGCTGACAAAAAGCTGATAGCTATATGTGCACTTGCTGACAAAAAGTTGATTGCTACATGTGCAATAGCTGACAAAAGCTGATTGCTATATATGCAATAGCTGACAAAAGCTGCTAGATATATGTGCAATAGCTGACAAAAGCTGATTGCTATGTGTGCACTAGCTGGCCAAAAGCTGATCGCTATATGTGCACTAGCTGCCAAAATCGGATTGCTTTTTGCATGTGCACTTGCTGACTAGAAGCTGATTGCTACATATTAAAAAAACTGATAACTATATTTGCAATATCTGACAAAAGCTGATTGCTATATGTGCAGTAGCTAACATAGACTGATTGCTGTATGTACAATAGCTGACAAAAGATGATTGTTCTATGTGCACTAGCTGACAAAAACTGATTGCTATATGTGCAATAGCTGACAAACGCTGATTGCTATATGTATGTGCACTTGCTGACAAAAAGCTGATGGCTATATGATTAAAATAAGTGATTCCTATATGTGCAATAGCTGACAAAAGCTGATTGCTATATGTGCAATAGGCGACAAAATCTGATTGGTATATTTGTACTAGCTGACAAAATGCTGATAGTTGTATGTATGTGCACTTGCTGACAAGAAGCTGATTGCTCTATGTTCACTAGCTGACAAAAGCTAATTGCTATATGTGCAATAGCTGGCAATATCTGATTGCAATTTGTACGTGCACTTGCTGAGAAAATGCTGACTGCTATATGCTCACAAAATAGATTATTATATGTGTAATAGCTGACAAAAGCTGATTGCTATATGTGTAATAGCTAACAAAAGCTGATTGCAATAAGTGTAATAGGTGACAAAGAGCTAATTGGTTTATTTTTACTAGCTGACAAAAAGCTGACAGCTATATGTGCACTTGCTGGCAAAAAGCTGATTGCTATATATGCACTTGCTGAAAAAACGCTAACTGCTATATGTTCACTAGCTGCTAAAAAGCTGGTTGCTATATGTGCACTTACTGACAAAATCTGATTGCTGTATGTACAATAGCTGACAAAAGCAGATTTCTATATGTGCAATAGGTGACAAAAAGCTGATTGCTATATGTGTAATAGCTAACAAAAGCTGATTGCAATAAGTGTAATAGGTGACAAAGAGCTAATTGGTTTATTTTTACTAGCTGACAAAAAGCTGACAGCTATATGTGCACTTGCTGGCAAAAAGCTGATTGCTATATATGCACTTGCTGAAAAAACGCTAACTGCTATATGTTCACTAGCTGCTAAAAAGCTAGTTGCTATATGTGCACTTACTGACAAAATCTGATTGCTGTATGTACAATAGCTGACAAAAGCAGATTTCTATATGTGCAATAGGTGACAAAAAGCTGATTGATATATTTGCACTAGCTGACAATGAGTTGATTGCTATATATGCACTTGCTGAAAAAACGATGACTGGTATATGTTCAATAGCTGCTAAAAAGCTGAGTGCTATATGTGCACTTACTGACAGAAGCTGATTGATGTATGTACAAAAGCTGACAAAAGCTGATTGCTATATGTGCAATAGCTAACATAGGCTGATTGCTATATGTGCAATAGCTGACAAACGCTGATTGCTGTATGTACAATAGCTGAAAAAACTGATTGCTATATGTGCAATAGGTGTCAAAAAGATGATTGCTATATAAGCACTAGCCGACAAAAAGCTGAAAGCTACATGTGCACTTTCTGACAAAAGCTGATTGCTATATGTTCAATAGCTGACAAAATCTGATTACTATATGTGCAACATCTGACAAAAGCGGGTTGATATATGTGCTATAGCTGACAAATGCTGATTGCGATATGTGCTCTAGCTGACAAAAAGCTGATTGCTATATGTGCACTTGCTGAAAAAACGCTGATTGCGATATGTGCTCTAGCTGACAAAAAGCTGATAGCGTAAGTGCACTAGCTGGCCTAAAGCTGATCGCTATATTTGCACTAGCTGGCAAAATCGGATTGCTTTTTGTATGTGCACTTGCTGACAAAAAGCTGATTGCCATATGTGCAATAGCTAACAACAGCTGATTGCTATATGTACAATAGCTGATAAAAGCTGATTGCAATATGTGCAATAGCTGACAAAAGCTGATTGCAATATGTGCAATAGCTGACAAAAGCTGATTGCTATATTTGCAATAGCTGACAAAAGCGGATTGCTGTAAGTATAATAGCTGTCAAAACGCGGACTGCTATATGTGCACTTACTGAAAAACGCTGACTGATATATGCTCACTAGCTACTAAAAAGCTTATTGTTATATGTTTACTAGCTAACAACAGCTGATTGCAATATGTGCAATAGCTGACAAAAGTTGATTGCTATATGTGCAATAGCTGACAAAAGCTGCTTGCTATTTGTGCAATAGCTGACAAAAGCTGATTGCTATATGTGTAATAGCTGACAAAAGCTGATTGCTATATGTGTAATAGCTGACATTAGCTGATTGCTATATGTGCATTAGCTGGCCAAAAGCTGATCGCTATATGTGCACTATCTGGCGAAATCGGATTGCTATTTGTATGTGCACTTGCTGACAAAAAGCTGATTGCTATATATTCAAAAAACTGATAACTATATTTGCAATACCTGACAAAAGCTGATTGCTTTATGTGAAATAGCTGACAAAAGCTGATTGCTATATGTGCAATAGGTGACAAAAAGCTGATTGTTATATTTTTACTAGCTGACAATAAGCTGACAGCTATATGTTCACTAGCTGTTAAAAAGCTGATTGCTATATGTGCACTAGCTGACAAAAAGCTGATCACTATATGTGCACTAGGTGGCAAAATCTGATTGCTATTTGTATGTGCACTTGCTGACAAAAAGCTGATTGCTATATATTCAAAAAACTGATAACTATATTTGCAATACCTGACAAAAGCTGATTGCTTAATGTGAAATAGCTGACAAAAGCTGACTGCTATATGTGCAATAGGTGACAAAAAGCTGATTGTTATATTTTTACTAGCTAACAAAAAGCTGACAGCTATTTGTTCACTAGCTGTTAAAAAGCTGATTGCTATATGTGCACCTACCGAAAAAATCTGATCGCTGTATGTACAATAGCTGACAGAAGCTGATTGCCCTTGTGCAATAGGTGATTGCTATATGTGCAATAGGCGACAAAATACTGATTGCTATATTTGGAGTAGCTGACAAAAAGCTGATAGTTATATGTATGTACACTTGCTGACAGGAAGCTGATTGCGATATGTGCTCTAGCTGACAAAAAGCTGATAGCTATATGTGCACTAGCTGGCCAAAAGCTGATCGCTATATTTGCACTAGCTGGCAAAATCGGATTGCTTTTTGTATGTGCACTTGCTGACAAAAAGCTGATTGCCATATGTGCAATAGCTAACAACAGCTGATTGCTATATGTACAATAGCTGATAAAAGCTGATTGCAATATGTGCAATAGCTGACAAAAGCTGATTGCAATATGTGCAATAGCTGACAAAAGCTGATTGCTATATTTGCAATAGCTGACAAGAGCGGATTGCTGTATGTATAATAGCTGTCAAAACGCGGACTGCTATATGTGCACTTGCTGAAAAACGCTGACTGATATATGCTCACTAGCTACTAAAAAGCTTATTGTTATATGTTTACTAGCTAACAACAGCTGATTGCAATATGTGCAATAGCTGACAAAAGTTGATTGCTATATGTGCAATAGCTGACAAAAGCTGCTTGCTATTTGTGCAATAGCTGACAAAAGCTGATTGATATATGTGTAATAGCTGACAAAAGCTGATTGCTATATGTGTAATAGCTGACATTAGCTGATTGCTATATGTGCATTAGCTGGCCAAAAGCTGATCGCTATATGTGCACTATCTGGCGAAATCGGATTGCTATTTGTATGTGCACTTGCTGACAAAAAGCTGATTGCTATATATTCAAAAAACTGATAACTATATTTGCAATTCCTGACAAAAGCTGATTGCTTTATGTGAAATAGCTGACAAAAGCTGATTGCTATATGTGCAATAGGTGACAAAAAGCTGATTGTTATATTTTTACTAGCTGACAAAAAGCTGACAGCTGATGTTCTATATGTTATGTTATCATATAGATAACATATGTATAACTATATGTTCACTAGCTGTTAAAAAGCTGATTGCTATATGTGCACTAGCTGACAAAAAGCTGATCACTATATGTGCACTAGGTGGCAAAATCTGATTGCTATTTGTATGTGCACTTGCTGACAAAAAGCTGATTGCTATATATTCAAAAAACTGATAACTATATTTGCAATACCTGACAAAAGCTGATTGCTTTATGTGAAATAGCTGACAAAAGCTAATTGCTATATGTGCAATAGGTGACAAAAAGCTGATTGTTATATTTTTACTAGCTGACAAAAAGCTGACAGCTATTTGTTCACTAGCTGTTAAAAAGCTGATTGCTATATGTGCACCTACCGAAAAAATCTGATCGCTGTATGTACAATAGCTGACAGAAGCTGATTGCCCTTGTGCAATAGGTGATTGCTATATGTGCACTAGCTGGCGAAATCGGATTGCTATTTGTATGGGCACTTGCTGACAAAAAGCTGATTGCTATATATTAAAAAAACTGATAACTATATTTGCAATACCTGACAAAAGCTGATTGCTATATGTGCAATAGCTGACAAAAGCTGATTGCCATATTTGCACTAGCTGACAAAATCGGATTGCTGTATGTATATTAGCTGCTAAAACTGATTGCTATATGTGCACTGGTGTCAAAACGCCAATTGCCGTATGTGCACTTGCTAAAAAACGCTGATTGCGATATGTGCTCTAGTTGACAAAAAGCTGATAGCTATAGGTGCACTTGCTCACAAATGCTGATTGCTGTATGTGCAATAGCTGACAAAAGTTGATTGCTATATGTGCAATAGCTGACAAAAGCTGCTTGCTATATGTGCAATAGCTGACAAAAGCTGATTGCTATATGTGTAAAAGCTGACAAAAGCTGATTGCTATATGTGTAATAGCAGACATTAGCTGATTGCTAAATGTGCAATAGCTGGCCAAAAGCTGATCGCTATACAGCTGATTGCAATATGTGCACTACCTGACAAAAGCTGATTGCTATAATTGCACTTGCTGAACATACGCTGACTGCTATATGTGCACTTGCTACATGTGCAATAGGTATCAAAAAGCTGATTGCTATATGTGCAATAGCTAATAAAAGCTGATTGCAATATGTGCAATAGCTGATTGCTATATTTGCAATGAAATAGCTGACAAAAGCTAATTGCTATATGTGCAATAGGCGACAAAAAGCTGATTGCTATATTTGGAGTAGTTGACAAAAAGCTGATAGTTATATGTATGTACACTTTCTGACAAAAGCTGATTGCTATATGTTCAATAGCTGACAAAATCTGATTACTATATGTGCAACATCTGACAAAAGCGGATTGATATATGTGCTATAGCTGACAAATGCTGATTGCGATATGTGCTCTAGCTGACAAAAAGCTGATTGCTATATGTGCACTTGCTGGAAAAAACGCTGATTGCGATATGTGCTCTAGCTGACAAAAAGCTGATAGCTATATGTGCACTAGCTGGCCAAAAGCTGATCGCTATATGTGCACTAGCTGGCAAAATCGGATTGCTTTTTCTATGTGCACTTGCTGACAAAAAGCTGATTGCCATATGTGCAATAGCTGACAAAAGTTGATTGCTATATCTATAATAGCTGTCAAAACGCGGACTGCTATATGTGCACTTGCTGAAAAACGCTGACTTATATATGCTCACTAGCTACTAAAAAGCTTATTGTTATATGTTTACTAGCTAACAACAGCTGATTGCAATATGTGCAATAGCTGACAAAAGTTGATTGCTATATGTGCAATAGCTGACAAAAGCTGCTTGCTATTTGTGCAATAGCTGACAAAAGCTGATTGCTATATGTGTAATAGCTGACAAAAGCTGATTGCTATATGTGTAATAGCTGACATTTGCTGATTGCTATATGTGCAATAGCTGGCCAAAAGCTGATTGCTATATGTGCACTATGTGGCGAAATCGGATTGCTATTTGTATGTGCACTTGCTGACAAAAAGCTGATTGCTATATATTCAAAAAACTGATAACCATATTTGCAATACCTGACAAAAGCTGATTGCTATATGAGCAATAGCTAACAAAAGCGGATTGCTATATGTGCAATAGCTGATAAAAGCTGATTGCAATATGTGCAATAGCTGACAAAAGCTGATTGCTATATTTGCACTAGCTGACATTTGCTGATTGCTATATGTGCAATAGCTGGCCAAAAGCTGATTGCTATATGTGCACTATGTGGCGAAATCGGATTGCTATTTGTATGTGCACTTGCTGACAAAAAGCTGATTGCTATATATTCAAAAAACTGATAACTATATTTGTAATACCTGACAAAAGCTGATTGGTTTATGTGAAATAGCTGACAAAAGCTGATTGCTATATGTGCAATAGGTGACAAAAGGCTGATTGTTATATTTTTACTAGCTGACAAAAAGCTGACAGCTATATGTTCACTAGCTGTTAAAAATCTGATTGCTATATGTGCACTTACCGAAAAAATCTGATTGCTGTATGTACAATAGCTGACAGAAGCTGATTGCCCTTGTGCAATAGGTGATTGCTATATGTGCACTAGCTGGCGAAATGGGATTGCTATTTGTATGTGCACTTGCTGACAAAAAGCTGATTGCTATATATTCAAAAAACTGATAACCATATTTGCAATACCTGACAAAAGCTGATTGCTATATGAGCAATAGCTAACAAAAGCGGATTGCTATATGTGCAATAGCTGATAAAAGCTGATTGCAATATGTGCAATAGCTGACAAAAGCTGATTGCTATATTTGCACTAGCTGACAAAATCGGATTGCTGTATGTATATTAGCTGCTAAAACTGATTGCTATATGTGCACTGGTGTCAAAACGCCAATTGCCGTATGTGCACTTGCTAAAAAACGCTGATTGCGATATGTGCTCTAGCTGACAAAAAGCTGATAGCTATAGGTGCACTTGCTCACAAATGCTGATTGCTGTATGTGCAATAGCTGACAAAAGTTGATTGCTATATGTGCAATAGCTGGCAAAATCTGATTGCTATTTGTATGTGCACTTGCTTACAAAAAGCTGCTTGCTATATGTTAAAAAAATAGGTAACTATATGTGCAATAGCTGACAAAAGCTGATTGCTATATGTGCAATAGCTGACAAAAGCTGCTTGCTATATGTGCAATAGCTGACAAAAGATGATTGCTGTATGTGTGAAAGCTGACAAAAGCTGATTGCTATATGTGTAACAGCTGACATTAGCTGATTGCTAAATGTGCAATAGCTGGCCAAAAGCTGATCGCTATACAGCTGATTGCAATATGTGCACTAGCTGACAAAAGCTGATTGCTATAATTGCACTTGCTGAAAATACGCTGACTGCTATATGTGCACTTGCTACATGTGCAATAGGTATCAAAAAGCTGATTGCTATATGTGCAATAGGCGACAAAAAGCTGATTGCTATATTTGGAGTAGCTGACAAAAAGCTGATAGTTATATGTATGTACACTTGCTGACAGGAAGCTGATTGCTCTATGTTCACTAGCTGACAAAAGCTAATTGCTATATGTGCAATAGCTGACAAAAGCTGATTGCTATATGTGCAATGGCTGACAAAAGCTGATTACTATATGTGCAATAGGTGACAAAAAGCTGATTGTTACTTCTTATGTACTAGCTGACAAAAAGCTGATAACTATATGTTCACTAGCTGTTAAAAAGCTGATTGCTATATGTGCACTTACTGAAAAAATTCGAAGCTGATTGCGATATGTGCAAGAGCTGACTGCTATATGTTCAATAGCTGACAAAAGCTAATTGTTATATGTGTAATAGCTGACAAAAGCTGATTGCAATATGTGCAAAAGCTGACAAAAGCTGCTATTTGTATGTGCACTTGCTGACAAAAAGCTGATTGCTAAATGTGCACTAGCTAACTGCAATATGTTCAAACAACTGATAACTATAAGTGCACTATCTGACAAAAGCGGATTGATATATGTATGTGCAATAGCTGACAAATGCTGATTGCGATATGTGCTCTAGCTGACAAAAAGCTGATAGCTATATGTGCAACTGCTGACATAAGCTGATTGCTATATGTGCAATAGCTGACAAAAGCTGATTGCTATATGTGCAATAGCTGACAAAAGCTGATTGCTATATGTGCAACTGCTGACAAATGCTGATTGCTATATGTGCAATAGGTGACAAAAAGCTGATTGTTACTTCTTATGTACTAGCTGACAAAAAGCTGATAGCTATATGTTCACTAGCTGTTAAAAAGCTGATTGCTATATGTGGACTTACTGAAAAAATCCGATTGCTGTATGTACAATAGCTGACAAAAGCTGTTTGCCATTGTGCAATAGGCTATATTTGTACTAGCTGACAAAGAGCTGATAGTTATATTTATGTGTACTTGGTGACAAGAAGCTGATTGCTATATATTCAAAAAACTGATAACCTGATTTGCAATACCTGACAAAAGCTGATTGCTATATGTGCAATAGCTAACAAAAGCTGATTGCTATATGTGCACTTGCTGAAAAACGCTGACTGATATATGCTCACTAGCTGCTAAAAAGTTTATTGATATATGTTCACTAGCTAACAACAGCTAATTGCTATATGTGCAATAGCTGATAAAAGCTGATTGCAATATGTGCAATAGCTGACAAAAGTTGATTGCTATATGTGCAATAGCTGACAAAAGCTGATTGCAATATGTGCAATAGCTGACAAAAGCTGATAGCTATATTTGTAATAGCTGACATAAGCGGATTGCTGTATGTATAATAGCTGCTAAAACTGATTGCTCTATGTGCACTAGTGTCAAAACTCGGACTGCTATATGTGCACTTGCTGAAAAACGCTGACTGATATATGCTCACTAGCTGCTAAAAAGTTTATTGATATATGTTCACTAGCTAACAACAGCTAATTGCTAAATGTGCAATAGCTGATAAAAGCTGATTGCTATATGTGCAATAGCTGATTGCAATATGTGCAATAGCTGATTGCTATATTTGCAATAGCTGACACAATCGGATTGCTGTATGTACAATAGCTGAAAAAACTGATTGCTATATGTGCAATAGGTGTCAAAAAGATGATTGCTATATAAGCACTAGCCGACAAAAAGCTGAAAGCTACATGTGCACTTTCTGACAAAAGCTGATTGCTATATGTTCAATAGCTGACAAAATCTGATTACTATATGTGCAACATCTGACAAAAGCGGGTTGATATATGTGCTATAGCTGACAAATGCTGATTGCGATATGTGCTCTAGCTGACAAAAAGCTGATAGCGTAAGTGCACTAGCTGGCCTAAAGCTGATCGCTATATTTGCACTAGCTGGCAAAATCGGATTGCTTTTTGTATGTGCACTTGCTGACAAAAAGCTGATTGCCATATGTGCAATAGCTAACAACAGCTGATTGCTATATGTACAATAGCCGATAAAAGCTGATTGCAATATGTGCAATAGCTGACAAAAGCTGATTGCAATATGTGCAATAGCTGACAAAAGCTGATTGCTATATTTGCAATAGCTGACAAAAGCGGATTGCTGTAAGTATAATAGCTGTCAAAACGCGGACTGCTATATGTGCACTTGCTGAAAAACGCTGACTGATATATGCTCACTAGCTACTAAAAAGCTTATTGTTATATGTTTACTAGCTAACAACAGCTGATTGCAATATGTGCAATAGCTGACAAAAGTTGATTGCTATATGTGCAATAGCTGACAAAAGCTGCTTGCTATTTGTGCAATAGCTGACAAAAGCTGATTGCTATATGTGTAATAGCTGACAAAAGCTGATTGCTATATGTGTAATAGCTGACATTAGCTGATTGCTATATGTGCATTAGCTGGCCAAAAGCTGATCGCTATATGTGCACTATCTGGCGAAATCGGATTGCTATTTGTATGTGCACTTGCTGACAAAAAGCTGATTGCTATATATTCAAAAAACTGATAACTATATTTGCAATACCTGACAAAAGCTGATTGCTTTATGTGAAATAGCTGACAAAAGCTGATTGCTATATGTGCAATAGGTGACAAAAAGCTGATTGTTATATTTTTACTTGCTGACAAAAAGCTGACAGCTATATGTTCACTAGCTGTTAAAAAGCTGATTGCTATATGTGCACTAGCTGACAAAAAGCTGATCACTATATGTGCACTAGGTGGCAAAATCTGATTGCTATTTGTATGTGCACTTGCTGACAAAAAGCTGATTGCTATATATTCAAAAAACTGATAACTATATTTGCAATACCTGACAAAAGCTGATTGCTTAATGTGAAATAGCTGACAATAGCTGATTGCTATATGTGCAATAGGTGACAAAAAGCTGATTGTTATATTTTTACTAGCTAACAAAAAGCTGACAGATATTTGTTCACTAGCTGTTAAAAAGCTGATTGCTATATGTGCACCTACCGAAAAAATCTGATCGCTGTATGTACAATAGCTGACAGAAGCTGATTGCCCTTGTGCAATAGGTGATTGCTATATGTGCAATAGGCGACAAAATACTGATTGCTATATTTGGAGTAGCTGACAAAAAGCTGATAGTTATATGTATGTACACTTGCTGACAGGAAGCTGATTGCGATATGTGCTCTAGCTGACAAAAAGCTGATAGCTATATGTGCACTAGCTGGCCAAAAGCTGATCGCTATATTTGCACTAGCTGGCAAAATCGGATTGCTTTTTGTATGTGCACTTGCTGACAAAAAGCTGATTGCCATATGTGCAATACCTAACAACAGCTGATTGCTATATGTACAATAGCTGATAAAAGCTGATTGCAATATGTGCAATAGCTGACAAAAGCTGATTGCAATATGTGCAATAGCTGACAAAAGCTGATTGCTATATTTGCAATAGCTGACAAAAGCGGATTGCTGTATGTGCACTTGCTGAAAAACGCTGACTGATATATGCTCACTAGCTACTAAAAAGCTTATTGTTATATGTTTACTAGCTAACAACAGCTGATTGCAATATGTGCAATAGCTGACAAAAGTTGATTGCTATATGTGCAATAGCTGACAAAAGCTGCTTGCTATTTGTGCAATAGCTGACAAAAGCTGATTGATATATGTGTAATAGCTGACAAAAGCTGATTGCTATATGTGTAACAGCTGACATTAGCTGATTGCTATATGTGCATTAGCTGGCCAAAAGCTGATCGCTATATGTGCACTATCTGGCGAAATCGGATTGCAATTTGTATGTGCACTTGCTGACAAAAAGCTGATTGCTATATATTCAAAAAACTGATAACTATATTTGCAATACCTGACAAAAGCTGATTGCTTTATGTGAAATAGCTGACAAAAGCTGATTGCTATATGTGCAATAGGTGACAAAAAGCTGATTGTTATATTTTTACTAGCTGACAAAAAGCTGACAGCTGATGTTCTATATGTTATGTTATCATATAGATAACATATGTATAACTATATGTTCACTAGCTGTTAAAAAGCTGATTGCTATATGTGCACTAGCTGACAAAAAGCTGATCACTATATGTGCACTAGGTGGCAAAATCTGATTGCTATTTGTATGTGCACTTGCTGACAAAAAGCTGATTGCTATATATTCAAAAAACTGATAACTATATTTGCAATACCTGACAAAAGCTGATTGCTTTATGTGAAATAGCTGACAAAAGCTGATTGCTATATGTGCAATAGGTGACAAAAAGCTGATTGTTATATTTTTACTAGCTAACAAAAAGCTGACAGCTATTTGTTCACTAGCTGTTAAAAAGCTGATTGCTATATGTGCACCTACCGAAAAAATCTGATCGCTGTATGTACAATAGCTGACAGAAGCTGATTGCCCTTGTGCAATAGGTGATTGCTATATGTGCACTAGCTGGCGAAATCGGATTGCTATTTGTATGTTCACTTGCTGACAAAAAGCTGATTGCTATATATTAAAAAAACTGATAACTATATTTGCAATACCTGACAAAAGCTGATTGCTATATGTGCAATAGCTGACAAAAGCTGATTGCTATATTTGCACTAGCTGACAAAATCGGATTGCTGTATGTATATTAGCTGCTAAAACTGATTGCTATATGTGCACTGGTGTCAAAACGCCAATTGCCGTATGTGCACTTGCTAAAAAACGCTGATTGCGATATGTGCTCTAGTTGACAAAAAGCTGATAGCTATAGGTGCACTTGCTCACAAATGCTGATTGCTGTATGTGCAATAGCTGACAAAAGTTGATTGCTATATGTGCAATAGCTGACAAAAGCTGCTTGCTATATGTGCAATAGCTGACAAAAGCTGATTGCTATATGTGTAAAAGCTGACAAAAGCTGATTGCTATATGTGCACTTGCTGAAAAACGCTGACTTATATATGCTCACTAGCTACTAAAAAGCTTATTGTTATATGTTTACTAGCTAACAACAGCTGATTGCAATATGTGCAATAGCTGACCAAAGTTGATTGCTATATGTGCAATAGCTGACAAAAGCTGCTTGCTATTTGTGCAATAGCTGACAAAAGCTGATTGCTATATGTGTAATAGCTGACAAAAGCTGATTGCTATATGTGTAATAGCTGACATTAGCTGATTGCTATATGTGCAATAGCTGGCCAAAAGCTGATCGCTATATGTGCACTATCTGGCGAAATCGGATTGCTATTTGTATGTGCACTTGCTGACAAAAAGCTGATTGCTATATATTCAAAAAACTGATAACTATATTTGCAATACCTGACAAAAGCTGATTGGTTTATGTGAAATAGCTGACAAAAGCTGATTGCTATATGTGCAATAGGTGACAAAAGGCTGATTGTTATATTTTTACTAGCTGACAAAAAGCTGACAGCTATATGTTCACTAGCTGTTAAAAATCTGATTGCTATATGTGCACTTACCGAAAAAATCTGATTGCTGTATGTACAATAGCTGACAGAAGCTGATTGCTATATGAGCAATAGCTAACAAAAGCGGATTGCTATATGTGCAATAGCTGATAAAAGCTGATTGCAATATGTGCAATAGCTGACAAAAGCTGATTGCTATATTTGCACTAGCTGACAAAATCGGATTGCTGTATGTATATTAGCTGCTAAAACTGATTGCTATATGTGCACTGGTGTCAAAACGCCAATTGCCGTATGTGCACTTGCTAAAAAACGCTGATTGCGATATGTGCTCTAGCTGACAAAAAGCTGATAGCTATAGGTGCACTTGCTCACAAATGCTGATTGCTGTATGTGCAATAGCTGACAAAAGTTGATTGCTATATGTGCAATAGCTGGCAAAATCTGATTGCTATTTGTATGTGCACTTGCTTACAAAAAGCTGCTTGCTATATGTTAAAAAAATAGATAACTATATGTGCAATAGCTGACAAAAGCTGATTGCTATATGTGCAATAGCTGACAAAAGCTGCTTGCTATATGTGCAATAGCTGACAAAAGATGATTGCTATATGTGTGAAAGCTGACAAAAGCTGATTGCTATATGTGTAACAGCTGACATTAGCTGATTGCTAAATGTGCAATAGCTGGCCAAAAGCTGATCGCTATACAGCTGATTGCAATATGTGCACTAGCTGACAAAAGCTGATTGCTATAATTGCACTTGCTGAAAATACGCTGACTGCTATATGTGCACTTGCTACATGTGCAATAGGTATCAAAAAGCTGATTGCTATATGTGCAATAGGCGACAAAAAGCTGATTGCTATATTTGGAGTAGCTGACAAAAAGCTGATAGTTATATGTATGTACACTTGCTGACAGGAAGCTGATTGCTCTATGTTCACTAGCTGACAAAAGCTAATTGCTATATGTGCAATAGCTGGCAATATCTGATTGCAATTTGTACATGCACTTGCTGACAAAAAGCTGATATCTATATGTTCAAAAAATACATTACTATATGTGCAATAGCTGACAAAAGCTGATTGCTATATGTGCAATGGCTGACAAAAGCTGATTACTATATGTGCAATAGGTGACAAAAAGCTGATTGTTACTTCTTATGTACTAGCTGACAAAAAGCTGATAACTATATGTTCACTAGCTGTTAAAAAGCTGATTGCTATATGTGCACTTACTGAAAAAATTCGAAGCTGATTGCGATATGTGCAAGAGCTGACTGCTATATGTTCAATAGCTGACAAAAGCTAATTGTTATATGTGTAATAGCTGACAAAAGCTGATTGCAATATGTGCAAAAGCTGACAAAAGCTGCTATATGTATGTGCACTTGCTGACAAAAAGCTGATTGCTAAATGTGCACTAGCTAACTGCAATATGTTCAAACAACTGATAACTATAAGTGCACTATCTGACAAAAGCGGATTGATATATGTATGTGCAATAGCTGACAAATGCTGATTGCGATATGTGCTCTAGCTGACAAAAAGCTGATAGCTATATGTGCAACTGCTGACATAAGCTGATTGCTATATGTGCAATAGCTGACAAAAGCTGATTGCTATATGTGCAATAGCTGACAAAAGCTGATTGCTATATGTGCAACTGCTGACAAATGCTGATTGCTATATTTGCTCTAGCTGACAAAAAGCTGTTTGCCAGGTTTGCACTAGCTGACAAAAAGCTGATTGCTGTATGTGCACTAGCTGACAAAAAGCTGATAGCTGTATGTGCACTTGATGACAAATGCTGATTGCTGTATGTGCAATGGCTGACAAATGCTGATTGCTATATGTGCAATAGCTGACAAAAGCAAATTGCTATATGTGCAATAGCTGCCAAAAGCTGATTGCGATATGTGCAAAAGCTGATTACTATATGTGCAATAGCTGACAAAAGCTGATTGCTATATGTGCAATGGCTGACAAAAGCTGATTACTATATGTGCAATAGGTGACAAAAAGCTGATTGTTACTTCTTATGTACTAGCTGACAAAAAGCTGATAGCTATATGTTCACTAGCTGTTAAAAAGCTGATTGCTATATGTGCACTTACTGAAAAAATCCGATTGCTGTATGTACAATAGCTGACAAAAGCTGTTTGCCATTGTGCAATAGGCTATATTTGTACTAGCTGACAAAGAGCTGATAGTTATATTTATGTGTACTTGCTGACAAGAAGCTGATTGCTATATATTCAAAAAAACTGATAACCTGATTTGCAATACCTGACAAAAGCTGATTGCTATATGTGCAATAGCTAACAAAAGCTGATTGCTATATGTGCACTTGCTGAAAAACGCTGACTGATATATGCTCACTAGCTGCTAAAAAGTTTATTGATATATGTTCACTAGCTAACAACAGCTAATTGCTATATGTGCAATAGCTAACAACAGCTGATTGCAATATGTGCAATAGCTGACAAAAGTTGATTGCTATATGTGCAATAGCTGACAAAAGCTGATTGCAATATGTGCAATAGCTGACAAAACTTGATAGCTATATTTGTAATAGCTGACATAAGCGGATTGCTGTATGTATAATAGCTGCTAAAACTGATTGCTCTATGTGCACTAGTGTCAAAACTCGGACTGCTATATGTGCACTTGCTGAAAAACGCTGACTGATATATGCTCACTAGCTGCTAAAAAGTTTATTGATATATGTTCACTAGCTAACAACAGCTAATTGCTATATGTGCAATAGCTGATAAAAGCTGATTGCTATATGTGCAATAGCTGATTGCAATATGTGCAATAGCTGATTGCTATATTTGCAATAGCTGACACAATCGGATTGCTGTATGTACAATAGCTGAAAAAACTGATTGCTATATGTGCAATAGGTGTCAAAAAGATGATTGCTATATAAGCACTAGCCGACAAAAAGCTGAAAGCTACATGTGCACTTTCTGACAAAAGCTGATTGCTATATGTTCAATAGCTGACAAAATCTGATTACTATATGTGCAACATCTGACAAAAGCGGGTTGATATATGTGCTATAGCTGACAAATGCTGATTGCGATATGTGCTCTAGCTGACAAAAAGCTGATAGCTATATGTGCACTAGCTGGCCAAAAGCTGATCGCTATATTTGCACTAGCTGGCAAAATCGGATTGCTTTTTGTATGTGCACTTGCTGACAAAAAGCTGATTGCCATATGTGCAATAGCTAACAACAGCTGATTGCTATATGTACAATAGCTGATAAAAGCTGATTGCAATATGTGCAATAGCTGACAAAAGCTGATTGCAATATGTGCAATAGCTGACAAAAGCTGATTGCTCTATTTGCAATAGCTGACAAAAGCGGATTGCTGTAAGTATAATAGCTGTCAAAACGCGGACTGCTATATGTGCACTTGCTGAAAAACGCGGACTGATATATGCTCACTAGCTACTAAAAAGCTTATTGTTATATGTTTACTAGCTAACAACAGCTGATTGCAATATGTGCAATAGCTGACAAAAGTTGATTGCTATATGTGCAATAGCTGACAAAAGCTGCTTGCTATTTGTGCAATAGCTGACAAAAGCTGATTGCTATATGTGTAATAGCTGACAAAAGCTGATTGCTATATGTGTAATAGCTGACATTAGCTGATTGCTATATGTGCATTAGCTGGCCAAAAGCTGATCGCTATATGTGCACTATCTGGCGAAATCGGATTGCTATTTGTATGTGCACTTGCTGACAAAAAGCTGATTGCTATATATTCAAAAAACTGATAACTATATTTGCAATACCTGACAAAAGCTGATTGCTTTATGTGAAATAGCTGACAAAAGCTGATTGCTATATGTGCAATAGGTGACAAAAAGCTGATTGTTATATTTTTACTAGCTGACAAAAAGCTGACAGCTATATGTTCACTAGCTGTTAAAAGCTGATTGCTATATGTGCACTAGCTGACAAAAAGCTGATCACTATATGTGCACTAGGTGGCAAAATCTGATTGCTATTTGTATGTGCACTTGCTGACAAAAAGCTGATTGCTATATATTCAAAAAACTGATAACTATATTTGCAATACCTGACAAAAGCTGATTGCTTTATGTGAAATAGCTGACAAAAGCTGATTGCTATATGTGCAATAGGTGACAAAAAGCTGATTGTTATATTTTTACTAGCTAACAAAAAGCTGACAGCTATTTGTTCACTAGCTGTTAAAAAGCTGATTGCTATATGTGCACCTACCGAAAAAATCTGATCGCTGTATGTACAATAGCTGACAGAAGCTGATTGCCCTTGTGCAATAGGTGATTGCTATATGTGCACTAGCTGGCGAAATCGGATTGCTATTTGTATGTGCACTTGCTGACAAAAAGCTGATTGCTATATATTCAAAAAACTGATAACTATATTTGCAATACCTGACAAAAGCTGATTGCTATATGTGCAATAGCTAATAAAAGCGGATTGCTATATGTGCAATAGCTGATAAAAGCTGATTGCAATATGTGCAATAGCTAACAAAAGCTGATTGCTATATTTGCACTAGCTGACAAAATCGGATTGCTGTATGTATATTAGCTGCTAAAACTGATTGCTATATGTGCACTGGTGTCAAAACGCCAATTGCCGTATGTGCACTTGCTAAAAAACGCTGATTGCGATATGTGCTCTAGCTGACAAAAAGCTGATAGCTATAGGTGCACTTGCGCACAAATGCTGATTGCTGTATGTGCAATAGCTGACAAAAGTTGATTGCTATATGTGCAATAGCTGACAAAAGCTGCTTGCTATATGTGCAATAGCTGACAAAAGCTGATTGCTATATGTCTAAAAGCTGACAAAAGCTGATTGCTATATGTGTAATAGCAGACATTAGCTGATTGCTAAATGTGCAATAGCTGGCCAAAAGCTGATCGCTATACAGCTGATTGCAATATATGCACTACCTGACAAAAGCTGATTGCTATAATTGCACTTGCTGCAAATACGCTGACTGCTATATGTGCACTTGCTACATGTGCAATAGGTATCAAAAAGCTGATTGCTATATGTGCAATAGCTAATAAAAGCTGATTGCAATATGTGCAATAGCTGATTGCTATATTTGCAATGAAATAGCTGACAAAAGCTGATTGCTAAATGTGCAATAGGCGACAAAAAGCTGATTGCTATATTTGGAGTAGCTGACAAAAAGCTGATAGTTATATGTATGTACACTTGCTGACAGGAAGCTGATTGCTCTATGTTCACTAGCTGACAAAAGCTAATTGCTATATGTGCAATAGCTGGCAATATCTGATTGCAATTTGTACATGCACTTGCTGACAAAAAGCTGATATCTATATGTTCAAAAAATACATTACTATATGTGCAATAGCTGACAAAAGCTGATTGCTATATGTGCAATGGCTGACAAAAGCTGATTACTATATGTGCAATAGGTGACAAAAGCTGCTTGCTATATGTGCAATAGCTGACAAAAGCTGATTGCCATATGTGTAAAAGCTGACAAAAGCTGATTGCTATATGTGTAATAGCTGACATTAGCTGATTGCGATATGTGCTCTAGCTGACAAAAAGCTGATTGCTATATGTGCACTTGCTGAAAAAACGCTGATTGCGATATGTGCTCTAGCTGACAAAAAGCTGATAGCTATATGTGCACTAGCTGGCCAAAAGCTGATCGCTATATTTGCACTAGCTGGCAAAATCGGATTGCTTTTTGTATGTGCACTTGCTGACAAAAAGCTGATTGCCATATGTGCAATAGCTAACAACAGCTGCTATATGCTATATTGCTATATTGCTATATGTACAATAGCTGATAAAAGCTGATTGCAATATGTGCAATAGCTGACAAAAGCTGATTGCAATATGTGCAATAGCTGACAAAAGTTGATTGCTATATGTGCAATAGCTGACAAAAGCTGCTTGCTATTTGTGCAATAGCTGACAAAAGCTGATTGATATATGTGTAATAGCTGACAAAAGCTGATTGCTATATGTGTAATAGCTGACATTAGCTGATTGCTATATGTGCATTAGCTGGCCAAAAGCTGATCGCTATATGTGCACTATCTGGCGAAATCGGATTGCCATTTGTATGTGCACTTGCTGACAAAAAGCTGATTGCTATATATTCAAAAAACTGATAACTATATTTGCAATACCTGACAAAAGCTGATTGCTTTATGTGAAATAGCTGACAAAAGCTGATTGCTATATGTGCAATAGGTGACAAAAGCTGATTGTTATATTTTTACTAGCTGACAAAAAGCTGACAGCTGATTGCAATATGTGCAATAGCTGACAAAAGTTGATTGCTATATGTGCAATAGCTGACAAAAGCTGCTTGCTATTTGTGCAATAGCTGACAAAAGCTGATTGCTATATGTGTAATAGCTGACAACAGCTGATTGCTTTATGTGTAATAGCTGACATTAGCTGATTGCTATATGTGCATTAGCTGGCCAAAAGCTGATCGCTATATGTGCACTATCTGGCGAAATCGGATTGCTATTTGTATGTGCACTTGCTGACAAAAAGCTGATTGCTATATATTCAAAAAACTGATAACTATATTTGCAATACCTGACAAAAGCTGATTGCTTTATGTGAAATAGCTGACAAAAGCTGATTGCTATATGTGCAATAGGTGACAAAAAGCTGATTGTTATATTTTTACTAGCTGACAAAAAGCTGACAGCTATTTGTTCACTAGCTGTTAAAAAGCTGATTGCTATATGTGCACCTACCGAAAAAATCTGATCGCTGTATGTACAATAGCTGACAGAAGCTGATTGCCCTTGTGCAATAGGTGATTGCTATATGTGCACTAGCTGGCGAAATCGGATTGCTATTTGTATGTGCACTTGCTGACAAAAAGCTGATTGCTATATATTAAAAAAACTGATAACTATATTTGCAATACCTGACAAAAGCTGATTGCTATATATGCAATAGCTAACAAAAGCTGATTGCTATATTTGCACTAGCTGACAAAATCGGATTGCTGTATGTATATTAGCTGCTAAAACTGATTGCTATATGTGCACTGGTGTCAAAACGCCAATTGCCGTATGTGCACTTGCTAAAAAACGCTGATTGCGATATGTGCTCTAGCTGAAAAAAAGCTGATAGCTATAGGTGCACTTGCTCACAAATGCTGATTGCTGTATGTGCAATAGCTGACAAAAGCTGATTGCAATATCTGCAATAGCTGACAAAAGCTGATAGCAATATGTGCAATAGCTGACAAAAGCGGATTGCTGTATGTATAATAGCTGCTAAAGCTGATTGCTCTATGTGCACTAGCGTCAAAACGCGGACCGCTATATGTGCACTTGCTGAAAAACGCTGATTGCGATATGTGCATTTGCTGACAAAAAGCACTTGCTGACAAATGCTGATTGCAATATGTGCAATAGCTGACAAAAGCTGATTGCTATATGTGCAATAGCTGACAAATGCTAATTGCTATATGTGTAATAGCTGACATTAGCTGATTGCTATATGTGCACTAGCTGGCCAAAAGCTGATCGCTATATGTGCACTAGCTGGCGAAATCGGATTGCTATTTGTATGTGCACTTGCTGACAAAAAGCTGATTGCTATATGTTCAAAAAATAGATTACTATATGTGCAATAGCTGACAAAAGCTGATTGCTACATGTGAAATAGCTGACAAAAGCTGATTGCTATATGTGCAATAGGTGACAAAAAGCTGATTGTTATATTTTTACTAGCTGACAAAAAGCTGACAGCTGTATGTTCACTAGCTGTTAAAAAGCTGATTGCTATATGTGCACTTACTAAAAAAATCTGATTGCTGTATGTACAATATCTGAAAAAAGCTAATTGCCATTGCCCAATAGGTGATTGCTATATTTGTACTAGCTGACAAAAGGCTGATAGTTATTTTTTAGGTACTAGCTGACAAAAAGCTGATAGCTATAAAGCTGATTGCAATATGTGCACTAGCTGACAAAAGCTGATTGCTATAATTGCACTTGCTGAAAAAACGCTGACTGCTATATGTGCACTTGCTATATGTGCAATAGGTATCAAAAAGCTGATTGCTATATGTGCAATAGATTATAAAAGCTGATTGCAATACGTGCAATAGCTGATTGCTATATTTGCAATAGCTGACAAAAGCGGATTGCTGTATGCACAAAGCTGATTGCTATATGTGCAATAGGTGTCAAAAAGCTGATTGCTATATAAGCACTAGCCGACAAAAAGCTGAAAGCTATATGTGCACTTTCTGACAAAAGCTGATTGCTACATGTTCAATAGCTGACAAAATCTGATTACTATATGTGCAATATCGGACAAAAGCGGGTTGATATATGTGCTAGAGCTGACAAACGCTGATTGCGATATGTGCTCTAGCTGACAAAAAGCTGATTGCTATATGTGCACTTGCTGAAAAAACGCTGATTGCGATATGTGCTCTAGCTGACAAAAAGCTGATAGCTATATGTGCACTACCTGGCCAAAAGCTGATCGCTATATGTGCACTAGCTGGCAAAATCGGATTGCTTTTTGTATGTACACTTGCCGAAAAAATGCTGATTGCTATATGTTCAAAAAATAGATTCCTATATGTGCAATAGCTGACAAAAGCTGATTGCTATATATGAAATAGCTGACAAAAGCTGATTGCTAAATGTGCAATAGGCGACAAAAAGCTGATTGCTATATTTGTACTAGCTGACAAAAAGCTGAAAGTTATATGCATGTGCACTTGCTGACAGGAAGCTGATTGCTCTATGTTCACTAGCTGACAAAAACTAACTGCTATATGTGCAATAGGTGACAAAAAGCTGATTGTTATTTTTTATGTACTAGCTGACAAAAAGCTGATAGTTATATGTATGTGCACTTGCTGACAGGAAGCTGATTGCTCTATGTTCACTAGCTGACAAAGGCTAATTGCTATTTGTGCAATAGCTGGCAATATCTGATTGCAATTTGTACATTCACTTGCTGACAAAAAGCTGACATCTATATAATAAAAAAAAATATTACTATATGTGCAATAGCTGACAAAAGCTGATTGCTATATGTGCAATGGCTGACAAAAGCTGATTGCTATATGTGCAATAGGTGACAAAAAGCTGATTGTTATTTTTTATGTACTACTTGACAAAAAGCTGATAGCTATATGTGCACTTTCTGACAAAAAGCTGATTGCCATATGTACAATAGCTAACAACTGCTGCTAAAAAGCTTATTGTTATATGTTCACTAGCTAACAACAGCTGATTGCTATAGCTAAAAAAAGCATACTGCAATATGTGCAATAGCTGACAAAAGTTGATTGCTATATGTGCAACAGCTGACAAAAATCTGATTGCTATTTGTATCTGCACTTGCTGACAAGAAGCTGATTGCTATATGTTCAAAAAACTGATGGCTATATGTGCAATAGCTGACAAAAGCTGATTGCTATATGTGCAATAGCGAATAAAAGCTGATTGCGATATGTGCAATAGCTGACAAAAATCTTATTGCTATATGTGCACTTCCTGAAAAAACGCTGACTGCTATATGTTCATTAGCTGCTAAAAATATTATTGCTACATGTGCACTTGCTGACAATAGCTGATTGCTGCATATACAATAGCTGACAAAAGCTGATTGCTCTATGTTCACTAGCTGACAAAAGCTAATTGCTATATGTGCAATAGATGGCAATATCTGATTGCAATTTGTACGGGCACTTGCTGACAAAAAGCTGACTGTTATATGTTCAAAAAATAGATTACTATATGTGCAATAACTGACAAAAGCTGATTGCTATATGTATAATAGCTGACAAAAGCTGATTGCTATATGTGCAATAGGTGACAAAAAGCTGATTAATATTTTTTTATGTACAAGCTGACAAAAAGCTGATAGCTATATGTTCACTTGCTGACAAAAAGCTGATTTCTATATGTGCACTAGCTGGCCAAAAGCTGATCGCTATATGTGCACTAGCTGGCAAAATCGGATTGCTTTTTGTATGTGCACTTGCTAATAGATTACTATATGTGCAATAGCTGACAAAAGCTGATTGCTATATGTGAAATAGCTGAAAAAAGCTGATTGCTAAATGTGCAATAGGCGACAAAAAGCTGATTGCTATATTTGTACTAGCTGACAAAAAGCTGATAGTTATACGTATGTGCACTTGCTGACAGGAAGCTGATTGCTCTATATTCACTAGCCGACAAAAGGTAATTGCTATTTGTGCAATAACTGGCAATATCTGATTGCAATGTGTACATGCACTTGCTGACAAAAAGCTGACATCTATATGTTCAAAAAATTTATTACTATATGTGCAATAGCTGACAAAAGCTGATTGCTATATGTGCAATGGCTGACAAAAGCTGATTGCTATATGTACAGTAGCTGATAAAAGCTGATTGCAATATGTGCAATAGCTGACAAAAGCTGATTGCACTATGTGCAATATCTGACAAAAGCTGATTGCTATTTTTGCAATATCTGACAAAAGCGGATTGCTGTATGTATAATAGCTGCTAAAGCTGATTGCTCTATGTGCACTTGCCGAAAACACTGACTGATATATGCTCACTAGCTGCTAAAAAGCTTATTGTTATATGTTCACTAGCTAACAACAGCTGATTGCTATATGTAAAATAGCTGGTAAAAGCTGATTGCAATATGTGCAATAGCTGACAAAAGTTGATTGCTATATGTGCAATAGCTGGCAAAATCTGATTGCTATTTGTATGTGCACTTGCTTACAAAAAGCTGATTGCTATATGTTAAAAAAATAGAAAACTATATGTGCAATAGCTGACAAAAGCTGATTGCTATATGTGCAATAGCTGACAAATGCTGATTGCTATATGTGTAATAGCTGACATTAGCTGATTGGTATATGTGCACTAGCTGGCCAAAAGCTGATCGCTATATGTGCACTAGCTGGCGAAATCGGATTGCTATTTGTATGTGCACTTGCTGACAAAAAGCTGATTGCTATATGTTCAAAAAATAGATTACTATATGTGCAATAGCTGACAAAAGCTGATTGCCATATGTGCAATAGCTAACAACTGCTGATTGCTATATGTACAGTAGCTGATAAAAGCTGATTGCAATATGTGCAATAGCTGACAAAAGCGGATTGCTGTATGTATAATAGCTGCTAAAGCTGATTGCTCTATGTGCACTAGTGTCAAAACGATGATTGCTATATGTGCACTTGCTAAAAAAACGCTGATTGCGATATGTGCACTTGCTGACAAAAAGCTGATTGCCATATGTGCAATAGCTAACAACAGCTGGTTGCTATATGTACAATAGCTGATAAAAGCTGATTGCAAAATGTGCAATAGCTGACAAAAGCTGATTGCAATATGTGCAATAGCTGACAAAAGCTGATTACAATATGTGCAATAGCTGACAAAAGCTGATTGCTACATTTGCAATAGCTGACAAAAGCGGATTGCTGTATGTATAATAGCTGCTAAAGCTGATAGATCTATGTGCACTAGTGTCAAAATGCGGACTGCTATATGTGCACTTGCTGAAAAACGCTGAATGATATATGCTCACTAGCTGCTAAAAAGCTTATTGTTATATGTTCACTAGCTAACAACAGCTGATTGCTATATGTAAAATAGCTGATAAAAGCTGATTGCAATATGTGCAATAGCTGACAAAAGTTGATTGTTATATGTACAATAGCTGGCAAAATCTGATTTCTATTTGTATGTTTTCTAACTATATGTGCAATAGCTGAAAAAAGCTGATTGCTATATGTGTAATAGCTGACAAAAGCTGATTGCTATATGTGTAATAGCTGACATTAGCTGATTGGTATATGTGCACTAGCTGGCCAAAAGCTGATCGCTATAAGTGCACTATCTGACAAAAGCGGATTGATATATGTGCAATAGCTGACAAATGCTGATTGCGATATGTGCTCTAGCTGACAAAAAGCTGATAGCTATATGTGCAACTGCTGACAAAAGCTGATTGCTATATGTGCAACTGCTGACAGAAGCTGATTGCTATATGTGCAATAGCTGACAAAAGCTAATTGCTATATGTGCAATAGCTGAAAAAGCAGTTTTCTATGTGTGCAATAGGTGACAAAAAGCTGATAGCTATTTTTGTACTAGCTGACAAAAAGCTGATAGCTATAAAGCTGATTGCAATATGTGCACTAGCTGACAAAAGCTGATTGCTATAATTGCACTTGCTGGAAAAATGCTGACTGCTATATGTGCACTGAAAAAACGCTGACTGCCATATGTGCACTTGCTATATGTACAATAGGTTTCAAAAAGCTGATTGCTATATGTGCAATAGCTAATAAAAGCTGATTGCCATTGTGCCATAGGTGATTGCTTTATTTGTACTAGCTGACAAAGAGCTGGTAGTTATATTTATGTGTACTTGCTGACAAGAAGCTGATTGCAATATATTCAAAAAACTGATTACTATATTTGCAATACTTGACAAAAGCTGATTGCTATATGTGCACTAGCTAACAAAAGCTGATTGCTATATGTGCATTAGCTGATATAAGCTGATTGCAATATGTGCAATAGCTGACAAAAGCTGATTGCTATATTTGCAATAGCTGACAAAAGCGGATTGCTATATGTGCACTATCTGGCGAAATCGGATTGCTATTTGTATGTGCACTTGCTGACAAAAAGCTGATTGCTATATATTCAAAAAACTGATAACTATATTTGCAATACCTGACAAAAGCTGATTGGTTTATGTGAAATAGCTGTGAAATAGTATATTAGCTGCTAAAACTGATTGCTATATATGCACTGGTGTCAAAACGACAATTGCCGTATGTGCACTTGCTAAAAAAACGCTGATTGCGATATGTGCTCTAGCTGACAAAAAACTGATAGCTATACGTGCACTAGCTGGCCAAAAGCTGATCGCTATATGTGCACTAGCTGGCAAAATCGGATTGCTTTTTGTATGTGCACTTGCTGACAAAAAGCTGATTGCTATATCTGCAAAAGCTGACAAAAGCTGCTATTTGTATGTGCACATGCTAACAAAAAGCTGATTGCTAAATGTGCACTAGCTAACTGCAAAATGTTCAAACAACTGATAACTATAAGTGCACTATCTGTAAAAAGCGGATTGATATATGTGCAATAGCTGACAAATGCTGATTGCGATATGTGCTCTAGCTGACAAAAAGCTGATAGCTATATGTGCAACTGCTGACAAAAGCTGATTGCTATATGTGCAACTGCTGACAAGAGCTGATTGCTATATGTGCAATAGCTGACAAAAGCTGATTGCTATATGTGCAATAGCTGAAAAAAGCAGTTTTCTATGTGTGCAATAGGTGATAATAAGCTGATTGCTATATTTGCTCTATCTGACAAAAAGCTGATTGCCATATTTGCACTAGCTGACGAAAAGCTGATCGCTATATGTGCACTAGCTGGCAAAATCGGATTGCTTTTTGTATGTGCACTTGCTGACAAAAAGCTGATTGCCATATGTGCAATAGCTAACAACAGCTGATTGCTATATGTACAATAGCTGATAAAAGCTGATTGCAATATGTGCAATAGCTGACAAAAGCTGCTTGCTATTTGTGCAATAGCTGACAAAAGCTGATTGCTATATGTGTAATAGCTGACAGAAGCTGATTGCTATATGTGTAATAGCTGACATTAGCTGATTGCTATATGTGCATTAGCTGGCCAAAAGCTGATCGCTATATGTGCACTATCTGGCGAAATCGGATTGCTATTTGTATGTGCACTTGCTGACAAAAAGCTGATTGCTATATATTCAAAAAACTGATAACTATATTTGCAATACCTGACAAAAGCTGATTGGTTTATGTGAAATAGCTGACAAAAGCTGATTGCTATATGTGCAATAGGTGACAAAAAGCTGATTGTTATATTTTTACTAGCTGACAAAAAGCTGAAAGCTATATGTTCACTAGCTGTTAAAAATCTTATTGCTATATGTGCACTTACCGAAAAAATCTGATTGCTGTATGTACAATAGCTGACAACAGCTGTTTGCCATTGTGCAATAGGCTATATTTGTACTAGCTGACAAAGAGCTGATAGTTATATTTATGTGTACTTGCTGACAAGAAGCTGATTGCTATATATTCAAAAAACTGATAACTATATTTGCAATACCTGACAAAAGCTGATTGCTATATGAGCAATAGCTAACAAAAGCGGATTGCTATATGTGCAATAGCTGATAAAAGCTGATTGCAATATGTGCAATAGCTGACAAAAGCTGATTGCTATATTATCACTAGCTGACAAAATCGGATTGCTGTATGTATATTAGCTGCTAAAACTGATTGCTATATGTGCACTGGTGTCAAAACGCCAATTGCCGTATGTGCACTTGCTAAAAAACGCTGATTGCGATATGTGCTCTAGCTGACAAAAAGCTGATAGCTATAGGTGCACTTGCTCACAAATGCTGATTGCTGTATGTGCAATAGCTGACAAAATTTGATTGCTATATGTGCAATAGCTGGCAAAATCTGATTGCTATTTGTATGTGCACTTGCTTACAAAAAGCTGCTTGCTATATGTTCAAAAAATAGGTAACTATATGTGCAATAGCTGACAAAAGCTGATTGCTATATGTGCAATAGCTGACAAAAGCTGATTGCTATATGTGCAATAGCTGACAAAAGCTGCTTGCTATATGTGCAATAGCTGACAAAAGATGATTGCTATATGTGTGAAAGCTGACAAAAGCTGATTGCTATATGTGTAATAGCTGACATTAGCTGTTTGCTAAATGTGCAATAGCTGGCCAAAAGCTGATCGCTATACAGCTGATTGCAATATGTGCACTAGCTGACAAAAGCTGATTGCTATAATTGCACTTGCTGAAAATACGCTGACTGCTATATGTGCACTTGCCACATGTGCAATAGGTATCAAAAAGCTGATTGATATATGTGCAATAGGCGACAAAAAGCTGATTGCTATATTTGGAGTAGCTGACAAAAAGCTGATAGTTATATGTATGTACACTTGCTGACAGGAAGCTGATTGCTCTATGTTCACTAGCTGACAAAAGCTAATTGCTATATGTGCAATAGCTGGCAATATCTGATTGCAATTTGTACATGCACTTGCTGACAAAAAGCTGATATCTATATGTTCAAAAAATACATTACCATATGTGCAATAGCTGACAAAAGCTGATTGCTATATGTGCAATGGCTGACAAAAGCTGATTACTATATGTGCAATAGGTGACAAAAAGCTGATTGTTACTTCTTATGTACTAGCTGACAAAAAGCTGATAGCTATATGTTCACTAGCTGTTAAAAAGCTGATTGCTATATGTGCACTTACTGAAAAAATCCGATTGCTGTATGTACAATAGCTGACAACAGCTGTTTGCCATTGTGCAATAGGCTATATTTGTACTAGCTGACAAAGAGCTGATAGTTATATTTATGTGTACTTGCTGACAAGAAGCTGATTGCTATATATTCACAAGCTGTTAAAAAGCTGATTGCTATATGTGCACTAGCTGACAAAAAGCTGATCACTATATGTGCACTAGGTGGCAAAATCTGATTGCTATTTGTATGTGCACTTGCTGACAAAAAGCTGATTGCTATATATTCAAAAAACTGATAACTATATTTGCAATACCTGACAAAAGCTGATTGCTTTATGTGAAATAGCTGACAAAAGCTGATTGCTATATGTGCAATAGGTGACAAAAAGCTGATTGTTATATTTTTACTAGCTAACAAAAAGCTGACAGCTATTTGTTCACTAGCTGTTAAAAAGCTGATTGCTATATGTGCACCTACCGAAAAAATCTGATCGCTGTATGTACAATAGCTGACAGAAGCTGATTGCCCTTGTGCAATAGGTGATTGCTATATGTGCACTAGCTGGCGAAATCGGATTGCTATTTGTATGTGCACTTGCTGACAAAAAGCTGATTGCTATATATTAAAAAAACTGATAACTATATTTGCAAAAGCTGATTGCTATATGTGCAATAGCTAACAAAATCGGATTGCTATATGTGCAATAGCTGATAAAAGCTGATTGCAATATGTGCAATAGCTGACAAAAGCTGATTGCTATATTTGCACCAGCTGACAAAATCGGATTGCTGTATGTATATTAGCTGCTAAAACTGATTGCTATATGTGCACTGGTGTCAAAACGCCAATTGCCGTATGTGCACTTGCTAAAAAACGCTGATTGCGATATGTGCTCTAGCTGACAAAAAGCTGATAGCTATAGGTGCACATGCTCACAAATGCTGATTGCTGTATGTGCAATAGCTGACAAAAGTTGATTGCTATATGTGCAATAGCTGACAAAAGCTGCTTGCTATATGTGCAATAGCTGACAAAAGCTGATTGCTATATGTGTAAAAGCTGACAAAAGCTGATTGCTATATGTGTAATAGCAGACATTAGCTGATTGCTAAATGTGCAATAGCTGGCCAAAAGCTGATCGCTATACAGCTGATTGCAATATGTGCACTACCTGACAAAAGCTGATTGCTATAATTGCACTTGCTGAAAATACGCTGACTGCTATATGTGCACTTGCTACATGTGCAATAGGTATCAAAAAGCTGATTGCTATATGTGCAATAGCTAATAAAAGCTGATTGCAATATGTGCAATAGCTGATTGCTATATTTGCAATGAAATAGCTGACAAAAGCTGATTGCTAAATGTGCAATAGGCGACAAAAAGCTGATTGCTATATTTGGAGTAGCTGACAAAAAGCTGATAGTTATATGTATGTACACTTGCTGACAGGAAGCTGATTGCTCTATGTTCACTAGCTGACAAAAGCTAATTGCTATATGTGCAATAGCTGGCAATATCTGATTGCAATTTGTACATGCACTTGCTGACAAAAAGCTGATATCTATATGTTCAAAAAATACATTACTATATATGCAATAGCTGACAAAAGCTGATTGCTATATGTGCAATGGCTGACAAAAGCTGATTACTATATGTGCAATAGGTGACAAAAAGCTGATTGTTACTTCTTATGTACTAGCTGACAAAAAGCTGATAACTATATGTTCACTAGCTGTTAAAAAGCTGATTGCTATATGTGCACTTACTGAAAAAATCCGATTGCTGTATGTACAATAGCTGACAGAAGCTGATTGCCATTGTGCAATAGGTAATTGCTATATTTGTAATAGCTGACAAAAAGCTGATTGCTATATGTGCAATACTTGATAAAAGCTGATTGCAATATGTGCAATAGCTGACAAATGCTGATTGCTATATGTGCAAGAGCTGACTGCTATATGTGCAAGAGCTGACTGCTATATGTTCAATAGCTGACAAAAGCTAATTGCTATATGTGCAATAGCTGGCAATATCTGATTGCAATTTGTACATGCACTTGCTGACAAAAAGCTGATATCTATATGTTCAAAAAATACATTACTATATGTGCAATAGCTGACAAAAGCTGATTGCTATATGTGCAATGGCTGACAAAAGCTGATTACTATATGTGCAATAGGTGACAAAAAGCTGATTGTTACTTCTTATGTACTAGCTGACAAAAAGCTGATAACTATATGTTCACTAGCTGTTAAAAAGCTGATTGTTATATGTGCACTTACTGAAAAAATTCGAAGCTGATTGCGATATGTGCAAGAGCTGACTGCTATATGTTCAATAGCTGACAAAAGCTAATTGTTATATGTGTAATAGCTGACAAAAGCTGATTGCAATATGTGCAAAAGCTGACAAAAGCTGCTATTTGTATGTGCACTTGCTGACAAAAAGCTGATTGCTAAATGTGCACTAGCTAACTGCAATATGTTCAAAAAACTGATAACTATAAGTGCACTATCTGACAAAAGCGGATTGATATATGTATGTGCAATAGCTGACAAATGCTGATTGCGATATGTGCTCTAGCTGACAAAAAGCTGATTGCTATATGTGCAATAGCTGACAAAAGCCGATTGCTATATGTGCAATAGCTGACAAAAGCTGATTGCTATATGTGCAACTGCTGACAAATGCTGATTGCTATATTTGCTCTAGCTGACATAAAGCTGTTTGCCAGGTTTGCACTAGCTGACAAAAAGCTGATTGCTGTATGTGCACTAGCTGACAAAAAGCTGATAGCTGTATGTGCACTTGATGACAAATGCTGATTGCTGTATGTGCAATGGCTGACAAATGCTGATTGCTATATGTGCAATAGCTGACAAATGCTGATTGCTATATGTGCAATAGCTGACAAAAGCAAATTGCTATATGTGCAATAGCTGACAAAAGCTGATTACTATATGTTCAATAGGTGACAAAAAGCTGATTGTTACTTCTTATGTACTAGCTGACAAAAAGCTGATAGCTATGTTCACTAGCTGTTAAAAAGCTGATTGCTATATGTGCACTTACTGAAAAAATCCGATTGCTGTATGTACAATAGCTGACAACAGCTGTTTGCCATTGTGCAATAGGCTATATTTGTACTAGCTGACAAAGAGCTGATAGTTATATTTATGTGTACTTGCTGACAAGAAGCTGATTGCTATATATTCAAAAAACTGATAACCTGTGCAATAGCTAACAAAAGCTGATTGCTATATGTGCAATAGCTGATAAAAGCTGATTGCAATATGTGCAATAGCTGACAAAAGCTGATTGCTATATTTGCACTAGCTGACAAAATCGGATTGCTGTATGTATATTAGCTGCTAAAACTGATTGCTATATGTGCACTGGTGTCAAAACGCCAATTGCCGTATGTGCACTTGCTAAAAAACGCTGATTGCGATATGTGCTCTAGCTGACAAAAAGCTGATAGCTATAGGTGCACTTGCTCACAAATGCTGCTTGCTATATGTGCAATAGCTGACAAAAGCTGATTGCTATATGTGTAAAAGCTGACAAAAGCTGATTGCTATATGTGTAATAGCAGACATTAGCTGATTGCTAAATGTGCAATAGCTGGCCAAAAGCTGATCGCTATACAGCTGATTGCAATATGTGCACTACCTGACAAAAGCTGATTGCTATAATTGCACTTGCTGAAAATACGCTGACTGCTATATGTGCACTTGCTACATGTGCAATAGGTATCAAAAAGCTGATTGCTATATGTGCAATAGCTAATAAAAGCTGATTGCAATATGTGCAATAGCTGATTGCTATATTTGCAATGAAATAGCTGACAAAAGCTGATTGCTAAATGTGCAATAGGCGACAAAAAGCTGATTGCTATATTTGGAGTAGCTGACAAAAAGCTGATAGTTATATGTATGTACACTTGCTGACAGGAAGCTGATTGCTCTATGTTCACTAGCTGACAAAAGCTAATTGCTATATGTGCAATAGCTGGCAATATCTGATTGCAATTTGTACATGCACTTGCTGACAAAAAGCTGATATCTATATGTTCAAAAAATACATTACTATATATGCAATAGCTGACAAAAGCTGATTGCTATATGTGCAATGGCTGACAAAAGCTGATTACTATATGTGCAATAGGTGACAAAAAGCTGATTGTTACTTCTTATGTACTAGCTGACAAAAAGCTGATAACTATATGTTCACTAGCTGTTAAAAAGCTGATTGCTATATGTGCACTTACTGAAAAAATCCGATTGCTGTATGTACAATAGCTGACAGAAGCTGATTGCCATTGTGCAATAGGTAATTGCTATATTTGTAATAGCTGACAAAAAGCAGATTGCTATATGTGCAATACTTGATAAAAGCTGATTGCAATATGTGCAATAGCTGACAAATGCTGATTGCTATATGTGCAAGAGCTGACTGCTATATGTTCAATAGCTGACAAAAGCTAATTGCTATATGTGCAATAGCTGGCAATATCTGATTGCAATTTGTACATGCACTTGCTGACAAAAAGCTGATATCTATATGTTCAAAAAATACATTACTATATGTGCAATAGCTGACAAAAGCTGATTGCTATATGTGCAATGGCTGACAAAAGCTGATTACTATATGTGCAATAGGTGACAAAAAGCTGATTGTTACTTCTTATGTACTAGCTGACAAAAAGCTGATAACTATATGTTCACTAGCTGTTAAAAAGCTGATTGTTATATGTGCACTTACTGAAAAAATTCGAAGCTGATTGCGATATGTGCAAGAGCTGACTGCTATATGTTCAATAGCTGACAAAAGCTAATTGTTATATGTGTAATAGCTGACAAAAGCTGATTGCAATATGTGCAAAAGCTGACAAAAGCTGCTATTTGTATGTGCACTTGCTGACAAAAAGCTGATTGCTAAATGTGCACTAGCTAACTGCAATATGTTCAAAAAACTGATAACTATAAGTGCACTATCTGACAAAAGCGGATTGATATATGTATGTGCAATAGCTGACAAATGCTGATTGCGATATGTGCTCTAGCTGACAAAAAGCTGATTGCTATATGTGCAATAGCTGACAAAAGCCGATTGCTATATGTGCAATAGCTGACAAAAGCTGATTGCTATATGTGCAACTGCTGACAAATGCTGATTGCTATATTTGCTCTAGCTGACATAAAGCTGTTTGCCAGGTTTGCACTAGCTGACAAAAAGCTGATTGCTGTATGTGCACTAGCTGACAAAAAGCTGATAGCTGTATGTGCACTTGATGACAAATGCTGATTGCTGTATGTGCAATGGCTGACAAATGCTGATTGCTATATGTGCAATAGCTGACAAATGCTGATTGCTATATGTGCAATAGCTGACAAAAGCAAATTGCTATATGTGCAATAGCTGACAAAAGCTGATTACTATATGTTCAATAGGTGACAAAAAGCTGATTGTTACTTCTTATGTACTAGCTGACAAAAAGCTGATAGCTATATGTTCACTAGCTGTTAAAAAGCTGATTGCTATATGTGCACTTACTGAAAAAATCCGATTGCTGTATGTACAATAGCTGACAACAGCTGTTTGCCATTGTGCAATAGGCTATATTTGTACTAGCTGACAAAGAGCTGATAGTTATATTTATGTGTACTTGCTGACAAGAAGCTGATTGCTATATATTCAAAAAACTGATAACCTGATTTGCAATACCTGACAAAAGCTGATTGCTATATGTGCAATAGCTAACAAAAGCTGATTGCTATATGTGCAATAGCTGATAAAAGCTGATTGCAATATGTGCAATAGCTGACAAAAGCTGATTGCTATATTTGCAATAGCTGACAAAAGCGGATTGCTGTATGTATAATAGCTGCTAAAACTGATTGCTCTATGTGCACTAGTGTCAAAACTCGGACTGCTATATGTGCACTTGCTGAAAAACGCTGACTGATATATGCTCACTAGCTGCTAAAAAGTTTATTGATATATGTTCACTAGCTGACAACAGCTAATTGCTATATGTGCAATAGCTGATAAAAGCTGATTGCAATATGTGCAATAGCTGACAAAAGTTGATTGCTATATGTGCAATAGCTGACAAAAGCTGATTGCAATATGTGCAATAGCTGACAAAAGCTGATAGCTATATTTGCAATAGCTGACATAAGCGGATTGCTGTATGTATAATAGCTGCTAAAACTGATTGCTCTATGTGCACTAGTGTCAAAACTCGGACTGCTATGTGTGCACTTGCTGAAAAACGCTGACTGATATATGCTCACCAGCTGCTAAAAAGTTTATTGATATATGTTCACTAGCTAACAACAGCTAATTGCTATATGTGCAATAGCTGATAAAAGCTGATTGCTATATGTGCAATAGCTGATTGCAATATGTGCAATAGCTGATTGCTATATTTGCAATAGCTGACACAAGCGGATTGCTGTATGTACAATAGCTGAAAAAACTGATTGCTATATGTGCAATAGGTTTAAAAAAGATGATTGCTATATAAGCACTAGCCGACAAAAAGCTGAAAGCTACATGTGCACTTTCTGACAAAAGCTGATTGCTATATGTTCAATAGCTGACAAAATCTGATTACTATATGTGCAACATCTGACAAAAGCGGGTTGATATATGTGCTATAGCTGACAAATGCTGATTGCGATATGTGCTCTAGCTGACAAAAAGCTGATGTGCACTAGCTGGCCAAAAGCTGATCGCTATATTTGCACTAGCTGGCAAAATCGGATTGCTTTTTGTATGTGCACTTGCTGACAAAAAGCTGATTGCCATATGTGCAATAGCTAACAACAGCTGATTGCTATATGTACAATAGCTGATAAAAGCTGATTGCAATATGTGCAATAGCTGACAAAAGCTGATTGCAATATGTGCAATAGCTGACAAAAGCTGATTGCTATATTTGCAATAGCTGACAAAAGCGGATTGCTGTATGTATAATAGCTGTCAAAACGCGGACTGCTATATGTGCACTTGCTGAAAAACGCTGACTGATATATGCTCACTAGCTACTAAAAAGCTTATTGTTATATGTTTACTAGCTAACAACAGCTGATTGCAATATGTGCAATAGCTGACAAAAGTTGATTGCTATATGTGCAATAGCTGACAAAAGCTGCTTGCTATTTGTGCAATAGCTGACAAAAGCTGATTGCTGTATGTGCACTAGCTGACAAAAAGCTGATAGCTGTATGTGCACTTGATGACAAATGCTGATTGCTGTATGTGCAATGGCTGACAAATGCTGATTGCTATATGTGCAATAGCTGACAAATGCTGATTGCTATATGTGCAATAGCTGACAAAAGCAAATTGCTATATGTGCAATAGCTGACAAAAGCTGATTACTATATGTTCAATAGGTGACAAAAAGCTGATTGTTACTTCTTATGTACTAGCTGACAAAAAGCTGATAGCTATATGTTCACTAGCTGTTAAAAAGCTGATTGCTATATGTGCACTTACTGAAAAAATCCGATTGCTGTATGTACAATAGCTGACAACAGCTGTTTGCCATTGTGCAATAGGCTATATTTGTACTAGCTGACAAAGAGCTGATAGTTATATTTATGTGTACTTGCTGACAAGAAGCTGATTGCTATATATTCAAAAAACTGATAACCTGATTTGCAATACCTGACAAAAGCTGATTGCTATATGTGCAATAGCTAACAAAAGCTGATTGCTATATGTGCAATAGCTGATAAAAGCTGATTGCAATATGTGCAATAGCTGACAAAAGCTGATTGCTATATTTGCAATAGCTGACAAAAGCGGATTGCTGTATGTATAATAGCTGCTAAAACTGATTGCTCTATGTGCACTAGTGTCAAAACTCGGACTGCTATATGTGCACTTGCTGAAAAACGCTGACTGATATATGCTCACTAGCTGCTAAAAAGTTTATTGATATATGTTCACTAGCTGACAACAGCTAATTGCTATATGTGCAATAGCTGATAAAAGCTGATTGCAATATGTGCAATAGCTGACAAAAGTTGATTGCTATATGTGCAATAGCTGACAAAAGCTGATTGCAATATGTGCAATAGCTGACAAAAGCTGATAGCTATATTTGCAATAGCTGACATAAGCGGATTGCTGTATGTATAATAGCTGCTAAAACTGATTGCTCTATGTGCACTAGTGTCAAAACTCGGACTGCTATGTGTGCACTTGCTGAAAAACGCTGACTGATATATGCTCACCAGCTGCTAAAAAGTTTATTGATATATGTTCACTAGCTAACAACAGCTAATTGCTATATGTGCAATAGCTGATAAAAGCTGATTGCTATATGTGCAATAGCTGATTGCAATATGTGCAATAGCTGATTGCTATATTTGCAATAGCTGACACAAGCGGATTGCTGTATGTACAATAGCTGAAAAAACTGATTGCTATATGTGCAATAGGTTTAAAAAAGATGATTGCTATATAAGCACTAGCCGACAAAAAGCTGAAAGCTACATGTGCACTTTCTGACAAAAGCTGATTGCTATATGTTCAATAGCTGACAAAATCTGATTACTATATGTGCAACATCTGACAAAAGCGGGTTGATATATGTGCTATAGCTGACAAATGCTGATTGCGATATGTGCTCTAGCTGACAAAAAGCTGATGTGCACTAGCTGGCCAAAAGCTGATCGCTATATTTGCACTAGCTGGCAAAATCGGATTGCTTTTTGTATGTGCACTTGCTGACAAAAAGCTGATTGCCATATGTGCAATAGCTAACAACAGCTGATTGCTATATGTACAATAGCTGATAAAAGCTGATTGCAATATGTGCAATAGCTGACAAAAGCTGATTGCAATATGTGCAATAGCTGACAAAAGCTGATTGCTATATTTGCAATAGCTGACAAAAGCGGATTGCTGTATGTATAATAGCTGTCAAAACGCGGACTGCTATATGTGCACTTGCTGAAAAACGCTGACTGATATATGCTCACTAGCTACTAAAAAGCTTATTGTTATATGTTTACTAGCTAACAACAGCTGATTGCAATATGTGCAATAGCTGACAAAAGTTGATTGCTATATGTGCAATAGCTGACAAAAGCTGCTTGCTATTTGTGCAATAGCTGACAAAAGCTGATTGCTATATGTGTAATAGCTGACAAAAGCTGATTGCTATATGTGTAATAGCTGACATTAGATGATTGCTATATGTGCATTAGCTGGCCAAAAGCTGATCGCTATATGTGCACTATCTGGCGAAATCGGATTGCTATTTGTATGTGCACTTGCTGACAAAAAGCTGATTGCTATATATTCAAAAAACTGATAACTATATTTGCAATACCTGACAAAAGCTGATTGCTTTATGTGAAATAGCTGACAAAAGCTGATTGCTATATGTGCAATAGGTGACAAAAAGCTGATTGTTATATTTTTACTAGCTGACAAAAAGCTGACAGCTATATATTCACTAACTGTTAAAAAGCTGATTGCTATATGTGCACTAGCTGACAAAAAGCTGATCACTATATGTGCACTAGGTGGCAAAATCTGATTGCTATTTGTATGTGCACTTGCTGACAAAAAGCTGATTGCTATATATTTAAAAAACTGATAACTATATTTGCAATACCTGACAAAAGCTGATTGCTTTATGTTCAATAGCTGACAAAAGCTGATTGCTATATGTGCAATAGGTGACAAAAAGCTGATTGTTATATTTTTACTAGCTAACAAAAAGCTGACAGCTATTTGTTCACTAGCTGTTAAAAAGCTGATTGCTATATGTGCACCTACCGAAAAAATCTGATCGCTGTATGTACAATAGCTGACAGAAGCTGATTGCCCTTGTGCAATAGGTGATTGCTATATGTGCACTAGCTGGCGAAATCGGATTGCTATTTGTATGTGCACTTGCTGACAAAAAGCTGATTGCTATATATTCAAAAAACTGATAACTATATTTGCAATACCTGACAAAAGCTGATTGCTATATGTGCAATAGCTAACAAAAGCGGATTGCTATATGTGCAATAGCTGATAAAAGCTGATTGCAATATGTGCAATAGCTGACAAAAGCTGATTGCTATATTTGCACTAGCTGACAAAATCGGATTGCTGTATGTATATTAGCTGCTAAAACTGATTGCTATATGTGCACTGGTGTCAAAACGCCAATTGCCGTATGTGCACTTGCTAAAAAACGCTAATTGCGATATGTGCTCTAGCTGACAAAAAGCTGATAGCTATAGGTGCACTTGCTCACAAATGCTGATTGCTGTATGTGCAATAGCTGACAAAAGTTGATTGCTATATGTGCAATAGCTGACAAAAGCTGCTTGCTATATGTGCAATAGCTGACAAAAGCTGATTGCTATATGTGTAAAAGCTGACAAAAGCTGATTGCTATATGTGTAATAGCAGACATTAGCTGATTGCTAAATGTGCAATAGCTGGCCAAAAGCTGATCGCTATATTTGCACTAGCTGGCAAAATCGGATTGCTTTTTGTATGTGCACTTGCTGACAAAAAGCTGATTGCCATGTGTGCAATAGCTAACAACAGCTGATTGCTATATGTACAATAGCTGATAAAAGCTGATTGCAATATGTGCAATAGCTGACAAAAGCTGATTGCAATATGTGCAATAGCTGACAAAAGCTGATTGCTATATTTGCAATAGCTGACAAAAGCGGATTGCTGTATGTATAATAGCTGTCAAAACGCGGACTGCTATATGTGCACTTGCTGAAAAACGCTGACTGATATATGCTCACTAGCTACTAAAAAGCTTATTGCTATATGTTTACTAGCTAACAACAGCTGATTGCAATATGTGCAATAGCTGACAAAAGTTGATTGCTATATGTGCAATAGCTGACAAAAGCTGTTTGCTATTTGTGCAATAGCTGACAAAAGCTGATTGCTATATGTGTAATAGCTGACAAAAGCTGATTGCTATATGTGTAATAGCTGACATTAGCTGATTGCTATATGTGCATTAGCTGGCCAAAAGCTGCTCGCTATATGTGCACTATCTGGCGAAATCGGATTGCTATTTGTATGTGCACTTGCTGACAAAAAGCTGATTGCTATATATTCAAAAAGCTGATAACTATATTTGCAATACCTGACAAAAGCTGATTGCTTTATGTGAAATAGCTGACAAAAGCTGATTGCTTTATGTGAAATAGCTGACAAAAGCTGATTGCTATATGTGCAATAGGTGACAAAAAGCTGATTGTTATATTTTTACTAGCTGACAAAAAGCTGACAGCTATATGTTCACTAGCTGTTAAAAAGCTGATTGCTATATGTGCACTAGCTGACAAAAAGCTGATCACTATATGTGCATTAGGTGGCAAAATCTGATTGCTATTTGTATGTGCACTTGCTGACAAAAAGCTGATTGCTATATATTCAAAAAACTGATGACTATATTTGCAATACCTGACAAAAGCTGATTGCTTTATGTGAAATAGCTGACAAAAGCTGATTGCTATATGTGCAATAGGTGACAAAAAGCTGATTGTTATATTTTTACTAGCTGACAAAAAGCTGACAGCTATTTGTTCACTAGCTGTTAAAAAGCTGATTGCTATATGTGCACCTACCGAAAAAATCTGATCGCTGTATGTACAATAGCTGACAGAAGCTGATTGCCCTTGTGCAATAGGTGATTGCTATATGTGCACTAGCTGGCGAAATCGGATTGCTATTTGTATGTGCACTTGCTGACAAAAAGCTGATTGCTATATATTAAAAAAACTGATAACTATATCTGCAATAGCTGACAAAAGCTGATTGCTATATTTGCACTAGCTGACAAAATCGGATTGCTGTATGTATATTAGCTGCTAAAACTGATTGCTATATGTGCACTGGTGTCAAAACGCCAATTGCCGTATGTGCACTTGCTAAAAAACGCTGATTGCGATATGTGCTCTAGCTGACAAAAAGCTGATAGCTATAGGTGCACTTGCTCACAAATGCTGATTGCTGTATGTGCAATAGCTGACAAAAGTTGATTGCTATATGTGCAATAGCTGACAAAAGCTGCTTGCTATATGTGCAATAGCTGACAAAAGCTGATTGCTATATGTGTAAAAGCTGACAAAAGCTGATTGCTATATGTGTAATAGCAGACATTAGCTGATTGCTAAATGTGCAATAGCTGGCCAAAAGCTGATCGCTATACAGCTGATTGCAATATGTGCACTACCTGACAAAAGCTGATTGCTATAATTGCACTTGCTGAAAATACGCTGACTGCTATATGTGCACTTGCTACATGTGCAATAGGTATCAAAAAGCTGATTGCTATATGTGCATTAGCTAATAAAAGCTGATTGCAATATGTGCAATAGCTGATTGCTATATTTGCAATGAAATAGCTGACAAAAGCTGATTGCTAAATGTGCAATAGGCGACAAAAAGCTGATTGCTATATTTGGAGTAGCTGACAAAAAGCTGATAGTTATATGTATGTACACTTGCTGACAGGAAGCTGATTGCTCTATGTTCACTAGCTGACAAAAGCTAATTGCTATATGTGCAATAGCTGGCAATATCTGATTGCAATTTGTACATGCACTTGCTGACAAAAAGCTGATATCTATATGTTCAAAAAATACATTACTATATATGCAATAGCTGACAAAAGCTGATTGCTATATGTGCAATGGCTGACAAAAGCTGATTACTATATGTGCAATAGGTGACAAAAAGCTGATTGTTACTTCTTATGTACTAGCTGACAAAAAGCTGATAACTATATGTTCACTAGCTGTTAAAAAGCTGATTGCTATATGTGCACTTACTGAAAAAATCCGATTGCTGTATGTACAATAGCTGACAGAAGCTGATTGCCATTGTGCAATAGGTAATTGCTATATTTGTAATAGCTGACAAAAAGCTGATTGCTATATGTGCAATACTTGATAAAAGCTGATTGCAATATGTGCAATAGCTGACAAATGCTGATTGCTATATGTGCAAGAGCTGACTGCTATATGTGCAAGAGCTGACTGCTATATGTTCAATAGCTGACAAAAGCTAATTGTTATATGTGTAATAGCTGACAAAAGCTGATTGCAATATGTGCAAAAGCTGACAAAAGCTGCTATTTGTATGTGCACTTGCTGACAAAAAGCTGATTGCTAAATGTGCACTAGCTAACTGCAATATGTTCAAACAACTGATAACTATAAGTGCACTATCTGACAAAAGCGGATTGATATATGTATGTGCAATAGCTGACAAATGCTGTTTGCGATATGTGCTCTAGCTGACAAAAAGCTGATAGCTATATGTGCAACTGCTGACAAAAGCTGATTGCTATATGTGCAATAGCTGAAAAAAGCTGATTGCTATATGTGCAATAGCTGACAAGAGCTGATTGCTATATGTGCAACTGCTGACAAACGCTGATTGCTATATTTGCTCTAGCTGACAAAAAGCTGTTTGCCAGGTTTGCACTAGCTGACAAAAAGCTGATTGCTGTATGTGCACTAGCTGACAAAAAGCTGATAGCTATATGTGCACTTGATGACAAATGCTGATTGCTGTATGTGCAATGGCTGACAAATGCTGATTGCTATATGTGCAATAGCTGACAAATGCTGATTGCTATATGTGCAATAGCTGACAAAAGCAAATTGCTATATGTGCAATAGCTGCCAAAAGCTGATTGCGATATGTGCAAAAGCTGATTACTATATGTGCAATAGGTGACAAAAAGCTGATTGTTACTTCTTATGTACTAGCTGACAAAAAGCTGATAGCTATATGTTCACTAGCTGTTAAAAAGCTGATTGCTATATGTGCACTTACTGAAAAAATCCGATTGCTGTATGTACAATAGCTGACAAAAGCTGTTTGCCATTGTGCAATAGGTGATTGCTATATTTGTACTAGCTGACAAAGAGCTGATAGTTATATTTAAGAAAATTGATCACAATAAGTGCAAGAGCTGACAAAAGCTGATTGCCATATTTGCACTAGTTGACAAAAATCTGATTGCTATATGTATATGCACTTGCTGACAAGAAGCTGATTGCTATATATTCAAAAAACTGATAACCTTATTTGCAATACCTGACAAAAGCTGATTGCTTTATGTGCAATAGCTAACAAAAGCTGATTGCTATATGTGCAATAGCTGATAAAAGCTGATTGCAATATGTATAATAGCTGCTAAAACTGATTGCTCTATGTGCACTAGTGTCAAAACTCGGACTGCTATATGTGCACTTGCTGAAAAACGCTGACTGATATATGCTCACTAGCTGCTAAAAAGTTTATTGATATATGTTCACTAGCTAACAACAGCTAATTGCTATATGTGCAATAGCTGATAAAAGCTGATTGCAATATGTGCAATAGCTGACAAAAGTTGATTGCTATATGTGCAATAGCTGACAAAAGCTGATTGCAATATGTGCAATAGCTGACAAAAGCTGATTGCTATATTTGCAATAGCTGACATAAGCGGATTGCTGTATGTATAATAGCTGCTAAAACTGGTTGCTCTATGTGCACTAGTGTCAAAACTCGGACTGCTATATGTGCACTTGCTGAAAAACGCTGACTGATATATGCTCACTAGCTGCTAAAAAGCTTATTGTTATATGTTCACTAGCTAACAACAGCTAATTGCTTAATGTGCAAAAGCTGACAAAAGCTGATTGCTATATGTGTAATAGCTGACAAAAGCTGATTGCTATATGTGTAATAGCTGACATTAGCTGATTGCTATATGTACACTAGCAATAGGTGACAAAAAGCTGATTGTTATATTTTTACTAGCTGACAAAAAGCTGACAGCTATATGTTCACTAGCTGTTAAAAAGCTGATTGCTATATGTGCACTTACTGAAAAAATCCGATTGCTGTATGTACAATGGCTGACAAAAGCTGATTGCCATTGTGCTATAGGTGATTGCTATATTTGTACTAGCTGACAAAGAGCTTGTAGTTATATTTATGTGTACTTGCTGACAAGAAGCTGATTGCTATATATTCAAAAAACTGATAACTATATTTGCAATACCTGACAAAAGCTGATTGCTATATGTGCAATAGCTAACAAAAGCTGATTGCAATATGTGAAACAGCTGACAAAAGCTGATTGCTATATTTGCAATAGCTGACAAAAGCGGATTGCTGTATGTATAATAGCTGCCAAAACTGATTGCTCTATGTGCACTGGTGTCAAAACGGCAATTGCTGTATGTGCACTTGCTAAAAAAACGCTGAGCAGTTTTCTATGTGTGCAATAGGTGACAAAAAGCTGATTGCTATATTTGCTTAAGCTGACAAAAAGCTGATTGCTGTATGTGCACTAGCTGACAAAAAGCTGATAGCTATATGTGCACTTGATGACAAATGCTGATTGCTGTATGTGCAATGGCTGACAAATGCTGATAGTGATATGTGCAATAGCAAACAAAAGCTGATTGCTATATGTATATGCACTTGCTGACGAAAAGCTGATTGCTATATGTTCAAAAACTGACAACTATATCTGCAAAAGCTGATTGCTATATGTGCAATAGGTGACAAAAAGCTGATAGCTATTTTTGTACTAGCTGATAAAAAGCTGATAGCTATAAAGCTGATTGCAATATGTGCACTAGCTGACAAAAGCTGATTGATATAATTGCACTTGCTAAAAAAACGCTGATTGCTATATGTGCACTGAAAAAACGCATATAGGTATCAAAAAGCTGATTGCTATATGTTAAAAAACTGATTACCATATCTGCATAAGCTGATTGCCATATGTGCAATAGGTGACAAATAGCTGATAGCTATTTTTGTACTAGCTGACAAAAAGCTGATAGCTATAAACCTGAATGCAATATGTTCATGCAATTGATATTTATATGTGCACTATCTGACAAAAGCAGATTGATATATGTGCAATAACTGATAAATGCTGATTGCGATATGTGCTCTAGCTGACAAAAAGCTGATTGCGATATGTTCTCTAGCTGACAAAAAGCTGATAGCTATATGTGCAATTGCTGACAAAAGCTAATTGCTATATGTACACTTGCTGAAAAAACGCTGACTGCTCTATGTGCACTGAAAAAACGCTGACTGCTATATGTGCACTTGCTATATGTGCAATAGGTATCAAAAAGCGGATTGCTGTATGCACAATAGCTGACAAAAGCTGATTGCTATATTAGCACTAACCGACAAAAAGCTGAAAGCTATATGTGCACTTTCTGATGAAAGCTGATTGCTATATGTTTATTAGCTGACAAAATCTGATTACTATATGTGCAATTGTTGGAATAATGAGTGTTGAAATACACACAAACACTCATTCATACAAAAGCTGTAATGGCCAAGTAGGCTTTTGTTATTTTCAGTTTTGATGCTGAAATGCTTTTATAGTTCAGCCTCACTCTTCTCTGAGCCTTAGAGAGTAAAGCAAGTTAGCGTGCCCAGAAAAGTAAATTAATAAATATTGATATCGACTAAACCAAACAAAGTGTTTTATTTAATTGTGTACATTTCAATAGGTTATGGGCCCAGTCATCGCATAACCAAACAAAATTAAAATCGTACGCAATTAAATAAACAATTAAATAAAAAAAAAAAAAAAAAAATTTTTTTTTGAGTGAAAGTTTTTTTTTTCAACCCTTTACAATGCAAAAGGATAGCAAATTCAAGAATATTACTCCTTTTAATGGAGAAAAGTATTATATATGGAAATTTCGTATGATGGATCTTTTTGCTCAGAACGAGATATTATATGTTATTAAAAAGGAGAAACCGGAAATGATAGACGAAAAATGGACTAAGGCAGACAGAGCAGCAAAAAGTATAATAATTGAATTTCTTAGCGATTCTTTTCTGTCATTTGCGGAGAATAAGAATTCTGCAAAGGAAATTCTAATAAAGTTAGACTCGGTGTACGAGCGTAAAAGTTTAGCCTCGCAACTTTTCGTACGGAAGCAATTGTTAGCATTGAAATTATGTGGTGACACTCCACTTATGACTCATTTTAATAAATTTGATGAATTAATGAATGAGTTAATAGCATCAGGAGCTAAAATTGAAGAAATGGATAAAATATCACACCTACTTTTAACATTACCTTCCACAAATGATGGGATGGTAAATGCTATTGAAACCTTATTAATTGAAAACCTGACTCTTGCATTTGTCAAAAATCGACTACTTGATCATGAGATCAAACTTAAAAATACTAGTAAAGATACGAGCAGTAAAATTTTGCAAGCCTTAACTAAAAATGGAAAAAAGGTCAATAAAACAGGACCGTGGCTTCTTAAATCAAAATTTAAGCCCAATCACACAAATTTTAAAATGAATGTTCAATGCGGCAAAAGGGGACATTTTAAAAGGGATTATTTTAATTTTAAAAGTTTTTTGAAAAACAATGAAAGAAATAGGCAGGCCCAAGTAGCAACCACTCAGCCGAGCGGAGGTTTTGCTTTTATGTTGAAGCAGCAGGGTAGTATGATTTATAAAGACGAAGGTAATATCTCATTCATATTGGACTCAGGAGCCTCGGATCATATGATAAATAATGTAAATCTGTTTGTGGAATATGATTTACTGGAAAAACCAATTGAAATTGCTATTGCAAAACTTGGGGAGTATATTTATGCTACTGCTAAGGGTACAGTGAAATTAGAGAGCAATCTTGATAAAAATATTACCCTAGAAAATGTGTTTTTTTGCAAAGACATCCCACACAATTAACTATCGGTGCCAAAGATGCAGGATGCTGGTATGACAATCCAGTTCAATTCAACTGGTGTAAGAGGGTTGAAGAACGGACAAGACGTCTTAGAAGGTACGTATGTAATGAATGTTCCTATGGTTAAATTCAAGCTATACCATAAAGCATTTACGATTGAATCTAAAACAAAAAAAAAAATTATCGCTTGTGGCATGAAAGATTAGGATACATGAGTAGAGGAAAGTTTTTAGAAATTGTGCGAAATAATGTTTGAGGATATAGAAATGTACAACTGAATGCGAGGCTTGTGTTAATGGTAAACAAACTAGACTCCCGTTTAGTGGACCTTTATTTATGGTTCATTCGGATGCTTGTGGTCCAATAACATCAAGTATTGATTGCGAAAAATTATGTAGTTTTTGTAGATCAATGTACACATTATTGTGTAACCTATTTGATAACTTATAAATCTGATGTGTTTTCAGTTTTTAAAGATTATGTGGGAAATCTCTACATTGACAATGGGAGAGAGTACTTATCTAACGACATGCGTATTTATTGTGTAGAAAAAGGCATAAACTACCATTTAACAGTTCCTCATATGCCACAACTAAATGGAGTATCCGAACGCAATGACTAGTTCGGCGAAATTAATTTTTTTTTAATATTGGATCTGCAAACTCCATTTGAAAGGTATACTTGTTGGCTATGAAGCAAAAGGATATAAGTTGTGGGATATGGGTGCTAAAGTTTTTTGGTAGCAAGAGATGTTGTGGTTGATGAAAATAATCGAGAAAATCCAGGACTGTTGGACTCAAGATTCCATACCAAGAGTATGGAACGGGTAGAAAATATCCAGAGTGATCTGGATAATCTACAATCAATTTCGAACAAAGATTCGAATGAAATTGGGTCATATTTCCGGAATGAGAGTACGGAAGGAAAAACTGATAGTGAAATATCAGTAGAACAGCCTAGTGGTACATCAACTGAAAATGCCAGTCCAACTGAAATGGTTGGGGATAATGTGTCTTGTATGAAATCAAATAAGGAGGAAATTGTAGTCAGAAGAAGTAAGTGGTTGAAAGATAGGCCACAGGTTTCATATAAATTGTTAAACAGTTGCTTAATAAACGCGCACAATTATACTTATAGTATTCCAGTTACATATGCTGTAATTAAGAATAGAAGTGACCGAACTAAGTGGGAAGAAGCCATTAAAGAAGAATTAGATTCTCATTTGTATAATAAGACATGGACATTAGTAGTCCAACCAAAAGGTAGAAACATAGTTGATTGCAGGTGGATTTTTCCATTAAAAGTGATGAAAATGGCAATCCAATTAGATACAAAGCCAGACTAGTAGCTCGAGGATTCACACAAGAGTATCTTATAGACTACGATGAGACATTTGCTCCAGTTGCAAGAATATCTAGCTTTAGATTCATTTTATCAATTGCAAACCAATTTAAGCTAAAGGTACACCATATGGATGCATTTTAAAAGAAGAAATCTATATGAGTATTCCAGTTTATCACATGCAAGTGATAAAGTCTGCAAACTAAATAAGTCAATTTATGGATTGAAGCAGGCAGCACGATGTTGGTTTGAGTATTTTGAAAAAGCTTTAAAAGGTATGGGCTTTGTGAATTCAACCGTAGATCGTTGTATCTATCTTCTTGATAAAGGGGAGATAACGAAAAATATCTTCGTACTTTTGTACGTAGATGATTTAGTGATTGCAACTGAGAATTATGATTCATTATATTTAAGTCATATTTAATGAGTAGGCTTAGGATGACAGACTTATGTGAAATAAGACATTTCCTAGGAATTAAAGTAGAAAGACATGATGATCATATATATCTAAGTCAGTCAGTATACATTAGTTATATTCTAAAGAAGTTTAACATGGAGGAATGTAACTCAGTTACTACGCCACTTCCTAGTAAGCTCAATTATATTGCCTTGAACTCTGATGTTCAATGTGATGCGCCATGTAGAAATCTAATTGGTTGTTTAATGTACATAATGTTATGTACTCGTCCCGACTTAAGTACATCAATCAGTATATTGAGTAGATATACAAATAAAAATAATCAAGAGTTTTGGCAATGCCTTCAAAGAGTATTGAGGTATCTAAAAGGTACTATTGATTTATAACTTACATTCGTAAGAAATTTAAATTTTAAAGGAACTATAATTGGATATGTTGATTCTGATTGGGCTGGGAGTGAAACTGATAGAAAAAGTACAACTGGGTATATATTAAAAATGTTTGGGACATGCCTAATATGTTGGAATACAAAGAAACAGAACTCAGTGAACTCAGTGGCTGATTCTTCTACTGAAGCAGAATATATGGCGTTGTTTGAAGCAGTAATAGAAGTTCTATGGCTTAAATCTTTAATATCTAGTACAAAATTCGAATTAAAAGGGCCAATCAGAATACTAGAAGATAATAAAGGTTGTATTAGTATAGCCAATAATCCCGCTTGCCACAAGAGATCGAAACACATTGACATAAAGTATCATTTTTAGAAGAAACTGTATTGTTACATTTACAATTATAATTAAAAAGGTCAATGTATCTTTTGAGGAGGCGTGTTGGAATAATGAGTGTTGAAATACACACAAACACTCATTCATACAAAAGGTACAATGAACGAGTAGGCTTTTGTTATTTTCAGTTTTGATGCTGAAATGCTTTTATAGTTTAGCCTCACTCTTCTCTGAGCCTTAGAGAGTAAAACAAGTTAACGTGCCCAGAAAAGTAAATTAATAAATATTGATATCGACTAAACCAAAGTGTTTTATTAAATTGTGTACATTTCAATAGCAATATCTGACAAAAGCGGGTTGATATATGTGCTATAGCTGACAAATGCTGATTGCGATATGTGCTCTAGCTGACAAAAAGCTGATTGCTATATGTGCACTTCCTGAAATAACGCTGATTGCGATATGTGCTCTAGCTGACAAAAAGCTAATAGCTATATGTGCAATTGCTGACAAAAGCTGAGTGCTATATGTGCAATAGCTGACAAAAGCTAATTGCTATATGTGCAATAGCTGACAAAAGCAGATTTCTATATGTGCAATAGGTGACAAAAGGCTGATTGCTATATTTGCACTAGCTGACAAAAAGTTGATTGCTATATGTGCACTTGCTGAAAAAACGATGACTGGTATATGTTCAATAGCTGCTAAAAAGCTGAGTGCTATATGTGCACTTACTGACAGAAGCTGATTGCTGTATGTACAAAAGCTGACAAAAGCTGATTGCTATATGTGCAATAGCTAATATAAACTGATTGCTATATGTGCAATAGCTGTTAAAAGCTGATTGCTATATGTGCAATAAGTGACATAAAGCTGATTGCTATATTTGCACTAGCTGACAAAAAGCTGATTGCTATATGTGCACTAGCTGACAAAAAGCTGATAGCTATATGTGCTCTTGCTGACAAAAGCTGATTGCTGTATGTGCAATAGCTGACAAATGATGATTGCGATGTGTGCAATAGCTGACAAAAGCTGACTTCTATATGTGCAATAGGTGACAAAAAGCTGATTGCTGTATGTATAATAGCTGCTAAAACTGATTGCTCTATTTGCACTGGTGTCAAAACACCAATTGCCGTATGTGCACTTGCTAAAAAAACGCTGATTGCGATATATGCTCTAGCTGACAAAAAGCTGATAGCTATAGGTGCACTTGCTGACAAATGCTGATTGCTATATGTGCTCTAGCTGACAAAAAGCTGATAGCTATATGTGCAACTGCTGACAAAAGCTGATTGCTATATGTGCAACTGCTGACAAAAGCTGATTGCTATATGTGCAATAGCTGACAAAAGCTGATTGCTATATGTGCACTAGCTGACAAAAAGCTGATTGCTGTATGTGCACTATCTGCAAAAAGCTGATAGCTATATGTGCCCTTGATGACAAATGCTGATTGCTGTATGTGCAATGGCTGACAAAAGCTGATTGCTATGTGTGCAATAGGTGACAAAAAGCTGATTGCCATATTTGCCCTAGCTGACAAAAAGCTGATTGCCATATTTGCACTAGCTGACAAAAAGCTGATTGCTGTATGTGCACTAGCTGACAGAAAGCTGATAGCGATATGTGCACTTGATGACAAATGCTGATTGCTGTATGCGCAATGGCTGACAAATGCTGATTGTGATATGTGCAATAGCAAACAAAAGCTGATTGCTATTTGTATATGCACTTGCTGACAAAAAGCTGATTGCTATATGTTCAAAAACTGATAACCATATCTGCAAAAGCTGATTGCTATATGTGCAATAGGTGACAAAAAGCTGATAGCTATTTTTGTACAAGCTGACAAAAAGCTGATAGCTATAAAGCTGATTGCAATATGTGCACTAGCTGACAAAAGCTGATTGCTACAATTGCACTTGCTGAAAAAACGCTGACTGCTATATGTGCACTGAAAAAACGCTAACTGCTATATGTGCACTTGCTGTATGTGCAATAGGTATCAAAAAGCTGATTGCAATATGTGCAATAGCTGATTGCTATATTTGCAATAGCTGACAAAAGCGGATTGCTGTATGCACAATAGCTGACAAAAGCTGATTGCTATATATGCAATAAGTGTCAAAAAGCTGATTGCTCTATTAGTACCAGCCGACAAAAAGCTGAAAGCTATATGTGCACTTTCTGACAAAAGCTGATTGCTATATGTGCAATATCTGAGAAAAGTGTTGATATATGTGCTATTGATATATGTGCTATAGCTGACAAATGCTGATTGCGATATGTGCTCTAGCTGACAAAAAGCTGATTGCTATATGTGCACTTGCTGAAAAAACGCTGATTGCGATATGTGCTCTAGTTGACAAAAAGCTAATTGCTATATGTGCAATAGCTGACAAAAGCAGATTTCTATATGTGCAATAGGTGACAAAAAGCTGATTGCTATATTTGCACTAACTGATAAACAGATGATTGCTATATGTGCACTTACTGACAAAAGCTTATTGCTGTATGTACAAAAGCTGACAAAAGCTGATTGCTATATGTGCAATAGCTAACATAAACTGATTGCTATGTGTGCAATAGCTGACAAACGCTGATTGCTATATGTATGTGCACTTGCTGACAAAAAGCTGATTGCTATATGTGCAACTAATGACAAAAGCTGATTGCTATATGTGCAACTGCTGACAAAAGCTGATTGCTAAATGTGTACTAGCTAACTGCAATATGTTCAAACAACTGATAACTATAAGTGCACTATCTGACAAAAGCTGATTGCTATATGTTCAAAGCTGACAAAATCTGATTACTATATGTACAATATCTGACAAAAGCGGGTTGATATATGTGCTATAGCTGACAAATGCTGATTGCGGTATGTGCTCTAGCTGACAAAAAGCTGATTGCTATGTGTGCTCTTGCTGACAAAGGCTGATTGCTATATGTGCAATAGCTGACAAATGATGATTGCGATATGTGCAATAGCTGACAAAAGCAGATTTCTATATGTGCAATAGGTGACAAAAAGCTGATTTCTATATTTGCACTAGCTGACAAAAAGCTGATTGCAATATGTGCACTAGCTGACAAATGCTGATTTCTATATGTGCAATAGCTGACAAAAGTTAATTGCTATATGTGCAATAACTGCCAAAAGCTGATCGCTATAAAGCTGACAAAAGCTAATTGATATTTGTGTAATAGCTGACAAAAGCTGATTGCTATATGTGCTCTAGCTGACAAAAAGCTGATAGCTATATGTGCAACTAATGACAAAAGCTGATTGCCAAATGTGTACTAGCTAACTGCAATATGTTCAAACAACTGATAACTATAGGTGCACTATCTGACAAAAGCTGATTGCTATATGTTCAATAGCTGACAAAATCTGATTACTATATGTGCAATATCTGACAAAAGCGGGTTGATATATGTGCTATAGCTGACAAATGCTGATTGCGATATGTGATCTAGCTGAAAAAAAGCTGATTGCTATATGTGCACTTGCTGAAAAAATACTGATTGCGATATGTGCTCTAGTTGACAAAAAGCTGATAGCTATATGTGCAATTGCTGACAAAAGCTGAGTGATATATGTGCAATAGCTGACAAAAGCTAATTGCTATATGTGCAATAGCTGACAAAAGCAGATTTCTATATGTGCAATAGGTGACAAAAAGCTGATTGCTATGTTTGCACTAGCTGACAAAAAGATGATGGCTATATGTGCACTTGCTGAAAATACGATGACTGGTATATGTTCACTAGCTGCTAAAAAGCTGAGTGCTATATGTGCACTTACTGACAGAAGCTGATTGCTGTATGTACAAAAGCTGACAAAAGCTGATTGCTATATGTGCAATAGCTAACATAAACTGATTGCTATATGTGCAATAGCTGACAAACGTTGATTGCTCTATGTATGTGCACTTGCTGACAAAAAGCTGATGGTTATATGTTTAAAATAACTGATTTCTATATGTGCAATAGCTGACAAAAGCTGATTGCTATATGAGCAATAGGTGACATAAAGCTGATTGTTATATTTGCAATAGCTGACAAACGCTGATTGCTATATGTATGTTCACTAGCTGCTAAAAAGCTGATTGCTATATTTGCACTAGCTGACAAAAAGCTGATTGCTATATGTGCACTAGCTAACAAAGAGCTGACTGCTATATGTTGACTAGCTGCTAAACAGCTGATTGCTATGTTTGCACTAGCTGACAAAAAGATGATTGCTACATGTGCACTTGCTGACAATAGCTGATTGCTGTATGTACAATAGCTGACAAAAGCTGATTGCTGTATGTGCAAGATCTGACAAATGCTGATTGCGATATGCGCAATAGCTGACAAAAATCTTATTGCTATATGTGCACTTCCTGAAAAAACGCTGACTGCTATATGTTGACTAGCTGCTAAAAAGATGATTGCCGCATGTGCACTTGCTGACAATAGCTGATTGCTGTATGTACAATAGCTGACAAAAGCTGATTGCTCTATGTGCACTAGCTGACAAAAGCTAATTGCTATATGTGCAATAGCTGACAAAAATCTTATTGCTATATGTGCACTTCCTGAAAAAACGCTGACTGCTATATGTTGACTAGCTGCTAAAAAGATGATTGCCGCATGTGCACTTGCTGACAATAGCTGATTGCTGTATGTACAATAGCTGACAAAAGCTGATTGCTGTATGTGCAAGATCTGACAAATGCTGATTGCGATATGCGCAATAGCTGACAAAAATCTTATTGCTATATATGCACTTCCTGAAAAAACGCTGACTGCTATATGTTGATTAGCTGCTAAAAAGATGATTGCTACATGTGCACTTGCTGACAATAGCTGATTGCTGTATGTACAATAGCTGACAAAAGCTGATTGCTGTATGTGCAAGATCTGACAAATGCTGATTGCGATATGCGCAATAGCTGACAAAAATCTTATTGCTATATGTGCACTTCCTGAAAAAACGCTGACTGCTATATGTTGACTAGCTGCTAAAAAGATGATTGCCGCATGTGCACTTGCTGACAATAGCTGATTGCTGTATGTACAATAGCTGACAAAAGCTGATTGCTCTATGTGCACTTGCTGACAAAAAGCTGATTGCTATATTTAAAAAAATTGATCACAATAAGTGCAATAGCTGACAAAATCTGATAGCTATATTTGCAAAAGCTGACAAAAGCGGATTGCTGTATGTTTAATAGCTGACAAAAGCTGATTGCTCTATGTGCACTAGCTGACAAAAGCGGATTGATATATGCGCAATAGCTGACAATGCTGCTTGCGATATGTGCTCTAGCTGACAAAAAGCTGATTGCGATATGTGCTCTAGCTGACAAAAGGTGATTGCTAAATTTGCACAAGCTGACAAAATTCTGATAGCTCTATTTGCACTTGCTGACAAAAAGCTGATAGCAATATGTGCACTTCCTGACAAATGCTGATTGCTGCATGTGCAATAGCTGACAAAAGCTGATTGCTTCATGTGCAATAGCTAACATATGCTGATTGCTATATGTGCAATTGCTGACAAAAGCTAATTGCTATATGTGCAATAGCTGTCAAAAGCTGATTGCTATAGGTGCAAATGCTGATTGCTATATGTCCAATAGCTGATAAAAGCTAATTGCTACATGTGCGATAGCTGACAAAAGCTGATTCATATATGTGCAAAAGCTGACAAAATCTGATTGCTATTTGTATGTGCAATAGCTGCCAAAAGCTGATTGCTATATGTGCAAAAGCTGATTGCTATATGTGCAATAGCTGACAAAAGCTAATTGCTTTATGTGCAATATCTGCCAAAAGCTGATTGCTATATGTGCAAAAGCTGATTGCTATATGTGCAATAGCTGACAAAAGGTGATTGCTATATGTGCAATAGCTGACAAAAGCTAATTGCTATAAGTGCAATAGCTGACAAAAGCTTATTGCTATATGTGCAATAGCTGACAAAAGCAGATTGATATATGTGAAATAACTGACAAATGCTGATTGCGATATGTGCTCTAGCTGACAAAAAGCTGATTGCGATATGTTCTCTAGCTGACAAAAAGCTGATAGCTATATGTGCAATTTCTGACAAATGCTAATTGCTATATGTGCCATAGCTGACAAAAGCTGATTGCTATATGTGCAATAGCTAACATAAACTGATTGCTATATGTGCAATAGCTGACAAACGCTGATTGATATATGTATGTGCACTTGCTGACAAAAAGCTGATGGCTATATGTTTAAAATAACTGATTTCTATATGTGCAATAGCTGACAAAAGCTGATTGATATATGTGCAATACCTGAGAAATGCTGATTGCGATATGTGCTCTAGCTGACAAAAGGCTGATTGCGATATGTTCTCTAGCTGACAAAAAGCTGATAGCCATATGTGCAATTTCTGACAATTGCTAATTGCTATATGTGCAATAGCTGACAAAAGCTGATTGCTATATGTGCAATAGCTAACATAAACTGATTGCTATATGTGCAATAGCTGACAAACGCTGATTGCTATATGTATGTTCACTAGCTGCTAAAAAGCTGATTGCTATACTTGCACTAGCTGACAAAAAGCTGATTGCTATATGTGCACTAGCTGACAATAGCTGATTGCTGTATGTACAAAAGCTGATTGCTGTATGTGCAAGATCTGACAAATGCTGATTGCGATCTGTGCAATAGCTGACAAAAATCTTATTGCTATGTGTGCACTTCCTGAAAAAACGCTGACTGCTATATGTTCACTAGCTGCTAAAAAGATGACTGCTGCATGTGCACTTGCTGACAATAGCTGATTGCTGTATGTACAATAGCTGACAAAAGCTGATTGCTATATATGCAATAGCTGACAAAAGCTGATTGCTATTTGTATGTGCACTTGCTGACAAAAAGCTGATTGCTGAATGTGCAGTAGCTGCAAAAAGCTGATAGCTATATGTGCACTTGATGACAAATGCTGATTGCTGTATGCGCAATGGCTGACAAATGCTGATTGTGATATGTGCAATAGCAAACAAAAGCTGATTGCTATATGTTCAAAAACTGATAACCATATCTGCAAAAGCTGATTGCTGTATGTGCAATAGGTGACAAAAAGCTGATAGCTATTTTTGTACTAGCTGACAAAAAGCTGATAGCTATAAAGCTGATTGCAATATGTGCACTAGCTGACAAAAGCTGATTGCTACAATTGCACTTGCTGAAAAAACGCTGACTGCTATATGTGCACTGAAAAAACGCTAACTGCTATATGTGCACTTGCTGTATGTGCAATAGGTATCAAAAAGCTGATTGCAATATGTGCAATAGCTGATTGCTATATTTGCAATAGCTGACAAAAGCGGATTGCTGTATGCACAATAGCTGACAAAAGCTGATTGCTATATGTGCACTAGCTGACAAAAAGCTGATTGCTATATGTGCACTTGCTGAAAAAATACTGATTGCGATATGTGCTCTAGCTGACAAAAAGCTGATTGCGATATGTGCTCTAGCTGACAAAAGCTGATTGCTAAATTTGCACAAGCTGACAAAATTCTGATAGCTATATTTGCACTTGCTGACAAAAAGCTGATAGCAATATGTGCACTTCCTGACAAATGCTGATTGCTGTATGTGCAATAGCTGACAAAAGCTGATTGCTATATGTGCAATAGCTGACAAATGCTGATTGCTATATGTGCAATAGCTGACAAAAGCTAATTGCTATATGTGCAATAGCTGTCAAAAGCTGATTGCTATAGGTGCAAATGCTGATTGCTATATGTCCAATAGCTGATAAAAGCTAATTGCTACATGTGCGATAGCTGACAAAAGCTGATTGCTATATGTGCAAAAGCTGACAAAATCTGATTGCTATTTGTATGTGCAATAGCTGCCAAAAGCTGATTGCTATATGTGCAAAAGCTGATTGCTATATGTGCAATAGCTGACAAAAGCTAATTGCTTTATGTGCAAAAGCTAATTGCTATATGTGCAATAGCTGACAAAAGCTAATTGCTATATGTGCAATAGCTGACAAAAGCTGATTGCTATATGTGCAATAGCTGACAAAAGCTGATTGCTATATGTGCAATAGCTGACAAAAGCTTTTTACTATATGTGCAATAGCTGACAAAAGCAGATTGATATATGTGCAATACCTGACAAATGCTGATTGCGATATGTGCACTAGCTGACAAAAAGCTGATTGCGATATGTTCTCTAGCTGACAAAAACCTGATAGCTATATGTGCAATTTCTGACAAATGCTAATTGCTATATGTGCCATAGCTGACAAAAGCTAATTGCTATATGTGCAATAGCTGACAAAAGCAGATTTCTATATGTGCAATAGGTGACAAAAAGCTGATTGCTATGTTTGCACTAGCTGACAAATAGATGATTGCCATATTTGCACTAGTTGACAAAAAACTGATTGCTATATGTATCTGCACTTGCTGACAAGAAGCTGATTGCTATATGTTCAAAAAACTGATAGCTATATGTACAATAGCTGACAAAAGCTGATTGCTATATGTGCAATAGCTAACATAAACTGATTGCTATATGTGCAATAGCTGACAAAAGCTGATTGCTATATTTGCACTAGCTGACAAAAAGCTGATTGCTATATGTGCACTAGCTGACAAAAAGCTGATTGCTATATGTGCACTTGCTGAAAAAATACTCATTGCGATATGTGCTCTAGTTGACAAAAAGCTGATAGCTATATGTGCAATTGCTGACAAAAGCTGAGTGCTATATGTGCAATAGCTGAGAAAAGCTAATTGCTATATGTGCAATAGCTGACAAAAGCAGATTTCTATATGTGCAATAGGTGACAAAAAGCTGATTGCTATGTTTGCACTAGCTGACAAAAAGATGATTGCTATATGTGCACTTGCTGAAAAGACGATGACTGGTATATGTTCACTAGCTGCTAAAAAGCTGAGTGCTATATGTGCACTTACTGACAGAAGCTGATTGCTGTATGTGCACTAGCTGACAAAAGCTAATTGCTATATGTGCAATAGCTGGCAAAAGCTGATTGCTATTTGTATGTGCACTAGCTGACAAAAGCTAATTGCTATATGTGCAATAGCTGACAAAAGCTGATTGCCATATTTGCACTAGTTGACAAAAATCTGATTGCTATATGTATATGCACTTGCTGACAAGAAGCTGATTGCTATATGTTCAAAAAACTGATAGCTATATGTACAATAGCTGACAAAAGCTGATTGCTATATGTGCAATAGCGAACAAAAGCTGACTGCTAGATGTGCAATAGCTGACAAAAACTGTTTGACAAAATCTGACAAAATCTGACAAAATCTGATAGCTATATTTTCAAAAGCTGACAAAAGCGGATTGCTGTATGTTTAATAGCTGACAAAAGCTGATTGCTCTATGTGCACTAACTGACAAAAGCGGATTGATATATGCGCAATAGCTGACAATGCTGCTTGCGATATGTGCTCTAGCTGACAAAAAGCTGATTGCGATATGTGCTCTAGCTGACAAAAGCTGATTGCTAAATTTGCACAAGCTGACAAAATTCTGATAGCTATATTTGCACTTGCTGACAAAAAGCTGATAGCAATATGTGCACTTCCTGACAAATGCTGATTGCTGTATGTGCAATAACTGACAAAAGCTGATTGCTATATGTGCAATAGCTGACAAATGCTGATTGCTATATGTGCAATAGCTGACAAAAGCTAATTGCTATATGTGCAATAGCTGACAAAAGCAGATTTCTATATGTGCAATAGGTGACAAAAAGCTGATTGCTATGTTTGCACTAGCTGACAAATAGATGATTGCCATATTTGCACTAGTTGACAAAAAACTGATTGCTATATGTATCTGCACTTGCTGACAAGAAGCTGATTGCTATATGTTCAAAAAACTGATAGCTATATGTACAATAGCTGACAAAAGCTGATTGCTATATGTGCAATAGCTAACATAAACTGATTGCTATATGTGCAATAGCTGACAAAAGCTGATTGCTATATTTGCACTAGCTGACAAAAAGCTGATTGCTATATGTGCACTAGCTGACAAAAAGCTGATTGCTATATGTGCACTTGCTGAAAAAATACTGATTGCGATATGTGCTCTAGTTGACAAAAAGCTGATAGCTATATGTGCAATTGCTGACAAAAGCTTAGTGCTATATGTGCAATAGCTGAGAAAAGCTAATTGCTATATGTGCAATAGCTGACAAAAGCAGATTTCTATATGTGCAATAGGTGACAAAAAGCTGATTGCAATATTTTCACTAGCTGAAAAAAAAGCTGATAGCTATATGTGCACTTGCTGACAATTGCTGATTGCTGTATGTGCAATGGCTGACAAATGCTGATTGTGATATGTGCAATAGCAAACAAAAGCTGATTGCTATATGTATGTGCACTTGCTGACAAAAAGCTGATTGCTATATGTGCAATAGCTGATAAAAGCTGATTGCTATATGTGCAATAGCTGACAAAAGCTGCTAGCTATATGTGCAATAGCTGACAAAAGCTGATTGCTATATGTGTAATAGCTGACGAAAGCTGATTGCTATATGTGTAATAGCTGACATAAGCTGATTACTATGTGTGCACTAGCTGCCCAAAAGCTGATCGCTATATGTGCAATAGCTGACAAAAGCTAATTGCTATATGTGCAATAGCTGACAAAAGCTTTTTACTATATGTGCAATAGCTGACAAAAGCAGATTGATATATGTGCAATACCTGACAAATGCTGATTGCGATATGTGCTCTAGCTGACAAAAAGCTGATTGCGATATGTTCTCTAGCTGACAAAAAGCTGATAGCTATATGTGCAATTTCTGACAAATGCTAATTGCTATATGTGCCATAGCTGACAAAAGCTAATTGCTATATGTGCAATAGCTGACAAAAGCAGATTTCTATATGTGCAATAGGTGACAAAAAGCTGATTGCTATGTTTGCACTAGCTGACAAATAGATGATTGCCATATTTGCACTAGTTGACAAAAAACTGATTGCTATATGTATCTGCACTTGCTGACAAGAAGCTGATTGCTATATGTTCAAAAAACTGATAGCTATATGTACAATAGCTGACAAAAGCTGATTGCTATATGTGCAATAGCTAACATAAACTGATTGCTATATGTGCAATAGCTGACAAAAGCTGATTGCTATATTTGCACTAGCTGACAAAAAGCTGATTGCTATATGTGCACTAGCTGACAAAAAGCTGATTGCTATATGTGCACTTGCTGAAAAAATACTGATTGCGATATGTGCTCTAGTTGACAAAAAGCTGATAGCTATATGTGCAATTGCTGACAAAAGCTGAGTGCTATATGTGCAATAGCTGAGAAAAGCTAATTGCTATATGTGCAATAGCTGACAAAAGCAGATTTCTATATGTGCAATAGGTGACAAAAAGCTGATTGCAATATTTTCACTAGCTGAAAAAAAAGCTGATAGCTATATGTGCACTTTCTGACAAAAAGCTGATTGCCATATGTGCAATAGCTAACAACTACTGATTGCTATATGTACAATAGCTGATAAAAGCTGACTGCAATATGTGCAATAGCTGACAAAAGCTGATTGCATTATGTGCAACATCTGACAAAAGCTGATTGCTATATTTGCAATATCTGACAAAAGCGGATTGCTGTATGTATAATAGCTGCTAAAGCTGATTGCTCTATGTGCACTAGTGTCAAAACGCGGACTGCTAAATGTGCACTTGCTGAAAAACGCTGACTGATATATGCTCACTAGCTGCTAAGAAGCTTATTCTTATATGTTCACTAGCTAACAACAGCTGATTGCTATATGTACAATAGCTGATAAAAGCTGATTGCAATATGTGCAATAGCTGACAAAAGTTGATTGCTATATGTGCAATAGCTGTCAAAATCTGATTGCTATTTGTATGTGCACTTGCTTACAAAAAGCTGATTGCTATATGTTCAAAAAATGGGTAACTATATGTGCAATAGCTGACAAAAGCTGATTGCTATATGTGCAATTGCTGACAAAAGCTGATTGCAGACAAAAGCTGATTGCTATATGTGAAATAGGTGACAAAAAGCTGATTGTTATATTTTTACTAGCTGACAAAAAGCTGATACCTATATGTTCACTAGCTGTTAAAAAGCTGATTGCTATATGTGCACTTTCTGAAAAAATCTGATTGCTGTATGTACAATAGCTGACAAAAGCTGATTGCCATTGTGCAATAGGTGATTGCTATATTTGTACTAGCTGACAAAAAGCTGATAGTTATAGTTATGTGTACTTGCTGACAAAAAGGTGATTGCTATTTATTCAAACAGCTGATAACTATTTTTGCAATACCTGACAAAAGCTGATTGCTATATGTGCAATAGCTAACAAAAGCTGATTGCTATATGTGCAATAGCTGATAAAAGCTGATTGCAATATGTGCAATAGCTGACAAAAGCTGATTGCTATATTTGCAATAGCTGACAAAAGCGGATTGCTGTATGTATAATAGCTGCTAAAACTGATTGCTCTATGTGCTTTGGTTTCAAAACGCCAATTGCCGTATGTGCACTTGCTATAAAAACGCTGATTGCGATATGTGGTCTAGCTGACAAAAAGCTGATAGCTATAGGTGCAATTGCTGACAAAAGCTGATAGCTATATGTGCACTTTCTGACAAAAGCTGATTGCTATATTTGTACTAGCTGAAAAAACGCTGACTGCTATATGTTCACTAACTGCTAAGAAGCTGATTGATATATGTGCACTTACTGACAAAATCTGATTGCTGTATGTACAATAGCTGACGAAAGCTGTATGCCTTATGTGCAATAGGTGACAAAAAGCTGATTGCTTTATTTGCGCTAGCTAACAAACAGCTGAATACTATATGTGAATAAGCTGACAAAAAGCTGATAGCTATATGTGCTCTTGCTGACAAAAGCTGATTGCTGTATGTGCAAAAGCTGACAAATGCTGATGGCGATATGTGCAATAGCTGACAAAAATCTTATTGCTATATGTGCACTTCCTGAAAAAACGCTGACTGCTATATGTTTACTAGCTGCTAAAAAGATGATTGCTACATGTGCACTTGCTGACAATAGCTGATTGCTGTATGTACAATAGCTGACAAAAGCTGATTGCTCTATGTTCACTAGCTGACAAAAGTTAATTGCTAAATGTGCAATAGGTGGCAATATCTGATTGCAATTTGTACGTGCACTTGCTGACAAAAAGCTGACTGCTACATGTTCAAAAAATAGATTACTATATGTGCAATAACTAACAAAAGCTGATTGCTATATGTATAATAGCTGACAAAAGCTGATTGCTATATGTGCAATAGGTGACAAAAAGCTGATTGTTATTTTTTTATCGACAAGCTGACAAAAAGCTGATAGCTATATGTGCACTTGCTGACAAAAAGCTGATTGCTATATGTGCAGTAGCTGACAAAAGCTGATTGCTATATGTGCAATAGCTGACAAAAGCTGCTAGCTATATGTGCAATAGCTGACAAAAGCTTATGGCCATATGTGTAATAGCTGACAAAAACTGATTGCTATATGTGTAATAGCTGACATAAGCTGATTGCTATGTGTGCACTAGTTGGCCAAAACTGATCGCTATATGTGCAAAAGGTGACAAATAGCTGATTGTTATTTTTATGTAGTAGCTGACAAAAAGCTGATAGCTATATGTGCACTTGCTGACAAAAAGCTGATTGCGATATGTGCAATAGCTAACAACTGCTGATTGCTATATGTACAATGGCTGATAAAAGCTGATTGCAATATGTGCAATAGCTGACAAAAGCTGATTGCACTATGTGCAATAGCTGACAAAAGCTGATTGCTATATTTGCAATATCTGACAAAAGCGGATTGCTGTATGTATAATAACTGCTAAAGCTGATTGCTCTATGTGCTTTAGTGTCAAAACGCTGATTGCTATATGTGCACTTGCTAAAAAAACGCTGATTGCGATATGTGCACTCGCTGACAAAAAGCTGATTGCCATATGTGCAATAGCTAACAACAGCTGATTGCTCTATGTACAATAGCTGATAAAAGCTGATTGCAATATGTGCAATAGCTGACAAAAGCTGATTGCTATATGTGTAATAGCTGACAGAAGCTGATTGCAATATGTTCACTAGCTGGCCAAAAGCTGATCGCTATATGTGCACTAGCTGGCAAAATCGGATTGCTATTTGTATGTGCACTTCCTGACAAAAAGCTGATTGCTATATGTTCAAAAAATAGATTACTATATGTGCAATAACTGACAAAAGCTGATTGCTATATGTGCAATAGGTGACAAAAAGCTGATTGTTATATTTTTACTAGCTGACAAAAAGCTGACAGCTATATGTTCACTAGCTGCTAAAAAGCTGATTGCTATATGTGAACTTACTGACAAAATCTGATTGCTGTATGTGCAATAGCTGACAAAAGCGGATTGCTGTATGTATAATAGCTGCTAAAACTGATTACTCTATGTGCACTGGTGTCAAAACGCTAATTGCCGTATGTGCACTTGCTAAAAAACGCTGATTGCGATGTGTGCACTTGCTGACAAAAGCTGATTACCATTGTGCAATAGGTGATTGCTATATTTGTACCAGCTGACAAAAAGCTGATAGTTATATTTATGTGTACCTGCTGACAAGAAGCTGATTGCTATATATTCAGAAAACTAATAACTATATTTGCAATACCTGACAAAAGCTGATTGCTATATGTGCAATAGCTAACAAAAGCTAATTGCTATATGTGCAATAGCTGACAAAAGCTGATTGCTATATTTGCAATAGCTGACAAAAGCGGATTGCTGTATGTATAATAGCTGCTAAAACTGATTGCTCTATGTGCACTGGTGTCAAAACCCTAAATGCCGTATAAGCACTTGCTAAAAAAACGCTGATTGCGATATGTGCTCTAGCTGACAAAAAGCTGATAGCTATAGGTGCAATTGCTGACAAAAGCTGATAGCTATATGTGCACTTTCTGACAAGCTGATTGCTATATTTGTACTAGCTGAAAAAACGCTGACTGCTATATGTTCACTAACTGCTAAGAAGTTGATTGCTATATGTGCACTTACTGACAAAATCTGATTGCTGTATGTACAATAGCTGACAAAAGCTGATTGCTTTTCGTGCAATAGCTAACATAACCTGATTGCTATATGTGCAATAGCTGACAAACGCTGATTGCTATATGTATGTGCACTTGCTGACAAAAAGCTGATGGCTATATGATTAAAATAACTGATTCATATATGTGCAATAGCTGACAAAAGCTGATTGCTATATTTGCAATAGGCGACAAAAAGCTGATTGCTATATTTGTACCAGCTGACAAAAAGCTAATAGTTATACGAATGTGCACTTGCTGACAAGAAGCTGATAGCTATATCTGCTCTTGCAGACAAAAGCTGATTGCCATATGTGCAATAGGTGACATAAAGCTGATTGCTATATTTTCACTAGCTGACAAAAAGCTGATTGCTGTATGTGCAATAGCTGACAAATGCTGATTGCGATATGTGCAATAGCTGACAAAAATCTTTTTGCTATATGTGCACTTCCTGAAAAAACGCTGACTGTTATATGTTCACTAGCTGCTAAAAAGATGATTGCTACATGTGCACTTGCTGACAATAGCTGATTGCTGTATGTACAATACCTGACATAAGCTGATTGCTCTATGTGCACTAGCTGACAAAAGCTGATTGCTATATGTGCAATAGCTGGCAAAAGCTTATTGCTATTTGTATGTGCACTTGCTTACAAAAAGCTGATTGCTATATGCTCAAAATATTGATCACTATAAGTGCAATAGCTGTCAAAAGCTAATTGCTTTATGTGCAATAGGTGACACAAAGCTGATTGCAATATTTGCACTAGCTGACAAAAAGCTGATTGCTACATGTGCACTAGCTGACAAAAAGCTGATAGCTATATGTGCTCTTGCTGACAAAAGCTGATTGCTGTATGTGCAATAGCTGACAAATGCTGATTGCGATATGTGTAATAGCTTGTAATAAATGATGACATGTGGTTCGTCATGTAGTCAGATTCAGAATGAATTTATTCATTTGTTATAATGTTCGCTTAGCCTATGGATATACATATATACTTATGCTGTTATTCGTTAACAGCTACGAAGAGAGGGAGAGTGAGTAGCTCGCATATGCCTGTGTTAGTGAGCATATATATTGCTCACGGAATGCGCTCAGACGGAGCGTGGGATATGCAGCATAAGCATAAACGGTCAGCTAGTGAGGCTAGTGAACCGCGCTGCGTAATATGAGACCGAGCCAATACATAAGCTGGCTCTGGGCTTGTTTACGTTATTATTGTTATTGTATGCAACAAAGTGCTGCATACTTTATATTTGAATACAGGGTATTCTGTACGGGCATATACGCACTACACCTCCCCTTTTAGAGAAATAACGTAACATTATGAATGTGTAGTTATTAAATGAACTTAATTATTAAGGCTTTTATTATTTTTTTTTTTATAAAAATTAAAAATTTTTTTTTTTTTTGTTTTGAATATGACAAGAAATTTAAAAAATGTTGTAATATAAAAATACAAAATTATTTAAGGTATAAAAATTTATAATTCGTTTATTTGTAAAAATTTTTTTTTTTTTTTTTTTTTTTTATTCGGTTGATCAGGCCGTCATATATTTTTATTTTATTTTATAAAGAATTAAAAATTTTTATTCTATTCTTATGAACTTTTTGTTTTTTATCTTTACTATCTTTAATGAAAATGTTGTCATTATCTTCTATTTTCTCTACTATATATGGTCCTAAATATGGTGGGTCTAATTTGTGCCCTGTTTCGTTTCTTATAAGTACTTTATCTCCTACTTTTAATTCAAAGATTTTTGTTTTTCCATCATATGCTAATTTCCTATAAGCTTTAGCTTTTTCTAACATAATTCTAGCTCTTTTGTATGCTATTTCTAATCTAAACTTTATTTCCTTAGAATAGTCATCTAAATTATAAATAGGATCTATGTAATTAGTTTTGTTTAAATCTATGAACTGTTTCGGTAGTCTGCCAAATACTAGTTCGTATGGACAATACTCATGCGTTGCTGATGGTGTCGTGTTGAAGCAATAAGTGAAATATTGAACCCAGACATCCCAATCAGATTTGTCTGCAGAGATGTATGAACGAATGTATTCATTAAAAGTTCGATGACTTCGTTCTATTGTCCCTAATGTTTGATGATGATATGCAGTTGAGGTGAGATTCTTGATCTTCAAATACTTGCATAAGTCAGTTAAAATCTGGTTTTTATACTCTGTTCCCATGTCCGAGATGAACGTCTTCATTGGACCAAACTTGAGTATGAAATTTTCGAATATAGCTTTTGCGACATTATTTGCGCTTTTACTTTTTATTGGAATGGCTACTAAATATTTTGTAAGGTCGCATATTAATGTGACTATGTATTCATTACCATTTTCCGATTTGGGTAGCGGACCAACAGTATCCACTATCACTATATCGAAAGCATTCACAGGTGTTTCGGTGAGAGTCAGAGGAGTTTTTGTGTGCGTCTTTGTTTTAGACATTTGGCATTTTTGACATCTACGTACGTACTCTTTTATATGACGTGTCATATTTTTCCAGTAGTAGTGTCTTTTTATTTTCGCTAACGTTCTTGTTATGCCGCTATGACCTCCTTGAATTGGGTCGTCATGGTATGTAGACAATATTTGTTGTATATCTTTTTCATCTTTTATTTGGGTCACCGGCTGGAGTAGCGCTACTCTTAAAGATTTTAATATTTTATTGCCCATATTTTTAAAAGAATCTATTGAAACTGATTCAAAGATCTTTTCGCTCGGTGCCACTTTGAGTTGGCTGATTTTTAATATACCGGTCTCTTTTTCGAGCCTTTGGAAGAACTGACCTAGGTCGAGAATTCCATTGGTATATAAATCGCTAACTTCAATTCTTGCGATAATTTTATTTCCATGTTTAAATAAACATTTAGACTCTGTTATGCGCAAGGTCACTACTTTTCGTACTTCATCATTTGTAATGACTTCATGTACGTTGGGCTTGGATACATTTTTATGACTTTGCCTTGGCAGAAGTTCATAATTTTCTACTGTACAGTTTTTATTTTGTCTACTTTGTCGCCTGGTAGTGACTTTCAGGACTTTATGTTGCATATCTTTGAGTTCCTTTATATTAATACGCGAAAGTGCGTCTGCTACGAAATTATCTTTCCCCTTTAGGTATTGTACTGTGAAGTCGTATTCTTCAAGCTCTAGCCGCATGCGAGTTAATTTAGAACTGGGATTAGTCATAGAAAAAAGATATGTCAATGGTCTGTGATCCGTTTTAATAGTAAAATGTTTGCCATAAATATATGGTCTAAAATGGGTAATTGCCCAATGAATTGCCGCTAACTCTTGTTCTGTTGTGCTCTTATTGCTTTCCCCTTTTGTAAATGAACGAGATGCATAAGCTATTGGGAGCTGAATTCCATCACGGTTCTGAGTTAGAACTGCTCCGCAAGCTTGTTTACTTGCATCTGTTATAATGCAAAATTCTTTGCGAAAATCAGGATATTGTAATAATGTGGGGTGCATAAGCTTTTCTTTAAGGTATTGGAATGCGTTTTGGCATTCACTTGACCATTTAAAAGGAACATTCTTTTTACATAATCTAGTTATGTGCCGTGAATAATCGGCGAAGTTTTTTATAAATCGACGATAATAATTGCAGAATGCTACAAATCGTCTCGCGCTGTCCGCATCATGAGGGACAGGATAATTTTTGATGACGTCAAACTTCTTGTCATCTGGCAATACTCCTTTGTCAGTACATTTGTGACCTAAAAATGTCACTTCATGCATGAAAAATGAACATTTTTCTGGATGCAACTTTAGGTTATATTTCCTACATACATTAAAAACATCAGTTAAGTTTTTAATCATGTGTTTTTCGGAACATCCTATCACCATTAAGTCATCCATATAAAGGAATGCCTGAGAGGGTTCTAAACCCGAGAATGCTATAGTCATCATTCTCTGAAATGAATTTGGTGCTATTTTGAGACCGAATGGTAATCGCGTGAAGCGATATGAGCCATTGCTCGTTGAGAAAGATGTTATATTTCTTGAATTTTCTTCAAGTTCAATTTGGTGGAAACCTGACATTAAGTCAAGGCATGAAAAGTATTTAGCTCTGCCCAGTTGGTCTAGAATATCATCAATTCTGGGGAGCGGGAATTTATCAGAAAGTAGTTTTTTGTTGATTTGGCGATAGTCAATTACTAATCGCCATTTCTTTTCTTCCGAATTTGATAATGATTTTTTCGGAACTAACAAGAGTGGGCTGTTATACTCGGATACAGACGGTTCTACGATTTTGTCGTTTATTAATTTCCCTACTTGTTTTTGAATTTCTTTAACGTGGCTATGCGGGCTTCTGTAGTTTTTAATATAAATGGGTTCATCATCTTTAAGTCTTAATGTTTGTTTATAGAAATTATTTGTCGCTATTGGTTCGGTTTCCAGTCCGAACACATCACTATACTTGGTGCATAATTCTGTTAGTTGACTTTTGAATTGTTCTGGAAATTTTTTATTTAATTTTGAAAGTACTTGTTCGCTTCTATTTTCTGGAGTAGTGCTATGAATGTCGTACTCTTTTAAATTTTCATTTTGGATTTTGTTTACTTTGACCAATTGGTCGAAATTAGTTGTGTTTAGAAGGCGAATGTATACATGTTTGGATGCTGCTATTGTATTTGCAACATAAATTCCATTATGTATTTCTTGATTAGGAACAAATATGTAATCATTTACTGTATTAATGTCTATTTTTCGAATTACTTGGGATCTGGCTGGCAAGAGAACTGTGTTGTTGCCAGCACTATATGTTATCGGAACATGAATTGGATAATTTAAATTTTGAGGTCTAATTATAAACCAGTCTTCACTTGGTTTGAAATCTAATTGACAATTGAATTTTTTTATAAAATCAATGCCTATTATTCCATCACACGGTATTGAAAAATCGGAATCTACTAAATGAAATTCGTGTGGAATAATATATTTTGTGGATTGAAGTTCTATTGAAGTTGTTCCTTGAGATTTTATTACACCTTGGCCTATGCCTTGGATGTTTATAATTTTTTCTTCTCGAATTTTGAAATTGTCTGAATTGATTTTTAAAAGTGAGATATCTGCACAAGTATCTATTAGGAATGTGAGTTTATTTTCAGTTGAATGATTATAAAAAGTGACAAATATATTAAGACTGTAATTGATGGAATGAACCTTTACATTTACTGGTTGTTTCCTAAAGGGTTCTGAGAGTTTTCCGGCGTATTTTGCGCCATTCTCACCTGGTTACTATTATAACCTTGGTTGGAGTTACCTCGGCCTCTTCCTATATTTTGGCCTCGTCTTCCTCCACGGTTATTGTAATTATTGTTATTGTTGTTACTGCCTCGGTTATAGTTGTTGTGGTTGTAATTTCTGCCACGATTATAACCTCGGCCTCCTCTATTATTATTGCTTGCACCTCGTCGATAATACAGGACAGTGTTACTTTGACCTGTTATCTCCGTGCAGCTATTGACAAATTTGGATACGGCATCATTCATATTTGTGAATGTGCCTGCCTGCATGATAAGTTTTACCTTATCAATCGAACAATTTTGGGTCATAGCTTTTACAGCTGTTGTAGTGCTGTATTTGTTTGCAAGTGATTGGCTTAGACCTTCACTGATATAGGCGCCTTCAAGGGCCTTTGTCAGTTTTTCCACCTCTTGGGTGTATTGGTTAGCCGTTTTGTTTTTCTGTTGCAGATTAAGTAGCTTGGCAGATACAACTTCTACCGATTCTCCTTTTACTGCATTTGACAGTTGCGTAATGATTGCAGCAATTGTCTGCTCATTACTTATTAGATTTCTTGCATGGCCTTTTAGTTTTGTTTTTATAAGGCTTATGGCCGTTAGCTCATGTGTGCCTTTTAAGGTTTCTAATAGATTCAGAGAATCTAGAAAACTTTGTAGATTTTCCGGTTTACCGTCAAACTCTGGTATTAGAGATGTGGCTAGCTTGATAAATTCTACAACTGTTTGTGCCATGTTTACTAATTTTGTATCTTCTATTTGGTCGTTTGTCATTAGTGACTTATCAAATGTTACTGGTGTATTTAACACCGATGGTAGATAAAGCTGGAGATCATACTTTTTATTTAAGTTTACCAGATTATCCCTTAGACGCTGTAAAACGTCTGAAGTTTGGACTCTGTGTAAACTTGTCAGTTTATTTTGACACTCGGTAACTATACTCCTGATTTCATTGTACTCATATACAAGTATCTCAGTATGTTTAATTATGGTGGGATTTAAAACTGGTGCGCTTTTATTAAGGCACTTGTATGATTTATCGAAATTTTCCCTATGCCGCTTTATCTTTTCTACTATTTGGGACCAGTCCATGTAAGCTTCCGCTACTTAAATATTTTATTTAAGCAGTGGCTTAGACCTTGTCTAAGTCATTGGCTCGACTCATGTAACGCTTCCTCAGTGATTTTTTATGAAGAAGATAAATCTTCAGAAGGATGTCTACTGAAGCTATTACAATGAGTATTATTAGCAGTATGTTCGTTAACTGCACATGGGGAGTGGTGTCTACGACTTCTACTACGTTAACTACATTGGCAGTGTTATCATCTGCCTTTGATTCTTTTCCCCCCATATTCCTATATAAATATTCTTGCCTTTTGGTTTGACTACTACCTATGCAGACGTACTAAGACAATTGTTGATCGTTATATACCTTGTTAATCTTGTCCTTAATCATGCTAATTCTTGATTAAATGTTGAATTACCTAATGAGACAAACTGAACGAATTATAACTTTTTAATTTCCTCTTTTTGATATTAATATTCATATATAGTATGGGATCATACATTAAATTAAAAAGGAATTATCTTAAAAAAAAAAAATTTACAAATGCGTAATGTTAAATTTGTTTTCGTTAACTTTTACAAGACAAGTTGTTGTTTGTATCGCACATTTGAGGTTTTATTACTATATTTTAATGAATTTGATGCTTTTATTGTTTTACAAGTCAGGTTTTGTTTTGCTTGTTTGTTTTCTGCTTAAAACGCATCTTTAAAAAAATTTTTATTTTTTTTTTAAATCTGTATATTTCCTACCTATTGTTTCGAATGGCTGTACGGGCCAAACGTCTTGCCGGTCGACTCAATTGTCGTCGGGCATTACAATTTTTGAGTTTTGTTTATTACTATTTAATTTAACATGTATGTTTAATTTCATATCATTTTTTTTTTTTTTTTTTATATTTAATTAAAAGTAACTAGGGATGTAGCTGCAACTGTTGTTCATCGTTGCATCAGCTGGGCGTCGCCGGATGTGGCACGCTGATGCTCCCTCGTATGCGCAAGTGGCGGTGTGCCTCTCGCACTGTTGCCTTCACTGCTGCTGATGTCCGTGGCCTATTGGCTCAGGCGGGGCCGGTGCCGGTCTTCGCACTGGTCTTTGGTCCCAAGCATGTGAATTTGCATGCTGGAGCGTATAGTGATCCAGGGTAGTCGTTCGGGCAGACGTCAGGTTTCTTCGGCAACGGCTTGGGAGATGGTGTTTTTTATTAGTTTAACATTTATAACTTTGATATTTGCTGAGTGAGTTGCGGTATTTGGTTTTCTTTGCTGGAGGCTTTCTTTCAGAAAATCAAGTTCGGCAGTTAATTTTTGTGCTGTTGCCCATGTGGGCGTCGTATTCGTGTATAATAGCCACTTAATGTGTGCTATTCTTTTGTTTATTTTGTTTTTCTGGCCTCCGCGTTTACCCATTACTCGCACTCTACTTACTCAGACTTTCGGTTTTTTTTTTTCTTTCAATCTCTAAGTCTCCCGCGCTGGCGTAAGGAACGGATTGCTTCTCACACTTGTTGACTGCTGGTCATCACTTGTAACACTTTTCATAGTTGTTGTTGTTTTGTATAGTTGTTGTTGTGTGTTTTTTGTTACTGCCGTTGCTGCTGTCCTTCCATGTCCAGGTCTGTTTTGACCTTAGTCACGGTCGCCATGTAATAAATGATGACATGTGGTTCGTCATGTAGTCAGATTCAGAATGAATTTATTCATTTGTTATAATGTTCGCTTAGCCTATGGATATACATATATACTTATGCTGTTATTCGTTAACAGCTACAAAGAGAGGGAGAGTGAGTAGCTCGCATATGCCTGTGTTAGTGAGCATATATATTGCTCACGGAATGCGCTCAGACGGAGCGTGGGATATGCAGCATAAGCATAAACGGTCAGCTAGTGAGGCTAGTGAGCCGCGCTGCGTAATATGAGACCGAGCCAATACATAAGCTGGCTCTGGGCTTGTTTACGTTATTATTGTTATTGTATGCAACAAAGTGCTACATACTTTATATTTGAATACAGGGTATTCTGTACGGGCATATACGCACTACAAGCTGACAAAAATCTTTTTGCTATATGTGCACTTCCTGAAAAAACGCTGACTGCTATATGTTCACTAGCTGCTAAAAAGATGATTGCTACATGTGCACTTGCTGACAATAGCTGATTGCTCTATGTGCACTAGCTGACAAAAGCTGATTGCTATATGTGCAATAGCTGACAAAAGCAGATTTCTATATGTGCAATGGGTGACAAAAATCTGATTGCTATATTTGCACTAGCTGGCAAAAAGCTGATAGTTATATTTATGTGTACCTGCTGACAAGAAGCTGATTGCTATATATTCAGAAAACTAATAACTATATTTGCAATACCTGACAAAAGCTGATTGCTATATGTGCAATAGCTAACAAAAGCTAATTGCTATTTGTATGTGCACTTGCTGACAAAAAGCTAATTGCTATATGTTCAAAAAATTGATCACTATAAGTGCAATAGCTGACAAAAGCTGATTGCCATATTTGCACTAGCTGACAAAAATCTGATTGCTATATGTATCTGCACTTGCTGACAAGAAGCTGATTGCTATATGTTCAAAAAACTGATAGCTATATGTGCAATAGCTGAGAAAAGCTGATTGCTATATGTGCAATAGCGAATAAAAGCTGATTGCGATATGTGCGATAGCTGACAAAAATCTTATTGCTATATGTGCACTTCCTGAAAAAACGCTGACTGCTTTATGTTCACTAGCTGCTAAAAAGATGGTTGCTACATGTGCACTTGCTGACAATACCTGATTTCTGTATGTACAATAGCTGACAAAAGCTGATTGCTCTATGTTCACTAGCTGACAAAAGCTAATTGCTATATGTGCAATAGGTGGCAATATCTGATTGCAATTTGTACGTGCACTTGCTGACAAAAAGCTGACTGCCATATGTTCAAAAAATAGATTACTATATGTGCAATAACTGAGAAAAGCTGATTGCTATATGTATAATAGCTGACAAAAGCTGATTGCTATATGTGCAATAGGTGACAAAAAGCTGATTGTTATTTTTCTATATACAAGCTGACAAAAAGCTGATAGCTATATGTGCACTTGCTGACAAAAAGCTGATTGCTATATGTGCAATAGCTGACAAAAGCTGATTGCTATATGTGCAATAGCTGACAAAAGCTGCTAGCTATGTGTGCAATAGCTGACAAAAGCTGATTGCTATATGTGTAATAGCTGACAAAAGCTAATTGCTATATGTGTAATAGCTGACATAAGCTGATTGCTATGTGTGCACTAGCTGGCCAAAAGCTGATTGCTATATGTTCAAAAAATAGATTACTATATGTGCAATAGCTGACAAAAGCTGATTGCTATATGTGCAATAGGCGACAAAAAGCTGATTGCTATATTTGTACCAGCTGACAAAAAGCTAATAGTTATACGTATGTGCACTTGCTGACAAGAAGCTGATAGCTATATGTGCTCTTGCAGACAAAAGCTGATTGCTGTATGTGCAATAGCCGACAAATGCTGATTGCGATATGTGCAATAGCTGACAAAAGCAGATTTCTATATGTGCAATGGGTGACAAAAATCTGATTGCTATATTTGCACTAGCTGGCAAAAAGCTGATAGTTATATTTATGTGTACCTGCTGACAAGAAGCTGATTGCTATATATTCAGAAAACTAATAACTATATTTGCAATACCTGACAAAAGCTGATTGCTATATGTGCAATAGCTAACAAAAGCTAATTGCTATATGTGCAATAGCTGACAAAAGCTGATTGCTATATTTGCAATAGCTGACAAAAGCGGATTGCTGTATGTATAATAGCTGCTAAAACTGATTGCTCTATGTGCACTGGTGTCAAAACCCTAAATGCCGTATAAGCACTTGCTAAAAAAACGCTGATTGCGATATGTGCTCTAGCTGACAAAAAGCTGATAGCTATAGGTGCAATTGCTGACAAAAGCTGATAGCTATATGTGCACTTTCTGACAAGCTGATTGCTATATTTGTACTAGCTGAAAAAACGCTGACTGCTATATGTTCACTAACTGCTAAGAAGTTGATTGCTATATGTGCACTTACTGACAAAATCTGATTGCTGTATGTACAATAGCTGACAAAAGCTGATTGCTTTACGTGCAATAGCTAACATAACCTGATTGCTATATGTGCAATAGCTGACAAAAGCTGATTGCTATATTTGCAATAGGCGACAAAAAGCTGATTGCTATATTTGTACCAGCTGACAAAAAGCTAATAGTTATACGTATGTGCACTTGCTGACAAGAAGCTGATAGCTATATGTGCTCTTGCAGACAAAAGCTGATTGCTGTATGTGCAATAGCTGACAAATGCTGATTGCAATATGTGCAATAGCTGACAAAAGCAGATTTCTATATGTGCAATGGGTGACAAAAATCTGATTGCTATATTTGCACTAGCTGACAAAAAGTTGATTGCTATATGTACACATGCTGAAAAAACGATGACTGGTATACGTTCAATAGCTGCTAAAAAGCTCAGTGCTATATGTGCACTTAATGACAGAAGCTGATTGCTGTATGTACAAAAGCTGACAAACGCTGATTGCTATATGTATGTGCGCTTGCTGACAAAAAGCTGATTGCTATATGTTTAAAATAACTGATTCCTATATGTGCAATAGCTGACAAAAGCTGATTGCCATATGTGCAATAGGTGACATAAAGCTGATTGCTATATTTGCACTAGCTGACAAAAAGCTGATTGCTATATGTGCACTAGCTGACAAAAATCTTTTTGCTATATGTGCACTTCCTGAAAAAACGCTGACTGCTATATGTTCACTAGCTGCTAAAAAGATGGTTGGTACATGTGCACTTGCTGACAATAGCTGATTTCTGTATGTACAATAGCTGACAAAAGCTGATTGCTCTATGTTCACTAGCTGACAAAAGCTAATTGCTATATGTGCAATAGGTGGCAATATCTGATTGCAATTTGTACGTGCACTTGCTGACAAAAAGCTGACTGCTATATGTTCAAAAAATAGATTACTATATGTGCAATAACTGAGAAAAGCTGATTGCTATATGTATAATAGCTGACAAATGCTGATTGCGATATGTATGTGCAATAGCTGACAAAAGCTGATTGCTATATTTGCAATAGGCGACAAAAAGCTGATTGCTATATTTGTACCAGCTGACAAAAAGCTAATAGTTATACGTATGTGCACTTGCTGACAAGAAGCTGACAGCTATATGTGCTCTTGCAGACAAATGCTGATTGCTGTATGTGCAATAGCTGACAAATGCTGATTGCGATATGTGCAATAGCTGACAAAAGCAGATTTCTATATGTGCAATGGGTGACAAAAATCTGATTGCTATATTTGCACTAGCTGACAAAAAGTTGATTGCTATATGTACACTTGCTGAAAAAACGATGACTGGTATACATTCAATAGCTGCTAAAAAGCTCAGTGCTATATGTGCACTTAATGACAGAAGCTGATTACTGTATGTACAAAAGCTGACAAACGCTGATTGCTATATGTATGTGCGCTTGCTGACAAAAAGCTGATTGCTATATGTTTAAAATAACTGATTCCTATATGTGCAATAGCTGACATAAGCTGATTGCCATATGTGCCATAGGTGACATAAAGCTGATAGCTGTATGTGCTCTTGCTGACAAAAGCTGATTGCTGTATGTGCAATAGCTGACAAATGCTGATTGCGATATGTTCAATAGCTGACAAAAATCTTTTTGCTATATTTGCACTTCCTGAAAAAACGCTGACTGCTATATGTTCACTAGCTGCTAAAAAGATGATTGCTACATTTGCACTTGCTGACAATAGCTGATTGCTGTATGTACAATAGCTGACAAAAGCTGATAGCTCTATGTGCACTAGCTGACAAAAGCTGATTGCTATATGTGCAATAGCTGGCAAAAGCTGATTGCTATTTGTATGTGCACTTGCTGACAAAAAGCTAATTGCTATTTATTCAAAAAATTGATCACTATAAGTGCAATAACTGACAAAAGCTGATTGCCATATTTGCACTAGCTGACAAAAATCGGACTGCTGTATGTTCAAAAAATAGATTACTATATTTGCAATAACTGACAAAAGCTGATTGCTATATGTATAATAGCTGGCAAAAGCTGATTGCTATTTGTATGTGCACTTGCTGACAAAAAGCTAATTGCTATATGTTCAAAAAATTGATCACTATAAGTGCAATAGCTGACAAAAGCTGATTGCTCTATGTTCACTAGCTGATAAAAGCTGATTGCGATAAGTTCAAAAGCTGGCAAAATCTGATTGCTATTTGTGTTTGCACTTGCTGACAAAAAGCTGATTGCTATATATGCACTTTCTGAAAAAATGCTGACTGCTATATGTTCACTAGTTGCTAAGAAGCTGATTGCTATATGTGCACTTACTGACAAAATCTGATTGCTGCATGTACAATAGCTGACGAAAGCTGTATGCCATATGTGCAATAGGTGACAAAAAGCTGAAAGCTATATTTGCACTAGCTGACAAAACGCTGATTGCTATATGTTCAAAAAATAGATTACTATATCTGTAATAGCTGACAAAAGGTGATCGCTATACGTGTAATAGCTGACAAAAGCTGATTGCTATATGTATCTGCACTTGCTGACAAGAAGCTGATTGCTATATGTTCAAAAAACTGATAGCTATATGTGCAATAGCTGAGAAAAGCTGATTGCTATATGTGCAATAGCGAATAAAAGCTGATTGCGATATGTGCGATAGCTGACAAAAATCTTATTGCTATATGTGCACTTCCTGAAAAAACGCTGACTGCTTTATGTTCACTAGCTGCTAAAAAGATGGTTGCTACATGTGCACTTGCTGACAATAGCTGATTTCTGTATGTTCACTAGCTGACAAAAGCTAATTGCTATATGTGCAATAGGTGGCAATATCTGATTGCAATTTGTACGTGCACTTGCTGACAAAAAGCTGACTGCCATATGTTCAAAAAATAGATTACTATATGTGCAATAACTGAGAAAAGCTGATTGCTATATGTATAATAGCTGACAAAAGCTGATTGCTATATGTGCAATAGGTGACAAAAAGCTGATTGTTATTTTTCTATATACAAGCTGACAAAAAGCTGATAGCTATATGTGCACTTGCTGACAAAAAGCTGATTGCTATATGTGCAATAGCTGACAAAAGCTGATTGCTATATGTGCAATAGCTGACAAAAGCTGCCAGCTATGTGTGCAATAGTTGACAAAAGCTGATTGCTATATGTGTAATAGCTGACAAAAGCTAATTGCTATATGTGTAATAGCTGACATAAGCTGATTGCTATGTGTGCACTAGCTGGCCAAAAGCTGATTGCTATATGTTCAAAAAATAGATTATTATATGTGCAATAGCTGACAAAAGCTGATTGCTATATGTGCAATAGGCGACAAAAAGCTGATTGCTATATTTGTACCAGCTGACAAAAAGCTAATAGTTATACGTATGTGCACTTGCTGACAAGAAGCTGATAGCTATATGTGCTCTTGCAGACAAATGCTGATTGCTGTATGTGCAATAGCTGACAAATGCTGATTGCGATATGTGCAATAGCTGACAAAAGCAGATTTCTATATGTGCAATGGGTGACAAAAATCTGATTGCTATATTTGCACTAGCTGGCAAAAAGCTGATAGTTATATTTATGTGTACCTGCTGACAAGAAGCTGATTGCTATATATTCAGAAAACTAATAACTATATTTGCAATACCTGACAAAAGCTGATTGCTATATGTGCAATAGCTAACAAAAGCTAATTGCTATATGTGCAATAGCTGACAAAAGCTGATTGCTATATTTGCAATAGCTGACAAAAGCGGATTGCTGTATGTATAATAGCTGCTAAAACTGATTGCTCTATGTGCACTGGTGTCAAAACCCTAAATGCCGTATAAGCACTTGCTAAAAAAACGCTGATTGCGATATGTGCTCTAGCTGACAAAAAGCTGATAGCTATAGGTGCAATTGCTGACAAAAGCTGATAGCTATATGTGCACTTTCTGACAAGCTGATTGCTATATTTGTACTAGCTGAAAAAACGCTGACTGCTATTGTTCACTAACTGCTAAGAAGTTGATTGCTATATATGCACTTACTGACAAAATCTGATTGCTGTATGTACAATAGCTGACAAAAGCTGATTGCTTTACGTGCAATAGCTAACATAACCTGATTGCTATATGTGCAATAGCTGACAAACGCTGATTGCTATATGTATGTGCACTTGCTGACAAAAAGCTGATGGCTATATGATTAAAATAACTGATTCATATATGTGCAATAGCTGACAAAAGCTGATTGCTATATTTGCAATAGGCGACAAAAAGCTGATTGCTATATTTGTACCAGCTGACAAAAAGCTAATAGTTATACGTATGTGCACTTGCTGACAAGAAGCTGATAGCTATATGTGCTCTTGCAGACAAAAGCTGATTGCTGTATGTGCAATAGCTGACAAATGCTGATTGCAATATGTGCAATAGCTGACAAAAGCAGATTTCTATATGTGCAATGGGTGACAAAAATCTGATTGCTATATTTGCACTAGCTGACAAAAAGTTGATTGCTATATGTACACTTGCTGAAAAAACGATGACTGGTATACGTTCAATAGCTGCTAAAAAGCTCAGTGCTATATGTGCACTTGATGACAGAAGCTGATTGCTGTATGTACAAAAGCTGACAAACGCTGATTGCTATATGTATGTGCGCTTGCTGACAAAAAGCTGATTGCTATATGTTTAAAATAACTGATTCCTATATGTGCAATAGCTGACAAAAGCTGATTGCCATATGTGCAATAGGTGACATAAAGCTGATTGCTATATTTGCACTAGCTGACAAAAAGCTGATTGCTATATGTGCACTAGCTGACAAAAAGCTGATAGCTATATGTGCTCTTGCTGACAAAAGCTGATTGCTGTATGTGCAATAGCTGACAAATGCTGATTGCGATATGTGCAAAAGCTGACAAAAATCTTTTTGCTATATGTGCACTTCCTGAAAAAAGGCTGACTGCTATATGTTCACTAGCTGCTAAAAAGATGATTGCTACATGTGCACTTGCTGACAATAGCTGATTGCTGCAATAGGTGACACAAAGCTGATTGCAATATTTGCACTAGCTGACAAAAAGCTGATTGCTATATGTGCACTAGCTGACAAAAAGCTGATAGCTGTATGTGCTCTTGCTGACAAAAGCTGGTTGCTGTATGTGCAATAGCTGACAAATGCTGATTGCGATATGTGCAATAGCTGACAAAAATCTTTTTGCTATATGTGCACTTCCTGAAAAAACGCTGACTGCTATATGTTCACTAGCTGCTAAAAAGATGATTGCTACATATGGACTTGCTGACAATAGCTGATTGCTGTATGTACAATACCTGACAAAAGCTGATTGCTCTATGTGCACTAGCTGACAAAAGCTGATTGCTATATGTGCAATAGCTGGCAAAAGCTTATTGCTATTTGTATGTGCACTTGCTTACAAAAAGCTGATTGCTATATGCTCAAAAAATTGATCACTATAAGTGCAATAGCTGACAAAAGCTAATTGCTTTATGTGCAATAGGTGACACAAAGCTGATTGCAATATTTGCACTAGCTGACAAAAAGCTGATTGCTATATGTGCACTAGCTGACAAAAAGCTGATAGCTATATGTGCTCTTGCTGACAAAAGCTGATTGCTGTATGCGCAATAGCTGACAAATGCTGATTGCGATATGTGCAATAGCTGACAAAAATCTTATTGCTATATGTGCACTTTCTGAAAAAACGCTGACTGCTATATGTTCACTAGCTGCTAAAAAGATGATTGCTACATTTGCACTTGCTGACAATAGCTGATTGCTGTATGTACAATAGCTGACAAAAGCTGATAGCTCTATGTGCACTAGCTGACAAAAGCTGATTGCTATATGTGCAATAGCTGGCAAAAGCTGATTGCTATTTGTATGTGCACTTGCTGACAAAAAGCTAATTGCTATTTATTCAAAAAATTGATCACTATAAGTGCAATAGCTGACAAAAGCTGATTGCCATATTTGCACTAGCTGACAAAAATCGGACTGCTGTATGTTCAAAAAATAGATTACTATATTTGCAATAACTGACAAAAGCTGATTGCTATATGTATAATAGCTGGCAAAAGCTGATTGCTATTTGTATGTGCACTTGCTGACAAAAAGCTAATTGCTATATGTTCAAAAAATTGATCACTATAAGTGCAATAGCTGACAAAAGCTGATTGCCATATTTGCACTAGCTGACAAAAATCTGATTGCTATATGTATCTGCACTTGCTGACAAGAAGCTGATTGCTATATGTTCAAAAAACTGATAGCTATATCTGCAATAGCTGAGAAAAGCTGATTGCTATATGTGCAATAGCGAATAAAAGCTGATTGCGATATGTGCGATAGCTGACAAAAATCTTATTGCTATATGTGCACTTCCTGAAAAAACGCTGACTGCTTTATGTTCACTAGCTGCTAAAAAGATGGTTGCTACATGTGCACTTGCTGACAATAGCTGATTTCTGTATTCACAATAGCTGACAAAAGCTGATTGCTCTATGTTCACTAGCTGACAAAAGCTAATTGCTATATGTGCAATAGGTGGCAATATCTGATTGCAATTTGTACGTGCACTTGCTGACAAAAAGCTGACTGCCATATGTTCAAAAAATAGATTACTATATGTGCAATAACTGAAAAAAGCTGATTGCTATATGTATAATAGCTGACAAAAGCTGATTGCTATATGTGCAATAGGTGACAAAAAGCCGATTGTTATTTTTCTATATACAAGCTGACAAAAAGCTGATAGCTATATGTGCACTTGCTGACAAAAAGCTGATTGCTATATGTGCAATAGCTGACATAAGCTGATTGCTATATGTGCAATAGCTGACATAAGCTGATTGCTATGTGTGCACTAGCTGGCCAAAAGCTGATTGCTATATGTTCAAAAAATAGATTACTATATGTGCAATAGCTGACAAAAGCTGATTGCTATATGTGCAATAGGCGACAAAAAGCTGATTGCTATATTTGTACCAGCTGACAAAAAGCTAATAGTTATACGTATGTGCACTTGCTGACAAGAAGCTGATAGCTATATGTGCTCTTGCAGACAAAAGCTGATTGCTGTATGTGCAATAGCTGACAAATGCTGATTGCGATATGTGCAATAGCTGACAAAAGCAGATTTCTATATGTGAAATGGGTGACAAAAATCTGATTGCTATATTTGCACTAGCTGGCAAAAACCTGATAGTTATATTTATGTGTACCTGCTGACAAGAAGCTGATTGCTATATATTCAGAAAACTAATAACTATATTTGCAATACCTGACAAAAGCTGATTGCTATATGTGCAATAGCTAACAAAAGCTAATTGCTATATGTGCAATAGCTGACAAAAGCTGATTGCTATATTTGCAATAGCTGACAAAAGCGGATTGCTGTATGTATAATAGCTGCTAAAACTGATTGCTCTATGTGCACTGGTGGCAAAACCCTAAATGCCGTATAAGCACTTGCTAAAAAAACGCTGATTGCGATATGTGCTCTAGCTGACAAAAAGCTGATAGCTATAGGTGCAATTGCTGACAAAAGCTGATAGCTATATGTGCACTTTCTGACAAGCTGATTGCTATATTTGTACTAGCTGAAAAAACGCTGACTGCTATATGTTCACTAACTGCTAAGAAGTTGATTGCTATATGTGCACTTACTGACAAAATCTGATTGCTGTATGTACAATAGCTGACAAAAGCTGATTGCTTTACGTGCAATAGCTAACATAACCTGATTGCTATATGTGCAATAGCTGACAAACGCTGATTGCTATATGTATGTGCACTTGCTGACAAAAAGCTGATGGCTATATGATTAAAATAACTGATTCATATATGTGCAATAGCTGACAAAAGCTGATTGCTATATTTGCAATAGGCGACAAAAAGCTGATTGCTATATTTGTACCAGCTGACAAAAAGCTAATAGTTATACGTATGTGCACTTGCTGACAAGAAGCTGATAGCTATATGTGCTCTTGCAGACAAAAGCTGATTGCTGTATGTGCAATAGCCGACAAATGCTGATTGCAATATGTGCAATAGCTGACAAAAGCAGATTTCTATATGTGCAATGGGTGACAAAAATCTGATTGCTATATTTGCACTAGCTGACAAAAAGTTGATTGCTATATGTACACTTGCTGAAAAAACGATGACTGGTATACGTTCAATAGCTGCTAAAAAGCTCAGTGCTATATGTGCACTTAATGACAGAAGCTGATTGCTGTATGTACAAAAGCTGACAAACGCTGATTGCTATATGTATGTGCGCTTGCTGACAAAAAGCTGATTGCTATATGTTTAAAATAACTGATTCCTTTATGTGCCATAGCTGACAAAAGCTGATTGCCATATGTGCAATAGGTGACATAAAGCTGATTGCTATATTTGCACTAGCTGACAAAAAGCTGATTGCTATATGTGCACTAGCTGACAAAAAGCTGATAGCTATATGTGCTCTTGCTGACAAAAGCTGATTGCTGTATGTGCAATAGCTGACAAATGCTGATTGCGATATGTGCAAAAGCTGACAAAAATCTTTTTGCTATATGTGCACTTCCTGAAAAAACGCTGACTGCTATATGTTCACTAGCTGCTAAAAAGATGATTGCTACATGTGCACTTGCTGACAATAGCTGATTGCTGTATGTACAATACCTGACAAAAGCTGATTGCTCTATGTGCACTAGCTGACAAAAGCTGATTGCTATATGTGCAATAGCTGGCAAAAGCTTATTGCTATTTGTATGTGCACTTGCTTACAAAAAGCTGATTGCTATATGCTCAAAAAATTGATCACTATAAGTGCAATAGCTGACAAAAGCTAATTGCTTTATGTGCAATAGGTGACACAAAGCTGATTGCAATATTTGCACTAGTTGACAAAAAGCTGATTGCTATATGTGCACTAGCTGACAAAAAGCTGATAGCTGTATGTGCTCTTGCTGACAAAAGCTGATTGCTGTATGTGCAATAGCTGACAAATGCTGATTGCGATATGTGCAATAGCTGACAAAAATCTTTTTGCTATATGTGCACTTCCTGAAAAAACGCTGACTGCTATATGTTCACTAGCTGCTAAAAAGATGATTGCTACATGTGCACTTGCTGACAATAGCTGATTGCTGTATGTACAATACCTGACAAAAGCTGATTGCTCTATGTGCACTAGCTGACAAAAGCTGATTGCTATATGTGCAATAGCTGGCAAAAGCTTATTGCTATTTGTATGTGCACTTGCTTACAAAAAGCTGATTGCTATATGCTCAAAAAATTGATCACTATAAGTGCAATAGCTGACAAAAGCTAATTGCTTTATGTGCAATAGGTGACACAAAGCTGATTGCTATATTTGCACTAGCTGACAAAAAGCTGATTGCTATATGTGCACTAGCTGACAAAAAGCTGATAGCTATATGTGCTCTTGCTGACAAAAGCTGATTGCTGTATGCGCAATAGCTGACAAATGCTGATTGCGATATGTGCAATAGCTGACAAAAATCTTATTGCTATATGTGCACTTCCTGAAAAAACGCTGACTGCTATATGTTCACTAGCTGCTAAAAAGATGATTGCTACATTTGCACTTGCTGACAATAGCTGATTGCTGTATGTACAATAGCTGACAAAAGCTGATAGCTCTATGTGCACTAGCTGACAAAAGCTGATTGCTATATGTGCAATGGGTGACAAAAATCTGATTGCTATATTTGCACTAGCTGGCAAAAAGCTGATAGTTATATTTATGTGTACCTGCTGACAAGAAGCTGATTGCTATATATTCAGAAAACTAATAACTATATTTGCAATACCTGACAAAAGCTGATTGCTATATGTGCAATAGCTAACAAAAGCTAATTGCTATATGTGCAATAGCTGACAAAAGCTGATTACTATATGTGCAATAGCTGACAAAAGCTGATTGCTATATGTGCAATAGGCGACAAAAAGCTGATTGCTATATTTGTACCAGCTGACAAAAAGCTAATAGTTATACGTATGTGCACTTGCTGACAAGAAGCTGATAGCTATATGTGCTCTTGCAGACAAATGCTGATTGCTGTATGTGCAATAGCTGAAAAATGCTGATTGCGATATGTGCAATAGCTGACAAAAGCAGATTTCTATATGTGCAATGGGTGACAAAAATCTGATTGCTATATTTGCACTAGCTGGCAAAAAGCTGATAGTTATATTTATGTGTACCTGCTGACAAGAAGCTGATTGCTATATATTCAGAAAACTAATAACTATATTTGCAATACCTGACAAAAGCTGATTGCTATATGTGCAATAGCTAACAAAAGCTAATTGCTATATGTGCAATAGCTGACAAAAGCTGATTGCTATATTTGCAATAGCTGACAAAAGCGGATTGCTGTATGTATAATAGCTGCTAAAACTGATTGCTCTATGTGCACTGGTGTCAAAACCCTAAATGCCGTATAAGCACTTGCTAAAAAAACGCTGATTGCGATATGTGCTCTAGCTGACAAAAAGCTGATAGCTATAGGTGCAATTGCTGACAAAAGCTGATAGCTATATGTGCACTTTCTGACAAGCTGATTGCTATATTTGTACTAGCTGAAAAAACGCTGACTGCTATATGTTCACTAACTGCTAAGAAGTTGATTGCTATATATGCACTTACTGACAAAATCTGATTGCTGTATGTACAATAGCTGACAAAAGCTGATTGCTTTACGTGCAATAGCTAACATAACCTGATTGCTATATGTGCAATAGCTGACAAACGCTGATTGCTATATGTATGTGCACTTGCTGACAAAAAGCTGATGGCTATATGATTAAAATAACTGATTCATTTATGTGCAATAGCTGACAAAAGCTGATTGCTATATTTGCAATAGGCGACAAAAAGCTGATTGCTATATTTGTACCAGCTGACAAAAAGCTAATAGTTATACGTATGTGCACTTGCTGACAAGAAGCTGATAGCTATATGTGCTCTTGCAGACAAAAGCTGATTGCTGTATGTGCAATAGCTGACAAATGCTGATTGCAATATGTGCAATAGCTGACAAAAGCAGATTTCTATATGTGCAATGGGTGACAAAAATCTGATTGCTATATTTGCACTAGCTGACAAAAAGTTGATTGCTATATGTACACTTGCTGAAAAAACGATGACTGGTATACGTTCAATAGCTGCTAAAAAGCTCAGTGCTATATGTGCACTTAATGACAGAAGCTGATTGCTGCATGTACAAAAGCTGACAAACGCTGATTGCTATATGTATGTGCGCTTGCTGACAAAAAGCTGATTGCTATATGTTTAAAATAACTGATTCCTATATGTGCAATAGCTGACAAAAGCTGATTGCCATATGTGCAATAGGTGACATAAAGCTGATTGCTATATTTGCACTAGCTGACAAAAAGCTGATTGCTATATGTGCACTAGCTGCCAAAAAGCTGATAGCTATATGTGCTCTTGCTGACAAAAGCTGATTGCTGTATGTGCAATAGCTGACAAATGCTGATTGCGATATGTGCAAAAGCTGACAAAAATCTTTTTGCTATATGTGCACTTCCTGAAAAAACGCTGACTGCTATATGTTCACTAGCTGCTAAAAAGATGATTGCTACATGTGCACTTGCTGACAATAGCTGATTGCTGCAATAGGTGACACAAAGCTGATTGCAATATTTGCACTAGCTGACAAAAAGCTGATTGCTATATGTGCACTAGCTGACAAAAAGCTGATAGCTGTATGTGCTCTTGCTGACAAAAGCTGGTTGCTGTATGTGCAATAGCTGACAAATGCTGATTGCGATATGTGCAATAGCTGACAAAAATCTTTTTGCTATATGTGCACTTCCTGAAAAAACGCTGACTGATATATGTTCACTAGCTGCTAAAAAGATGATTGCTACATGTGGACTTGCTGACAATAGCTGATTGCTGTATGTACAATAGCTGACAAAAGCTGATAGCTCTATGTGCACTAGCTGACAAAAGCTGATTGCTATATGTGCAATAGCTGGCAAAAGCTGATTGCTATTTGTATGTGCACTTGCTGACAAAAAGCTAATTGCTATTTATTCAAAAAATTGATCACTATAAGTGCAATAGCTGACAAAAGCTGATTGCCATATTTGCACTAGCTGACAAAAATCGGACTGCTGTATGTTCAAAAAATAGATTACTATATTTGCAATAACTGACAAAAGCTGATTGCTATATGTATAATAGCTGGCAAAAGCTGATTGCTATTTGTATGTGCACTTGCTGACAAAAAGCTAATTGCTATATGTTCAAAAAATTGATCACTATAAGTGCAATAGCTGACAAAAGCTGATTGCCATATTTGCACTAGCTGACAAAAATCTGATTGCTATATGTATCTGCACTTGCTGACAAGAAGCTGATTGCTATATGTTCAAAAAACTGATAGCTATATCTGCAATAGCTGAGAAAAGCTGATTGCTATATGTGCAATAGCGAATAAAAGCTGATTGCGATATGTGCGATAGCTGACAAAAATCTTATTGCTATATGTGCACTTCCTGAAAAAACGCTGACTGCTTTATGTTCACTAGCTGCTAAAAAGATGGTTGCTACATGTGCACTTGCTGACAATAGCTGATTTCTGTATTCACAATAGCTGACAAAAGCTGATTGCTCTATGTTCACTAGCTGACAAAAGCTAATTGCTATATGTGCAATAGGTGGCAATATCTGATTGCAATTTGTACGTGCACTTGCTGACAAAAAGCTGACTGCCATATGTTCAAAAAATAGATTACTATATGTGCAATAACTGAGAAAAGCTGATTGCTATATGTATAATAGCTGACAAAAGCTGATTGCTATATGTGCAATAGGTGACAAAAAGCTGATTGTTATTTTTCTATATACAAGCTGACAAAAAGCTGATAGCTATATGTGCACTTGCTGACAAAAAGCTGATTGCTATATGTGCAATAGCTGACATAAGCTGATTGCTATATGTGCAATAGCTGACAAAAGCTGCTAGCTATGTGTGCAATAGCTGACAAAAGCTGCTAGCTATGTGTGCAATAGCTGACAAAAGCTGATTGCTATATGTGTAATAGCTGACAAAAGCTAATTGCTATATGTGTAATAGCTGACATAAGCTGATTGCTATGTGTGCACTAGCTGGCCAAAAGCTGATTGCTATATGTTCAAAAAATAGATTACTATATGTGCAATAGCTGACAAAAGCTGATTGCTATATGTGCAATAGGCGACAAAAAGCTGATTGCTATATTTGTACCAGCTGACAAAAAGCTAATAGTTATACGTATGTGCACTTGCTGACAAGAAGCTGATAGCTATATGTGCTCTTGCAGACAAAAGCTGATTGCTGTATGTGCAATAGCTGACAAATGCTGATTGCGATATGTGCAATAGCTGACAAAAGCAGATTTCTATATGTGCAATGGGTGACAAAAATCTGATTGCTATATTTGCACTAGCTGGCAAAAAGCTGATAGTTATATTTATGTGTACCTGCTGACAAGAAGCTGATTGCTATATATTTAGAAAACTAATAACTATATTTGCAATACCTGACAAAAGCTGATTGCTATATGTGCAATAGCTAACAAAAGCTAATTGCTATATGTGCAATAGCTGACAAAAGCTGATTGCTATATTTGCAATAGCTGACAAAAGCGGATTGCTGTATGTATAATAGCTGCTAAAACTGATTGCTCTATGTGCACTGGTGGCAAAACCCTAAATGCCGTATAAGCACTTGCTAAAAAAACGCTGATTGCGATATGTGCTCTAGCTGACAAAAAGCTGATAGCTATAGGTGCAATTGCTGACAAAAGCTGATAGCTATATGTGCACTTTCTGACAAGCTGATTGCTATATTTGTACTAGCTGAAAAAACGCTGACTGCTATATGTTCACTAACTGCTAAGAAGTTGATTGCTATATGTGCACTTACTGACAAAATCTGATTGCTGTATGTACAATAGCTGACAAAAGCTGATTGCTTTACGTGCAATAGCTAACATAACCTGATTGCTATATGTGCAATAGCTGACAAACGCTGATTGCTATATGTATGTGCACTTGCTGACAAAAAGCTGATGGCTATATGATTAAAATAACTGATTCATATATGTGCAATAGCTGACAAAAGCTGACTGCTATATTTGCAATAGGCGACAAAAAGCTGATTGCTATATTTGTACCAGCTGACAAAAAGCTAATAGTTATACGTATGTGCACTTGCTGACAAGAAGCTGATAGCTATATGTGCTCTTGCAGACAAAAGCTGATTGCTGTATGTGCAATAGCTGACAAATGCTGATTGCAATATGTGCAATAGCTGACAAAAGCAGATTTCTATATGTGCAATGGGTGACAAAAATCTGATTGCTATATTTGCACTAGCTGACAAAAAGTTGATTGCTATATGTACACTTGCTGAAAAAACGATGACTGGTATACGTTCAATAGCTGCTAAAAAGCTCAGTGCTATATGTGCACTTAATGACAGAAGCTGATTGCTGTATGTACAAAAGCTGACAAACGCTGATTGCTATATGTATGTGCGCTTGCTGACAAAAAGCTGATTGCTATATGTTTAAAATAACTGATTCCTATATGTGCAATAGCTGACAAAAGCTGATTGCCATATGTGCAATAGGTGACATAAAGCTGATTGCTATATTTGCACTAGCTGACAAAAAGCTAATTGCTATATGTGCTATAGCTGACAAAAGCTGATTGCTATATTTGTACTAGCTGAAAAAACGCTGACTGCTATATGTTCACTAACTGCTAAGAAGTTGATTGCTATATGTGCACTTACTGACAAAATCTGATTGCTGTATGTACAATAGCTGACAAAAGCTGATTGCTTTACGTGCAATAGCTAACATAACCTGATTGCTATATGTGCAATAGCTGACAAACGCTGATTGCTATATGTATGTGCACTTGCTGACAAAAAGCTGATGGCTATATGATTAAAATAACTGATTCATATATGTGCAATAGCTGACAAAAGCTGACTGCTATATTTGCAATAGGCGACAAAAAGCTGATTGCTATATTTGTACCAGCTGACAAAAAGCTAATAGTTATACGTATGTGCACTTGCTGACAAGAAGCTGATAGCTATATGTGCTCTTGCAGACAAAAGCTGATTGCTGTATGTGCAATAGCTGACAAATGCTGATTGCGATATGTGCAATAGCTGACAAAAGCAGATTTCTATATGTGCAATGGGTGACAAAAATCTGATTGCTATATTTGCACTAGCTGGCAAAAACCTGATAGTTATATTTATGTGTACCTGCTGACAAGAAGCTGATTGCTATATATTCAGAAAACTAATAACTATATTTGCAATACCTGACAAAAGCTGATTGCTATATGTGCAATAGCTAACAAAAGCTAATTGCTATATGTGCAATAGCTGACAAAAGCTGATTGCTATATTTGCAATAGCTGACAAAAGCGGATTGCTGTATGTATAATAGCTGCTAAAACTGATTGCTCTATGTGCACTGGTGGCAAAACCCTAAATGCCGTATAAGCACTTGCTAAAAAAACGCTGATTGCGATATGTGCTCTAGCTGACAAAAAGCTGATAGCTATAGGTGCAATTGCTGACAAAAGCTGATAGCTATATGTGCACTTTCTGACAAGCTGATTGCTATATTTGTACTAGCTGAAAAAACGCTGACTGCTATATGTTCACTAACTGCTAAGAAGTTGATTGCTATATGTGCACTTACTGACAAAATCTGATTGCTGTATGTACAATAGCTGACAAACGCTGATTGCTATATGTATGTGCACTTGCTGACAAAAAGCTGATGGCTATATGATTAAAATAACTGATTCATATATGTGCAATAGCTGACAAAAGCTGATTGCTATATTTGCAATAGGCGACAAAAAGCTGATTGCTATATTTGTACCAGCTGACAAAAAGCTAATAGTTATACGTATGTGCACTTGCTGACAAGAAGCTGATAGCTATATGTGCTCTTGCAGACAAAAGCTGATTGCAAAAGATGATTGCTACATTTGCACTTGCTGACAATAGCTGATTGCTGTATGTACAATAGCTGACAAAAGCTGATAGCTCTATGTGCACTAGCTGACAAAAGCTGATTGCTATATGTGCAATAGCTGGCAAAAGCTGATTGCTATTTGTATGTGCACTTGCTGACAAAAAGCTAATTGCTATTTATTCAAAAAATTGATCACTATAAGTGCAATAGCTGACAAAAGCTGATTGCCATATTTGCACTAGCTGACAAAAATCGGACTGCTGTATGTTCAAAAAATAGATTACTATATTTGCAATAACTGACAAAAGCTGATTGCTATATGTATAATAGCTGGCAAAAGCTGATTGCTATTTGTATGTGCACTTGCTGACAAAAAGCTAATTGCTATATGTTCAAAAAATTGATCACTATAAGTGCAATAGCTGACAAAAGCTGATTGCCATATTTGCACTAGCTGACAAAAATCTGATTGCTATATGTATCTGCACTTGCTGACAAGAAGCTGATTGCTATATGTTCAAAAAACTGATAGCTATATCTGCAATAGCTGAGAAAAGCTGATTGCTATATGTGCAATAGCGAATAAAAGCTGATTGCGATATGTGCGATAGCTGACAAAAATCTTATTGCTATATGTGCACTTCCTGAAAAAACGCTGACTGCTTTATGTTCACTAGCTGCTAAAAAGATGGTTGCTACATGTGCACTTGCTGACAATAGCTGATTTCTGTATTCACAATAGCTGACAAAAGCTGATTGCTCTATGTTCACTAGCTGACAAAAGCTAATTGCTATATGTGCAATAGGTGGCAATATCTGATTGCAATTTGTACGTGCACTTGCTGACAAAAAGCTGACTGCCATATGTTCAAAAAATAGATTACTATATGTGCAATAACTGAGAAAAGCTGATTGCTATATGTATAATAGCTGACAAAAGCTGATTGCTATATGTGCAATAGGTGACAAAAAGCTGATTGTTATTTTTCTATATACAAGCTGACAAAAAGCTGATAGCTATATGTGCACTTGCTGACAAAAAGCTGATTGCTATATGTGCAATAGCTGACATAAGCTGATTGCTATATGTGCAATAGCTGACAAAAGCTGCTAGCTATGTGTGCAATAGCTGACAAAAGCTGATTGCTATATGTGTAATAGCTGACAAAAGCTAATTGCTATATGTGTAATAGCTGACATAAGCTGATTGCTATGTGTGCACTAGCTGGCCAAAAGCTGATTGCTATATGTTCAAAAAATAGATTACTATATGTGCAATAGCTGACAAAAGCTGATTGCTATATGTGCAATAGGCGACAAAAAGCTGATTGCTATATTTGTACCAGCTGACAAAAAGCTAATAGTTATACGTATGTGCACTTGCTGACAAGAAGCTGATAGCTATATGTGCTCTTGCAGACAAAAGCTGATTGCTGTATGTGCAATAGCTGACAAATGCTGATTGCGATATGTGCAATAGCTGATTAAAGCAGATTTCTATATGTGCAATGGGTGACAAAAATCTGATTGCTATATTTGCACTAGCTGGCAAAAACCTGATAGTTATATTTATGTGTACCTGCTGACAAGAAGCTGATTGCTATATATTCAGAAAACTAATAACTATATTTGCAATACCTGACAAAAGCTGATTGCTATATGTGCAATAGCTAACAAAAGCTAATTGCTATATGTGCAATAGCTGACAAAAGCTGATTGCTATATTTGCAATAGCTGACAAAAGCGGATTGCTGTATGTATAATAGCTGCTAAAACTGATTGCTCTATGTGCACTGGTGGCAAAACCCTAAATGCCGTATAAGCACTTGCTAAAAAAACGCTGATTGCGATATGTGCTCTAGCTGACAAAAAGCTGATAGCTATAGGTGCAATTGCTGACAAAAGCTGATAGCTATATGTGCACTTTCTGACAAGCTGATTGCTATATTTGTACTAGCTGAAAAAACGCTGACTGCTATATGTTCACTAACTGCTAAGAAGTTGATTGCTATATGTGCACTTACTGACAAAATCTGATTGCTGTATGTACAATAGCTGACAAAAGCTGATTGCTTTACGTGCAATAGCTAACATAACCTGATTGCTATATGTGCAATAGCTGACAAACGCTGATTGCTATATGTATGTGCACTTGCTGACAAAAAGCTGATGGCTATATGATTAAAATAACTGATTCATATATGTGCAATAGCTGACAAAAGCTGATTGCTATATTTGCAATAGGCGACAAAAAGCTGATTGCTATATTTGTACCAGCTGACAAAAAGCTAATAGTTATACGTATGTGCACTTGCTGACAAGAAGCTGATAGCTATATGTGCTCTTGCAGACAAAAGCTGATTGCTGTATGTGCAATAGCTGACAAATGCTGATTGCAATATGTGCAATAGCTGACAAAAGCAGATTTCTATATGTGCAATGGGTGACAAAAATCTGATTGCTATATTTGCACTAGCTGACAAAAAGTTGATTGCTATATGTACACTTGCTGAAAAAACGATGACTGGTATACGTTCAATAGCTGCTAAAAAGCTCAGTGCTATATGTGCACTTAATGACAGAAGCTGATTGCTGTATGTACAAAAGCTGACAAACGCTGATTGCTATATGTATGTGCGCTTGCTGACAAAAAGCTGATTGCTATATGTTTAAAATAACTGATTCCTATATGTGCAATAGCTGACAAAAGCTGATTGCCATATGTGCAATAGGTGACATAAAGCTGATTGCTATATTTGCACTAGCTGACAAAAAGCTAATTGCTATATGTGCAATAGCTGACAAAAGCTGATTGCTATATTTGCAATAGCTGACAAAAGCGGATTGCTGTATGTATAATAGCTGCTAAAACTGATTGCTCTATGTGCACTGGTGTCAAAACCCTAAATGCCGTATAAGCACTTGCTAAAAAAACGCTGATTGCGATATGTGCTCTAGCTGACAAAAAGCTGATAGCTATAGGTGCAATTGCTGACAAAAGCTGATAGCTATATGTGCACTTTCTGACAAGCTGATTGCTATATTTGTACTAGCTGAAAAAACGCTGACTGCTATATGTTCACTAACTGCTAAGAAGTTGATTGCTATATGTGCACTTACTGACAAAATCTGATTGCTGTATGTACAATAGCTGACAAAAGCTGATTGCTTTACGTGCAATAGCTAACATAACCTGATTGCTATATGTGCAATAGCTGACAAACGCTGATTGCTATATGTATGTGCACTTGCTGACAAAAAGCTGATGGCTATATGATTAAAATAACTGATTCATATATGTGCAATAGCTGACAAAAGCTGATTGCTATATTTGCAATAGGCGACAAAAAGCTGATTGCTATATTTGTACAAGCTGACAAAAAGCTAATAGTTATACGTATGTGCACTTGCTGACAAGAAGCTGATAGCTATATGTGCTCTTGCAGACAAAAGCTGATTGCTGTATGTGCAATAGCCGACAAATGCTGATTGCAATATGTGCAATAGCTGACAAAAGCAGATTTCTATATGTGCAATGGGTGACAAAAATCTGATTGCTATATTTGCACTAGCTGACAAAAAGTTGATTGCTATATGTACACTTGCTGAAAAAACGATGACTGGTATACGTTCAATAGCTGCTAAAAAGCTCAGTGCTATATGTGCACTTAATGACAGAAGCTGATTGCTGTATGTACAAAAGCTGACAAACGCTGATTGCTATATGTATGTGCGCTTGCTGACAAAAAGCTGATTGCTATATGTTTAAAATAACTGATTCCTATATGTGCCATAGCTGACAAAAGCTGATTGCCATATGTGCAATAGGTGACATAAAGCTGATTGCTATATTTGCACTAGCTGACAAAAAGCTGATTGCTATATGTGCACTAGCTGACAAAAAGCTGATAGCTATATGTGCTCTTGCTGACAAAAGCTGATTGCTGTATGTGCAATAGCTGACAAATGCTGATTGCGATATGTGCAAAAGCTGACAAAAATCTTTTTGCTATATGTGCACTTCCTGAAAAAACGCTGACTGCTATATGTTCACTAGCTGCTAAAAAGATGATTGCTACATGTGCACTTGCTGACAATAGCTGATTGCTGTATGTACAATACCTGACAAAAGCTGATTGCTCTATGTGCACTAGCTGACAAAAGCTGATTGCTATATGTGCAATAGCTGGCAAAAGCTTATTGCTATTTGTATGTGCACTTGCTTACAAAAAGCTGATTGCTATATGCTCAAAAAATTGATCACTATAAGTGCAATAGCTGACAAAAGCTAATTGCTTTATGTGCAATAGGTGACACAAAGCTGATTGCAATATTTGCACTAGCTGACAAAAAGCTGATTGCTATATGTGCACTAGCTGACAAAAAGCTGATAGCTGTATGTGCTCTTGCTGACAAAAGCTGATTGCTGTATGTGCAATAGCTGACAAATGCTGATTGCGATATGTGCAATAGCTGACAAAAATCTTTTTGCTATATGTGCACTTCCTGAAAAAACGCTGACTGCTATATGTTCACTAGCTGCTAAAAAGATGATTGCTACATGTGCACTTGCTGACAATAGCTGATTGCTGTATGTACAATACCTGACAAAAGCTGATTGCTCTATGTGCACTAGCTGACAAAAGCTGATTGCTATATGTGCAATAGCTGGCAAAAGCTTATTGCTATTTGTATGTGCACTTGCTTACAAAAAGCTGATTGCTATATGCTCAAAAAATTGATCACTATAAGTGCAATAGCTGACAAAAGCTAATTGCTTTATGTGCAATAGGTGACACAAAGCTGATTGCTATATTTGCACTAGCTGACAAAAAGCTGATTGCTATATGTGCACTAGCTGACAAAAAGCTGATAGCTATATGTGCTCTTGCTGACAAAAGCTGATTGCTGTATGCGCAATAGCTGACAAATGCTGATTGCGATATGTGCAATAGCTGACAAAAATCTTATTGCTATATGTGCACTTCCTGAAAAAACGCTGACTGCTATATGTTCACTAGCTGCTAAAAAGATGATTGCTACATTTGCACTTGCTGACAATAGCTGATTGCTGTATGTACAATAGCTGACAAAAGCTGATAGCTCTATGTGCACTAGCTGACAAAAGCTGATTGCTATATGTGCAATGGGTGACAAAAATCTGATTGCTATATTTGCACTAGCTGGCAAAAAGCTGATAGTTATATTTATGTGTACCTGCTGACAAGAAGCTGATTGCTATATATTCAGAAAACTAATAACTATATTTGCAATACCTGACAAAAGCTGATTGCTATATGTGCAATAGCTAACAAAAGCTAATTGCTATATGTGCAATAGCTGACAAAAGCTGATTACTATATGTGCAATAGCTGACAAAAGCTGATTGCTATATGTGCAATAGGCGACAAAAAGCTGATTGCTATATTTGTACCAGCTGACAAAAAGCTAATAGTTATACGTATGTGCACTTGCTGACAAGAAGCTGATAGCTATATGTGCTCTTGCAGACAAATGCTGATTGCTGTATGTGCAATAGCTGACAAATGCTGATTGCGATATGTGCAATAGCTGACAAAAGCAGATTTCTATATGTGCAATGGGTGACAAAAATCTGATTGCTATATTTGCACTAGCTGGCAAAAAGCTGATAGTTATATTTATGTGTACCTGCTGACAAGAAGCTGATTGCTATATATTCAGAAAACTAATAACTATATTTGCAATACCTGACAAAAGCTGATTGCTATATGTGCAATAGCTAACAAAAGCTAATTGCTATATGTGCAATAGCTGACAAAAGCTGATTGCTATATTTGCAATAGCTGACAAAAGCGGATTGCTGTATGTATAATAGCTGCTAAAACTGATTGCTCTATGTGCACTGGTGTCAAAACCCTAAATGCCGTATAAGCACTTGCTAAAAAAACGCTGATTGCGATATGTGCTCTAGCTGACAAAAAGCTGATAGCTATAGGTGCAATTGCTGACAAAAGCTGATAGCTATATGTGCACTTTCTGACAAGCTGATTGCTATATTTGTACTAGCTGAAAAAACGCTGACTGCTATATGTTCACTAACTGCTAAGAAGTTGATTGCTATATATGCACTTACTGACAAAATCTGATTGCTGTATGTACAATAGCTGACAAAAGCTGATTGCTTTACGTGCAATAGCTAACATAACCTGATTGCTATATGTGCAATAGCTGACAAACGCTGATTGCTATATGTATGTGCACTTGCTGACAAAAAGCTGATGGCTATATGATTAAAATAACTGATTCATATATGTGCAATAGCTGACAAAAGCTGATTGCTATATTTGCAATAGGCGACAAAAAGCTGATTGCTATATTTGTACCAGCTGACAAAAAGCTAATAGTTATACGTATGTGCACTTGCTGACAAGAAGCTGATAGCTATATGTGCTCTTGCAGACAAAAGCTGATTGCTGTATGTGCAATAGCTGACAAATGCTGATTGCAATATGTGCAATAGCTGACAAAAGCAGATTTCTATATGTGCAATGGGTGACAAAAATCTGATTGCTATATTTGCACTAGCTGACAAAAAGTTGATTGCTATATGTACACTTGCTGAAAAAACGATGACTGGTATACGTTCAATAGCTGCTAAAAAGCTCAGTGCTATATGTGCACTTAATGACAGAAGCTGATTGCTGCATGTACAAAAGCTGACAAACGCTGATTGCTATATGTATGTGCGCTTGCTGACAAAAAGCTGATTGCTATATGTGCAATAGGTGACATAAAGCTGATTGCTATATTTGCACTAGCTGACAAAAAGCTGATTGCTATATGTGCACTAGCTGACAAAAAGCTGATAGCTATATGTGCTCTTGCTGACAAAAGCTGATTGCTGTATGTGCAATAGCTGACAAATGCTGATTGCGATATGTGCAAAAGCTGACAAAAATCTTTTTGCTATATGTGCACTTCCTGAAAAAACGCTGACTGCTATATGTTCACTAGCTGCTAAAAAGATGATTGCTACATGTGCACTTGCTGACAATAGCTGATTGCTGCAATAGGTGACACAAAGCTGATTGCAATATTTGCACTAGCTGACAAAAAGCTGATTGCTATATGTGCACTAGCTGACAAAAAGCTGATAGCTGTATGTGCTCTTGCTGACAAAAGCTGGTTGCTGTATGTGCAATAGCTGACAAATGCTGATTGCGATATGTGCAATAGCTGACAAAAATCTTTTTGCTATATGTGCACTTCCTGAAAAAACGCTGACTGCTATATGTTCACTAGCTGCTAAAAAGATGATTGCTACATGTGGACTTGCTGACAATAGCTGATTGCTGTATGTACAATAGCTGACAAAAGCTGATAGCTCTATGTGCACTAGCTGACAAAAGCTGATTGCTATATGTGCAATAGCTGGCAAAAGCTGATTGCTATTTGTATGTGCACTTGCTGACAAAAAGCTAATTGCTATTTATTCAAAAAATTGATCACTATAAGTGCAATAGCTGACAAAAGCTGATTGCCATATTTGCACTAGCTGACAAAAATCGGACTGCTGTATGTTCAAAAAATAGATTACTATATTTGCAATAACTGACAAAAGCTGATTGCTATATGTATAATAGCTGGCAAAAGCTGATTGCTATTTGTATGTGCACTTGCTGACAAAAAGCTAATTGCTATATGTTCAAAAAATTGATCACTATAAGTGCAATAGCTGACAAAAGCTGATTGCCATATTTGCACTAGCTGACAAAAATCTGATTGCTATATGTATCTGCACTTGCTGACAAGAAGCTGATTGCTATATGTTCAAAAAACTGATAGCTATATCTGCAATAGCTGAGAAAAGCTGATTGCTATATGTGCAATAGCGAATAAAAGCTGATTGCGATATGTGCGATAGCTGACAAAAATCTTATTGCTATATGTGCACTTCCTGAAAAAACGCTGACTGCTTTATGTTCACTAGCTGCTAAAAAGATGGTTGCTACATGTGCACTTGCTGACAATAGCTGATTTCTGTATTCACAATAGCTGACAAAAGCTGATTGCTCTATGTTCACTAGCTGACAAAAGCTAATTGCTATATGTGCAATAGGTGGCAATATCTGATTGCAATTTGTACGTGCACTTGCTGACAAAAAGCTGACTGCCATATGTTCAAAAAATAGATTACTATATGTGCAATAACTGAGAAAAGCTGATTGCTATATGTATAATAGCTGACAAAAGCTGATTGCTATATGTGCAATAGGTGACAAAAAGCTGATTGTTATTTTTCTATATACAAGCTGACAAAAAGCTGATAGCTATATGTGCACTTGCTGACAAAAAGCTGATTGCTATATGTGCAATAGCTGACATAAGCTGATTGCTATATGTGCAATAGCTGACAAAAGCTGCTAGCTATGTGTGCAATAGCTGACAAAAGCTGATTGCTATATGTGTAATAGCTGACAAAAGCTAATTGCTATATGTGTAATAGCTGACATAAGCTGATTGCTATGTGTGCACTAGCTGGCCAAAAGCTGATTGCTATATGTTCAAAAAATAGATTACTATATGTGCAATAGCTGACAAAAGCTGATTGCTATATGTGCAATAGGCGACAAAAAGCTGATTGCTATATTTGTACCAGCTGACAAAAAGCTAATAGTTATACGTATGTGCACTTGCTGACAAGAAGCTGATAGCTATATGTGCTCTTGCAGACAAAAGCTGATTGCTGTATGTGCAATAGCTGACAAATGCTGATTGCGATATGTGCAATAGCTGACAAAAGCAGATTTCTATATGTGCAATGGGTGACAAAAATCTGATTGCTATATTTGCACTAGCTGGCAAAAAGCTGATAGTTATATTTATGTGTACCTGCTGACAAGAAGCTGATTGCTATATATTCAGAAAACTAATAACTATATTTGCAATACCTGACAAAAGCTGATTGCTATATGTGCAATAGCTAACAAAAGCTAATTGATATATGTGCAATAGCTGACAAAAGCTGATTGCTATATTTGCAATAGCTGACAAAAGCGGATTGCTGTATGTATAATAGCTGCTAAAACTGATTGCTCTATGTGCACTGGTGGCAAAACCCTAAATGCCGTATAAGCACTTGCTAAAAAAACGCTGATTGCGATATGTGCTCTAGCTGACAAAAAGCTGATAGCTATAGGTGCAATTGCTGACAAAAGCTGATAGCTATATGTGCACTTTCTGACAAGCTGATTGCTATATTTGTACTAGCTGAAAAAACGCTGACTGCTATATGTTCACTAACTGCTAAGAAGTTGATTGCTATATGTGCACTTACTGACAAAATCTGATTGCTGTATGTACAATAGCTGACAAAAGCTGATTGCTTTACGTGCAATAGCTAACATAACCTGATTGCTATATGTGCAATAGCTGACAAACGCTGATTGCTATATGTATGTGCACTTGCTGACAAAAAGCTGATGGCTATATGATTAAAATAACTGATTCATATATGTGCAATAGCTGACAAAAGCTGACTGCTATATTTGCAATAGGCGACAAAAAGCTGATTGCTATATTTGTACCAGCTGACAAAAAGCTAATAGTTATACGTATGTGCACTTGCTGACAAGAAGCTGATAGCTATATGTGCTCTTGCAGACAAAAGCTGATTGCTGTATGTGCAATAGCTGACAAATGCTGATTGCAATATGTGCAATAGCTGACAAAAGCAGATTTCTATATGTGCAATGGGTGACAAAAATCTGATTGCTATATTTGCACTAGCTGACAAAAAGTTGATTGCTATATGTACACTTGCTGAAAAAACGATGACTGGTATACGTTCAATAGCTGCTAAAAAGCTCAGTGCTATATGTGCACTTAATGACAGAAGCTGATTGCTGTATGTACAAAAGCTGACAAACGCTGATTGCTATATGTATGTGCGCTTGCTGACAAAAAGCTGATTGCTATATGTTTAAAATAACTGATTCCTATATGTGCAATAGCTGACAAAAGCTGATTGCCATATGTGCAATAGGTGACATAAAGCTGATTGCTATATTTGCACTAGCTGACAAAAAGCTAATTGCTATATGTGCAATAGCTGACAAAAGCTGATTGCTATATTTGTACTAGCTGAAAAAACGCTGACTGCTATATGTTCACTAACTGCTAAGAAGTTGATTGCTATATGTGCACTTACTGACAAAATCTGATTGGTGTATGTACAATAGCTGACAAAAGCTGATTGCTTTACGTGCAATAGCTAACATAACCTGATTGCTATATGTGCAATAGCTGACAAACGCTGATTGCTATATGTATGTGCACTTGCTGACAAAAAGCTGATGGCTATATGATTAAAATAACTGATTCATATATGTGCAATAGCTGACAAAAGCTGACTGCTATATTTGCAATAGGCGACAAAAAGCTGATTGCTATATTTGTACCAGCTGACAAAAAGCTAATAGTTATACGTATGTGCACTTGCTGACAAGAAGCTGATAGCTATATGTGCTCTTGCAGACAAAAGCTGATTGCTGTATGTGCAATAGCTGACAAATGCTGATTGCGATATGTGCAATAGCTGACAAAAGCAGATTTCTATATGTGCAATGGGTGACAAAAATCTGATTGCTATATTTGCACTAGCTGGCAAAAACCTGATGGTTATATTTATGTGTACCTGCTGACAAGAAGCTGATTGCTATATATTCAGAAAACTAATAACTATATTTGCAATACCTGACAAAAGCTGATTGCTATATGTGCAATAGCTAACAAAAGCTAATTGCTATATGTGCAATAGCTGACAAAAGCTGATTGCTATATTTGCAATAGCTGACAAAAGCGGATTGCTGTATGTATAATAGCTGCTAAAACTGATTGCTCTATGTGCACTGGTGGCAAAACCCTAAATGCCGTATAAGCACTTGCTAAAAAAACGCTGATTGCGATATGTGCTCTAGCTGACAAAAAGCTGATAGCTATAGGTGCAATTGCTGACAAAAGCTGATAGCTATATGTGCACTTTCTGACAAGCTGATTGCTATATTTGTACTAGCTGAAAAAACGCTGACTGCTATATGTTCACTAACTGCTAAGAAGTTGATTGCTATATGTGCACTTACTGACAAAATCTGATTGCTGTATGTACAATAGCTGACAAAAGCTGATTGCTTTACGTGCAATAGCTAACATAACCTGATTGCTATATGTGCAATAGCTGACAAACGCTGATTGCTATATGTATGTGCACTTGCTGACAAAAAGCTGATGGCTATATGATTAAAATAACTGATTCATATATGTGCAATAGCTGACAAAAGCTGATTGCTATATTTGCAATAGGCGACAAAAAGCTGATTGCTATATTTGTACCAGCTGACAAAAAGCTAATAGTTATACGTATGTGCACTTGCTGACAAGAAGCTGATAGCTATATGTGCTCTTGCAGACAAAAGCTGATTGCTGTATGTGCAATAGCTGACAAATGCTGATTGCAATATGTGCAATAGCTGACAAAAGCAGATTTCTATATGTGCAATGGGTGACAAAAATCTGATTGCTATATTTGCACTAGCTGACAAAAAGTTGATTGCTATATGTACACTTGCTGAAAAAACGATGACTGGTATACGTTCAATAGCTGCTAAAAAGCTCAGTGCTATATGTGCACTTAATGACAGAAGCTGATTGCTGTATGTACAAAAGCTGACAAACGCTGATTGCTATATGTATGTGCGCTTGCTGACAAAAAGCTGATTGCTATATGTTTAAAATAACTGATTCCTATATGTGCAATAGCTGACAAAAGCTGATTGCCATATGTGCAATAGGTGACATAAAGCTGATTGCTATATTTGCACTAGCTGACAAAAAGCTAATTGCTATATGTGCAATAGCTGACAAAAGCTGATTGCTATATTTGCAAAAGCTGACAAAAGCGGATTGCTGTATGTATAATAGCTGCTAAAACTGATTGCTCTATGTGCACTGGTGTCAAAACCCTAAATGCCGTATAAGCACTTGCTAAAAAAACGCTGATTGCGATATGTGCTCTAGCTGACAAAAAGCTGATAGCTATAGGTGCAATTGCTGACAAAAGCTGATAGCTATATGTGCACTTTCTGACAAGCTGATTGCTATATTTGTACTAGCTGAAAAAACGCTGACTGCTATATGTTCACTAACTGCTAAGAAGTTGATTGCTATATGTGCACTTACTGACAAAATCTGATTGCTGTATGTACAATAGCTGACAAAAGCTGATTGCTTTACGTGCAATAGCTAACATAACCTGATTGCTATATGTGCAATAGCTGACAAACGCTGATTGCTATATGTATGTGCACTTGCTGACAAAAAGCTGATGGCTATATGATTAAAATAACTGATTCATATATGTGCAATAGCTGACAAAAGCTGACTGCTATATTTGCAATAGGCGACAAAAAGCTGATTGCTATATTTGTACCAGCTGACAAAAAGCTAATAGTTATACGTATGTGCACTTGCTGACAAGAAGCTGATAGCTATATGTGCTCTTGCAGACAAAAGCTGATTGCTGTATGTGCAATAGCTGACAAATGCTGATTGCGATATGTGCAATAGCTGACAAAAGCAGATTTCTATATGTGCAATGGGTGACAAAAATCTGATTGCTATATTTGCACTAGCTGGCAAAAACCTGATGGTTATATTTATGTGTACCTGCTGACAAGAAGCTGATTGCTATATATTCAGAAAACTAATAACTATATTTGCAATACCTGACAAAAGCTGATTGCTATATGTGCAATAGCTAACAAAAGCTAATTGCTATATGTGCAATAGCTGACAAAAGCTGATTGCTATATTTGCAATAGCTGACAAAAGCGGATTGCTGTATGTATAATAGCTGCTAAAACTGATTGCTCTATGTGCACTGGTGGCAAAACCCTAAATGCCGTATAAGCACTTGCTAAAAAAACGCTGATTGCGATATGTGCTCTAGCTGACAAAAAGCTGATAGCTATAGGTGCAATTGCTGACAAAAGCTGATAGCTATATGTGCACTTTCTGACAAGCTGATTGCTATATTTGTACTAGCTGAAAAAACGCTGACTGCTATATGTTCACTAACTGCTAAGAAGTTGATTGCTATATGTGCACTTACTGACAAAATCTGATTGCTGTATGTACAATAGCTGACAAAAGCTGATTGCTTTACGTGCAATAGCTAACATAACCTGATTGCTATATGTGCAATAGCTGACAAACGCTGATTGCTATATGTATGTGCACTTGCTGACAAAAAGCTGATGGCTATATGATTAAAATAACTGATTCATATATGTGCAATAGCTGACAAAAGCTGATTGCTATATTTGCAATAGGCGACAAAAAGCTGATTGCTATATTTGTACCAGCTGACAAAAAGCTAATAGTTATACGTATGTGCACTTGCTGACAAGAAGCTGATAGCTATATGTGCTCTTGCAGACAAAAGCTGATTGCTGTATGTGCAATAGCTGACAAATGCTGATTGCAATATGTGCAATAGCTGACAAAAGCAGATTTCTATATGTGCAATGGGTGACAAAAATCTGATTGCTATATTTGCACTAGCTGACAAAAAGTTGATTGCTATATGTACACTTGCTGAAAAAACGATGACTGGTATACGTTCAATAGCTGCTAAAAAGCTCAGTGCTATATGTGCACTTAATGACAGAAGCTGATTGCTGTATGTACAAAAGCTGACAAACGCTGATTGCTATATGTATGTGCGCTTGCTGACAAAAAGCTGATTGCTATATGTTTAAAATAACTGATTCCTATATGTGCAATAGCTGACAAAAGCTGATTGCCATATGTGCAATAGGTGACATAAAGCTGATTGCTATATTTGCACTAGCTGACAAAAAGCTAATTGCTATATGTGCAATAGCTGACAAAAGCTGATTGCTATATTTGCAAAAGCTGACAAAAGCGGATTGCTGTATGTATAATAGCTGCTAAAACTGATTGCTCTATGTGCACTGGTGTCAAAACCCTAAATGCCGTATAAGCACTTGCTAAAAAAACGCTGATTGCGATATGTGCTCTAGCTGACAAAAAGCTGATAGCTATAGGTGCAATTGCTGACAAAAGCTGATAGCTATATGTGCACTTTCTGACAAGCTGATTGCTATATTTGTACTAGCTGAAAAAACGCTGACTGCTATATGTTCACTAACTGCTAAGAAGTTGATTGCTATATGTGCACTTACTGACAAAATCTGATTGCTGTATGTACAATAGCTGACAAAAGCTGATTGCTTTACGTGCAATAGCTAACATAACCTGATTGCTATATGTGCAATAGCTGACAAACGCTGATTGCTATATGTATGTGCACTTGCTGACAAAAAGCTGATGGCTATATGATTAAAATAACTGATTCATATATGTGCAATAGCTGACAAAAGCTGATTGCTATATTTGCAATAGGCGACAAAAAGCTGATTGCTATATTTGTACCAGCTGACAAAAAGCTAATAGTTATACGTATGTGCACTTGCTGACAAGAAGCTGATAGCTATATGTGCTCTTGCAGACAAAAGCTGATTGCTGTATGTGCAATAGCCGACAAATGCTGATTGCAATATGTGCAATAGCTGACAAAAGCAGATTTCTATATGTGCAATGGGTGACAAAAATCTGATTGCTATATTTGCACTAGCTGACAAAAAGTTGATTGCTATATGTACACTTGCTGAAAAAACGATGACTGGTATACGTTCAATAGCTGCTAAAAAGCTCAGTGCTATATGTGCACTTAATGACAGAAGCTGATTGCTGTATGTACAAAAGCTGACAAACGCTGATTGCTATATGTATGTGCGCTTGCTGACAAAAAGCTGATTGCTATATGTTTAAAATAACTGATTCCTATATGTGCCATAGCTGACAAAAGCTGATTGCCATATGTGCAATAGGTGACATAAAGCTGATTGCTATATTTGCACTAGCTGACAAAAAGCTGATTGCTATATGTGCACTAGCTGACAAAAAGCTGATAGCTATATGTGCTCTTGCTGACAAAAGCTGATTGCTGTATGTGCAATAGCTGACAAATGCTGATTGCGATATGTGCAAAAGCTGACAAAAATCTTTTTGCTATATGTGCACTTCCTGAAAAAACGCTGACTGCTATATGTTCACTAGCTGCTAAAAAGATGATTGCTACATGTGCACTTGCTGACAATAGCTGATTGCTGTATGTACAATACCTGACAAAAGCTGATTGCTCTATGTGCACTAGCTGACAAAAGCTGATTGCTATATGTGCAATAGCTGGCAAAAGCTTATTGCTATTTGTATGTGCACTTGCTTACAAAAAGCTGATTGCTATATGCTCAAAAAATTGATCACTATAAGTGCAATAGCTGACAAAAGCTAATTGCTTTATGTGCAATAGGTGACACAAAGCTGATTGCAATATTTGCACTAGCTGACAAAAAGCTGATTGCTATATGTGCACTAGCTGACAAAAAGCTGATAGCTGTATGTGCTCTTGCTGACAAAAGCTGATTGCTGTATGTGCAATAGCTGACAAATGCTGATTGCGATATGTGCAAAAGCTGACAAAAATCTTTTTGCTATATGTGCACTTCCTGAAAAAACGCTGACTGCTATATGTTCACTAGCTGCTAAAAAGATGATTGCTACATGTGCACTTGCTGACAATAGCTGATTGCTGCAATAGGTGACACAAAGCTGATTGCAATATTTGCACTAGCTGACAAAAAGCTGATTGCTATATGTGCACTAGCTGACAAAAAGCTGATAGCTGTATGTGCTCTTGCTGACAAAAGCTGGTTGCTGTATGTGCAATAGCTGACAAATGCTGATTGCGATATGTGCAATAGCTGACAAAAATCTTTTTGCTATATGTGCACTTCCTGAAAAAACGCTGATTGCTATATGTGCACTAGCTGACAAAAAGCTGATAGCTGTATGTGCTCTTGCTGACAAAAGCTGATTGCTGTATGTGCAATAGCTGACAAATGCTGATTGCGATATGTGCAATAGCTGACAAAAATCTTTTTGCTATATGTGCACTTCCTGAAAAAACGCTGACTGCTATATGTTCACTAGCTGCTAAAAAGATGATTGCTACATGTGCACTTGCTGACAATAGCTGATTGCTGTATGTACAATACCTGACAAAAGCTGATTGCTCTATGTGCACTAGCTGACAAAAGCTGATTGCTATATGTGCAATAGCTGGCAAAAGCTTATTGCTATTTGTATGTGCACTTGCTTACAAAAAGCTGATTGCTATATGCTCAAAAAATTGATCACTATAAGTGCAATAGCTGACAAAAGCTAATTGCTTTATGTGCAATAGGTGACACAAAGCTGATTGCTATATTTGCACTAGCTGACAAAAAGCTGATTGCTATATGTGCACTAGCTGACAAAAAGCTGATAGCTATATGTGCTCTTGCTGACAAAAGCTGATTGCTGTATGCGCAATAGCTGACAAATGCTGATTGCGATATGTGCAATAGCTGACAAAAATCTTATTGCTATATGTGCACTTCCTGAAAAAACGCTGACTGCTATATGTTCACTAGCTGCTAAAAAGATGATTGCTACATTTGCACTTGCTGACAATAGCTGATTGCTGTATGTACAATAGCTGACAAAAGCTGATAGCTCTATGTGCACTAGCTGACAAAAGCTGATTGCTATATGTGCAATGGGTGACAAAAATCTGATTGCTATATTTGCACTAGCTGGCAAAAAGCTGATAGTTATATTTATGTGTACCTGCTGACAAGAAGCTGATTGCTATATATTCAGAAAACTAATAACTATATTTGCAATACCTGACAAAAGCTGATTGCTATATGTGCAATAGCTAACAAAAGCTAATTGCTATATGTGCAATAGCTGACAAAAGCTGATTACTATATGTGCAATAGCTGACAAAAGCTGATTGCTATATGTGCAATTGGCGACAAAAAGCTGATTGCTATATTTGTACCAGCTGACAAAAAGCTAATAGTTATACGTATGTGCACTTGCTGACAAGAAGCTGATAGCTATATGTGCTCTTGCAGACAAATGCTGATTGCTGTATGTGCAATAGCTGACAAATGCTGATTGCGATATGTGCAATAGCTGACAAAAGCAGATTTCTATATGTGCAATGGGTGACAAAAATCTGATTGCTATATTTGCACTAGCTGGCAAAAAGCTGATAGTTATATTTATGTGTACCTGCTGACAAGAAGCTGATTGCTATATATTCAGAAAACTAATAACTATATTTGCAATACCTGACAAAAGCTGATTGCTATATGTGCAATAGCTAACAAAAGCTAATTGCTATATGTGCAATAGCTGACAAAAGCTGATTGCTATATTTGCAATAGCTGACAAAAGCGGATTGCTGTATGTATAATAGCTGCTAAAACTGATTGCTCTATGTGCACTGGTGTCAAAACCCTAAATGCCGTATAAGCACTTGCTAAAAAAACGCTGATTGCGATATGTGCTCTAGCTGACAAAAAGCTGATAGCTATAGGTGCAATTGCTGACAAAAGCTGATAGCTATATGTGCACTTTCTGACAAGCTGATTGCTATATTTGTACTAGCTGAAAAAACGCTGACTGCTATATGTTCACTAACTGCTAAGAAGTTGATTGCTATATATGCACTTACTGACAAAATCTGATTGCTGTATGTACAATAGCTGACAAAAGCTGATTGCTTTACGTGCAATAGCTAACATAACCTGATTGCTATATGTGCAATAGCTGACAAACGCTGATTGCTATATGTATGTGCACTTGCTGACAAAAAGCTGATGGCTATATGATTAAAATAACTGATTCATATATGTGCAATAGCTGACAAAAGCTGATTGCTATATTTGCAATAGGCGACAAAAAACTGATTGCTATATTTGTACCAGCTGACAAAAAGCTAATAGTTATACGTATGTGCACTTGCTGACAAGAAGCTGATAGCTATATGTGCTCTTGCAGACAAAAGCTGATTGCTGTATGTGCAATAGCTGACAAATGCTGATTGCAATATGTGCAATAGCTGACAAAAGCAGATTTCTATATGTGCAATGGGTGACAAAAATCTGATTGCTATATTTGCACTAGCTGACAAAAAGTTGATTGCTATATGTACACTTGCTGAAAAAACGATGACTGGTATACGTTCAATAGCTGCTAAAAAGCTCAGTGCTATATGTGCACTTAATGACAGAAGCTGATTGCTGCATGTACAAAAGCTGACAAACGCTGATTGCTATATGTATGTGCGCTTGCTGACAAAAAGCTGATTGCTATATGTTTAAAATAACTGATTCCTATATGTGCAATAGCTGACAAAAGCTGATTGCCATATGTGCAATAGGTGACATAAAGCTGATTGCTATATTTGCACTAGCTGACAAAAAGCTGATTGCTATATGTGCACTAGCTGACAAAAAGCTGATAGCTATATGTGCTCTTGCTGACAAAAGCTGATTGCTGTATGTGCAATAGCTGACAAATGCTGATTGCGATATGTGCAAAAGCTGACAAAAATCTTTTTGCTATATGTGCACTTCCTGAAAAAACGCTGACTGCTATATGTTCACTAGCTGCTAAAAAGATGATTGCTACATGTGCACTTGCTGACAATAGCTGATTGCTGCAATAGGTGACACAAAGCTGATTGCAATATTTGCACTAGCTGACAAAAAGCTGATTGCTATATGTGCACTAGCTGACAAAAAGCTGATAGCTGTATGTGCTCTTGCTGACAAAAGCTGGTTGCTGTATGTGCAATAGCTGACAAATGCTGATTGCGATATGTGCAATAGCTGACAAAAATCTTTTTGCTATATGTGCACTTCCTGAAAAAACGCTGACTGCTATATGTTCACTAGCTGCTAAAAAGATGATTGCTACATGTGGACTTGCTGACAATAGCTGATTGCTGTATGTACAATAGCTGACAAAAGCTGATAGCTCTATGTGCACTAGCTGACAAAAGCTGATTGCTATATGTGCAATAGCTGGCAAAAGCTGATTGCTATTTGTATGTGCACTTGCTGACAAAAAGCTAATTGCTATTTATTCAAAAAATTGATCACTATAAGTGCAATAGCTGACAAAAGCTGATTGCCATATTTGCACTAGCTGACAAAAATCGGACTGCTGTATGTTCAAAAAATAGATTACTATATTTGCAATAACTGACAAAAGCTGATTGCTATATGTATAATAGCTGGCAAAAGCTGATTGCTATTTGTATGTGCACTTGCTGACAAAAAGCTAATTGCTATATGTTCAAAAAATTGATCACTATAAGTGCAATAGCTGACAAAAGCTGATTGCCATATTTGCACTAGCTGACAAAAATCTGATTGCTATATGTATCTGCACTTGCTGACAAGAAGCTGATTGCTATATGTTCAAAAAACTGATAGCTATATCTGCAATAGCTGAGAAAAGCTGATTGCTATATGTGCAATAGTGAATAAAAGCTGATTGCGATATGTGCGATAGCTGACAAAAATCTTATTGCTATATGTGCACTTCCTGAAAAAACGCTGACTGCTTTATGTTCACTAGCTGCTAAAAAGATGGTTGCTACATGTGCACTTGCTGACAATAGCTGATTTCTGTATTCACAATAGCTGACAAAAGCTGATTGCTCTATGTTCACTAGCTGACAAAAGCTAATTGCTACGTGCTGAAAAAAAAGCTGATTGCTATATGTGTAATAGCTGACAAAAGCTAATTGCTATATGTGTAATAGCTGACATAAGCTGATTGCTATGTGTGCACTAGCTGGCCAAAAGCTGATTGCTATATGTTCAAAAAATAGATTACTATATGTGCAATAGCTGACAAAAGCTGATTGCTATATGTGCAATAGGCGACAAAAAGCTGATTGCTATATTTGTACCAGCTGACAAAAAGCTAATAGTTATACGTATGTGCACTTGCTGACAAGAAGCTGATAGCTATATGTGCTCTTGCAGACAAAAGCTGATTGCTGTATGTGCAATAGCTGACAAATGCTGATTGCGATATGTGCAATAGCTGACAAAAGCAGATTTCTATATGTGCAATGGGTGACAAAAATCTGATTGCTATATTTGCACTAGCTGGCAAAAAGCTGATAGTTATATTTATGTGTACCTGCTGACAAGAAGCTGATTGCTATATATTCAGAAAACTAATAACTTTATTTGCAATACCTGACAAAAGCTGATTGCTATATGTGCAATAGCTAACAAAAGCTAATTGCTATATGTGCAATAGCTGACAAAAGCTGATTGCTATATTTGCAATAGCTGACAAAAGCGGATTGCTGTATGTATAATAGCTGCTAAAACTGATTGCTCTATGTGCACTGGTGGCAAAACCCTAAATGCCGTATAAGCACTTGCTAAAAAAACGCTGATTGCGATATGTGCTCTAGCTGACAAAAAGCTGATAGCTATAGGTGCAATTGCTGACAAAAGCTGATAGCTATATGTGCACTTTCTGACAAGCTGATTGCTATATTTGTACTAGCTGAAAAAACGCTGACTGCTATATGTTCACTAACTGCTAAGAAGTTGATTGCTATATGTGCACTTACTGACAAAATCTGATTGCTGTATGTACAATAGCTGACAAAAGCTGATTGCTTTACGTGCAATAGCTAACATAACCTGATTGCTATATGTGCAATAGCTGACAAACGCTGATTGCTATATGTATGTGCACTTGCTGACAAAAAGCTGATGGCTATATGATTAAAATAACTGATTCATATATGTGCAATAGCTGACAAAAGCTGACTGCTATATTTGCAATAGGCGACAAAAAGCTGATTGCTATATTTGTACCAGCTGACAAAAAGCTAATAGTTATACGTATGTGCACTTGCTGACAAGAAGCTGATAGCTATATGTGCTCTTGCAGACAAAAGCTGATTGCTGTATGTGCAATAGCTGACAAATGCTGATTGCAATATGTGCAATAGCTGACAAAAGCAGATTTCTATATGTGCAATGGGTGACAAAAATCTGATTGCTATATTTGCACTAGCTGACAAAAAGTTGATTGCTATATGTACACTTGCTGAAAAAACGATGACTGGTATACGTTCAATAGCTGCTAAAAAGCTCAGTGCTATATGTGCACTTAATGACAGAAGCTGATTGCTGTATGTACAAAAGCTGACAAACGCTGATTGCTATATGTATGTGCGCTTGCTGACAAAAAGCTGATTGCTATATGTTTAAAATAACTGATTCCTATATGTGCAATAGCTGACAAAAGCTGATTGCCATATGTGCAATAGGTGACATAAAGCTGATTGCTATATTTGCACTAGCTGACAAAAAGCTAATTGCTATATGTGCAATAGCTGACAAAAGCTGATTGCTATATTTGCAATAGCTGACAAAAGCGGATTGCTGTATGTATAATAGCTGCTAAAACTGATTGCTCTATGTGCACTGGTGTCAAAACCCTAAATGCCGTATAAGCACTTGCTAAAAAAACGCTGATTGCGATATGTGCTCTAGCTGACAAAAAGCTGATAGCTATAGGTGCAATTGCTGACAAAAGCTGATAGCTATATGTGCACTTTCTGACAAGCTGATTGCTATATTTGTACTAGCTGAAAAAACGCTGACTGCTATATGTTCACTAACTGCTAAGAAGTTGATTGCTATATGTGCACTTACTGACAAAATCTGATTGCTGTATGTACAATAGCTGACAAAAGCTGATTGCTTTACGTGCAATAGCTAACATAACCTGATTGCTATATGTGCAATAGCTGACAAACGCTGATTGCTATATGTATGTGCACTTGCTGACAAAAAGCTGATGGCTATATGATTAAAATAACTGATTCATATATGTGCAATAGCTGACAAAAGCTGATTGCTATATTTGCAATAGGCGACAAAAAGCTGATTGCTATATTTGTACCAGCTGACAAAAAGCTAATAGTTATACGTATGTGCACTTGCTGACAAGAAGCTGATAGCTATATGTGCTCTTGCAGACAAAAGCTGATTGCTGTATGTGCAATAGCCGACAAATGCTGATTGCAATATGTGCAATAGCTGACAAAAGCAGATTTCTATATGTGCAATGGGTGACAAAAATCTGATTGCTATATTTGCACTAGCTGACAAAAAGTTGATTGCTATATGTACACTTGCTGAAAAAACGATGACTGGTATACGTTCAATAGCTGCTAAAAAGCTCAGTGCTATATGTGCACTTAATGACAGAAGCTGATTGCTGTATGTACAAAAGCTGACAAACGCTGATTGCTATATGTATGTGCGCTTGCTGACAAAAAGCTGATTGCTATATGTTTAAAATAACTGATTCCTATATGTGCAATAGCTGACAAAAGCTGATTGCCATATGTGCAATAGGTGACATAAAGCTGATTGCTATATTTGCACTAGCTGACAAAAAGCTGATTGCTATATGTGCACTAGCTGACAAAAAGCTGATAGCTATATGTGCTCTTGCTGACAAAAGCTGATTGCTGTATGTACAATAGCTGACAAATGCTGATTGCGATATGTGCAAAAGCTGACAAAAATCTTTTTGCTATATGTGCACTTCCTGAAAAAACGCTGACTGCTATATGTTCACTAGCTGCTAAAAAGATGATTGCTACATGTGCACTTGCTGACAATAGCTGATTGCTGTATGTACAATACCTGACAAAAGCTGATTGCTCTAAGTGCACTAGCTGACAAAAGCTGATTGCTATATGCGCAATAGCTGGCAAAAGCTTATTGCTATTTGTATGTGCACTTGCTTACAAAAAGCTGATTGCTATATGCTCAAAAAATTGATCACTATAAGTGCAATAGCTGACAAAAGCTAATTGCTTTATGTGCAATAGGTGACACAAAGCTGATTGCAATATTTGCACTAGCTGACAAAAAGCTGATTGCTATATGTGCACTAGCTGACAAAAAGCTGATAGCTGTATGTGCTCTTGCTGACAAAAGCTGATTGCTGTATGTGCAATAGCTGACAAATGCTGATTGCGATATGTGCAATAGCTGACAAAAATCTTTTTGCTATATGTGCACTTCCTGAAAAAACGCTGACTGCTATATGTTCACTAGCTGCTAAAAAGATGATTGCTACATGTGCACTTGCTGACAATAGCTGATTGCTGTATGTACAATACCTGACAAAAGCTGATTGCTCTATGTGCACTAGCTGACAAAAGCTGATTGCTATATGTGCAATAGCTGGCAAAAGCTTATTGCTATTTGTATGTGCACTTGCTTACAAAAAGCTGATTGCTATATGCTCAAAAAATTGATCACTATAAGTGCAATAGCTGACAAAAGCTAACTGCTTTATGTGCAATAGGTGACACAAAGCTGATTGCTATATTTGCACTAGCTGACAAAAAGCTGATTGCTATATGTGCACTAGCTGACAAAAAGCTGATAGCTATATGTGCTCTTGCTGACAAAAGCTGATTGCTGTATGCGCAATAGCTGACAAATGCTGATTGCGATATGTGCAATAGCTGACAAAAATCTTATTGCTATATGTGCACTTCCTGAAAAAACGCTGACTGCTATATGTTCACTAGCTGCTAAAAAGATGATTGCTACATTTGCACTTGCTGACAATAGCTGATTGCTGTATGTACAATAGCTGACAAAAGCTGATAGCTCTATGTGCACTAGCTGACAAAAGCTGATTGCTATATGTGCAATAGCTGGCAAAAGCTGATTGCTATTTGTATGTGCACTTGCTGACAAAAAGCTAATTGCTATTTATTCAAAAAATTGATCACTATAAGTGCAATAGCTGACAAAAGCTGATTGCCATATTTGCACTAGCTGACAAAAATCGGACTGCTGTATGTTCAAAAAATAGATTACTATATTTGCAATAACTGACAAAAGCTGATTGCTATATGTATAATAGCTGGCAAAAGCTGATTGCTATTTGTATGTGCACTTGCTGACAAAAAGCTAATTGCTATATGTTCAAAAAATTGATCACTATAAGTGCAATAGCTGACAAAAGCTGATTGCCATATTTGCACTAGCTGACAAAAATCTGATTGCTATATGTATCTGCACTTGCTGACAAGAAGCTGATTGCTATATGTTCAAAAATCTGATAGCTATATGTGCAATAGCTGAGAAAAGCTGATTGCTATATGTGCAATAGCGAATAAAAGCTGATTGCGATATGTGCGATAGCTGACAAAAATCTTATTGCTATATGTGCACTTCCTGAAAAAACGCTGACTGCTTTATGTTCACTAGCTGCTAAAAAGATGGTTGCTACATGTGCACTTGCTGACAATAGCTGATTTCTGTATGTACAATAGCTGACAAAAGCTGATTGCTATATTTGCAATAGGCGACAAAAAGCTGATTGCTATATTTGTACCAGCTGACAAAAAGCTAATAGTTATACGTATGTGCACTTGCTGACAAGAAGCTGATAGCTATATGTGCTCTTGCAGACAAAAGCTGATTGCTGTATGTGCAATAGCTGACAAATGCTGATTGCAATATGTGCAATAGCTGACAAAAGCAGATTTCTATATGTGCAATGGGTGACAAAAATCTGATTGCTATATTTGCACTAGCTGACAAAAAGTTGATTGCTATATGTACACTTGCTGAAAAAACGATGACTGGTATACGTTCAATAGCTGCTAAAAAGCTCAGTGCTATATGTGCACTTAATGACAGAAGCTGATTGCTGTATGTACAAAAGCTGACAAACGCTGATTGCTATATGTATGTGCGCTTGCTGACAAAAAGCTGATTGCTATATGTTTAAAATAACTGATTCCTATATGTGCAATAGCTGACAAAAGCTGATTGCCATATGTGCAATAGGTGACATAAAGCTGATTGCTATATTTGCACTAGCTGACAAAAAGCTGATAGCTATATGTGCTCTTGCTGACAAAAGCTGATTGCTGTATGTGCAATAGCTGACAAATGCTGATTGCGATATGTGCAAAAGCTGACAAAAATCTTTTTGCTATATGTGCACTTCCTGAAAAAACGCTGACTGCTATATGTTCACTAGCTGCTAAAAAGATGATTGCTACATGTGCACTTGCTGACAATAGCTGATTGCTGTATGTACAATACCTGACAAAAGCTGATTGCTCTAAGTGCACTAGCTGGCAAAAGCTTATTGCTATTTGTATGTGCACTTGCTTACAAAAAGCTGATTGCTATATGCTCAAAAAATTGATCACTATAAGTGCAATAGCTGACAAAAGCTAATTGCTTTATGTGCAATAGGTGACACAAAGCTGATTGCAATATTTGCACTAGCTGACAAAAAGCTGATTGCTATATGTGCACTAGCTGACAAAAAGCTGATAGCTGTATGTGCTCTTGCTGACAAAAGCTGATTGCTGTATGTGCAATAGCTGACAAATGCTGATTGCGATATGTGCAATAGCTGACAAAAATCTTTTTGCTATATGTGCACTTCCTGAAAAAACGCTGACTGCTATATGTTCACTAGCTGCTAAAAAGATGATTGCTACATGTGGACTTGCTGACAATAGCTGATTGCTGTATGTACAATACCTGACAAAAGCTGATTGCTCTATGTGCACTAGCTGACAAAAGCTGATTGCTATATGTGCAATAGCTGGCAAAAGCTTATTGCTATTTGTATGTGCACTTGCTTACAAAAAGCTGATTGCTATATGCTCAAAAAATTGATCACTATAAGTGCAATAGCTGACAAAAGCTAATTGCTTTATGTGCAATAGGTGACACAAAGCTGATTGCAATATTTGCACTAGCTGACAAAAAGCTGATTGCTATATGTGCACTAGCTGACAAAAAGCTGATAGCTATATGTGCTCTTGCTGACAAAAGCTGATTGCTGTATGCGCAAAAGCTGACAAAAGCTGATTGCTATATGTGCAATAGCTGGCAAAAGCTTATTGCTATTTGTATGTGCACTTGCTGACAAAAAGCTAATTGCTATTTATTCAAAAAATTAATCACTATAAGTGCAATAGCTGACAAAAGCTGATTGCCATATTTGCACTAGCTGACAAAAATCGGACTGCTGTATGTTCAAAAAATAGATTACTATATTTGCAATAACTGACAAAAGCTGATTGCTATATGTATAATAGCTGGCAAAAGCTGATTGCTATTTGTATGTGCACTTGCTGACAAAAAGCTAATTGCTATATGTTCAAAAAATTGATCACTATAAGTGCAATAGCTGACAAAAGCTGATTGCCATATTTGCACTAGCTGACAAAAATCTGATTGCTATATGTATCTGCACTTGCTGACAAGAAGCTGATTGCTATATGTTCAAAAAACTGATAGCTATATGTGCAATAGCTGAGAAAAGCTGATTGCTATATGTGCAATAGCGAATAAAAGCTGATTGCGATATGTGCGATAGCTGACAAAAATCTTATTGCTATATGTGCACTTCCTGAAAAAACGCTGACTGCTTTATGTTCACTAGCTGCTAAAAAGATGGTTGCTACATGTGCACTTGCTGACAATAGCTGATTTCTGTATGTACAATAGCTGACAAAAGCTGATTGCTCTATGTTCACTAGCTGACAAAAGCTAATTGCTATATGTGCAATAGGTGGCAATATCTGATTGCAATTTGTACGTGCACTTGCTGACAAAAAGCTGACTGCCATATGTTCAAAAAATAGATTACTATATGTGCAATAACTGAGAAAAGCTGATTGCTATATGTATAATAGCTGACAAAAGCTGATTGCTATATGTGCAATATGTGACAAAAAGCTGATTGTTATTTTTCTATATACAAGCTGACAAAAAGCTGATAGCTATATGTGCACTTGCTGACAAAAAGCTGATTGCTATATGTGCAATAGCTGACAAAAGCTGATTGCTATATGTGCAATAGCTGACAAAAGCTGCTAGCTATGTGTGCAATAGCTGACAAAAGCTGATTGCTATATGTGTAATAGCTGACAAAAGCTAATTGCTATATGTGTAATAGCTGACAAAAGCTGATTGCTATATGTGCAATAGCTGACAAAAGCTGATTGCTATATGTGCAATAGGCGACAAAAAGCTGATTGCTATATTTGTACCAGCTGACAAAAAGCTAATAGTTATACGTATGTGCACTTGCTGACAAGAAGCTGATAGCTATATGTGCTCTTGCAGACAAAAGCTGATTGCTGTATGTGCAATAGCTGACAAATGCTGATTGCGATATGTGCAATAGCTGACAAAAGCAGATTTCTATATGTGCAATGGGTGACAAAAATCTGATTGCTATATTTGCACTAGCTGGCAAAAAGCTGATAGTTATATTTATGTGTACCTGCTGACAAGAAGCTGATTGCTATATATTCAGAAAACTAATAACTATATTTGCAATACCTGACAAAAGCTGATTGCTATATGTGCAATAGCTAACAAAAGCTAATTGCTATATGTGCAATAGCTGACAAAAGCTGATTGCTATATTTGCAATAGCTGACAAAAGCGGATTGCTGTATGTATAATAGCTGCTAAAACTGATTGCTCTATGTGCACTGGTGTCAAAACCCTAAATGCCGTATAAGCACTTGCTAAAAAAACGCTGATTGCGATATGTGCTCTAGCTGACAAAAAGCTGATAGCTATAGGTGCAATTGCTGACAAAAGCTGATAGCTATATGTGCACTTTCTGACAAGCTGATTGCTATATTTGTACTAGCTGAAAAAACGCTGACTGCTATATGTTCACTAACTGCTAAGAAGTTGATTGCTATATGTGCACTTACTGACAAAATCTGATTGCTGTATGTACAATAGCTGACAAAAGCTGATTGCTTTACGTGCAATAGCTAACATAACCTGATTGCTATATGTGCAATAGCTGACAAACGCTGATTGCTATATGTATGTGCACTTGCTGACAAAAAGCTGATGGCTATATGATTAAAATAACTGATTCATATATGTGCAATAGCTGACAAAAGCTGATTGCTATATTTGCAATAGGCGACAAAAAGCTGATTGCTATATTTGTACCAGCTGACAAAAAGCTAATAGTTATACGTATGTGCACTTGCTGACAAGAAGCTGATAGCTATATGTGCTCTTGCAGACAAAAGCTGATTGCTGTATGTGCAATAGCTGACAAATGCTGATTGCAATATGTGCAATAGCTGACAAAAGCAGATTTCTATATGTGCAATGGGTGACAAAAATCTGATTGCTATATTTGCACTAGCTGACAAAAAGTTGATTGCTATATGTACACTTGCTGAAAAAACGATGACTGGTATACGTTCAATAGCTGCTAAAAAGCTCAGTGCTATATGTGCACTTAATGACAGAAGCTGATTGCTGTATGTACAAAAGCTGACAAACGCTGATTGCTATATGTATGTGCGCTTGCTGACAAAAAGCTGATTGCTATATGTTTAAAATAACTGATTCCTATATGTGCAATAGCTGACAAAAGCTGATTGCCATATGTGCAATAGGTGACATAAAGCTGATTGCTATATTTGCACCAGCTGACAAAAAGCTAATTGCTATATGTGCAATAGCTGACAAAAGCTGATTGCTATATTTGCAATAGCTGACAAAAGCGGATTGCTGTATGTATAATAGCTGCTAAAACTGATTGCTCTATGTGCACTGGTGTCAAAACCCTAAATGCCGTATAAGCACTTGCTAAAAAAACGCTGATTGCGATATGTGCTCTAGCTGACAAAAAGCTGATAGCTATAGGTGCAATTGCTGACAAAAGCTGATAGCTATATGTGCACTTTCTGACAAGCTGATTGCTATATTTGTACTAGCTGAAAAAACGCTGACTGCTATATGTTCACTAACTGCTAAGAAGTTGATTGCTATATGTGCACGTACTGACAAAATCTGATTGCTGTATGTACAATAGCTGACAAAAGCTCATTGCTTTACGTGCAATAGCTAACATAACCTGATTGCTATATGTGCAATAGCTGACAAACGCTGATTGCTATATGTATGTGCACTTGCTGACAAAAAGCTGATGGCTATATGATTAAAATAACTGATTCATATATGTGCAATAGCTGACAAAAGCTGATTGCTATATTTGCAATAGGCGACAAAAAGCTGATTGCTATATTTGTACCAGCTGACAAAAAGCTAATAGTTATACGTATGTGCACTTGCTGACAAGAAGCTGATAGCTATATGTGCTCTTGCAGACAAAAGCTGATTGCTGTATGTGCAATAGCTGACAAATGCTGATTGCAATGTGTGCAATAGCTGACAAAAGCAGATTTCTATATGTGCAATGGGTGACAAAAATCTGATTGCTATATTTGCACTAGCTGACAAAAAGTTGATTGCTATATGTACACTTGCTGAAAAAACGATGACTGGTATACGTTCAATAGCTGCTAAAAAGCTCAGTGCTATATGTGCACTTAATGACAGAAGCTGATTGCTGTATGTACAAAAGCTGACAAACGCTGATTGCTATATGTATGTGCGCTTGCTGACAAAAAGCTGATTGCTATATGTTTAAAATAACTGATTCCTATATGTGCAATAGCTGACAAACGCTGATTGCCATATGTGCAATAGGTGACATAAAGCTGATTGCTATATTTGCACTAGCTGACAAAAAGCTGATTGCTATATGTGCACTAGCTGACAAAAAGCTGATAGCTATATGTGCTCTTGCTGACAAAAGCTGATTGCTGTATGTGCAATAGCTGACAAATGCTGATTGCGATATGTGCAAAAGCTGACAAAAATCTTTTTGCTATATGTGCACTTCCTGAAAAAACGCTGACTGCTATATGTTCACTAGCTGCTAAAAAGATGATTGCTACATGTGCACTTGCTGACAATAGCTGATTGCTGTATGTACAATACCTGACAAAAGCTGATTGCTTTAAGTGCACTAGCTGACAAAAGCTGATTGCTATATGTATCTGCACTTGCTGACAAGAAGCTGATTGGTATATGTTCAAAAAACTGATAGCTATATGTGCAATAGCTGAGAAAAGCTGATTGCTATATGTGCAATAGCAAATAAAAGCTTATTGCTATTTGTATGTGCACTTGCTTACAAAAAGCTGATTGCTATATGCTCAAAAAATTGATCACTATAAGTGCAATAGCTGACAAAAGCTAATTGCTTTATGTACAATAGGTGACACAAAGCTGATTGCAATATTTGCACTAGCTGACAAAAAGCTGATTGCTATATGTGCACTAGCTGACGAAAAGCTGATAGCTGTATGTGCTCTTGCTGACAAAAGCTGATTGCTGTATGTGCAATAGCTGACAAATGCTGATTGCGATATGTGCAATAGCTGACAAAAATCTTTTTGCTATATGTGCACTTCCTGAAAAAACGCTGACTGCTATATGTTCACTAGCTGCTAAAAAGATGATTGCTACATGTGCACTTGCTGACAATAGCTGATTGCTGTATGTACAATACCTGACAAAAGCTGATTGCTCTATGTGCACTAGCTGACAAAAGCTGATTGCTATATGTGCAATAGCTGGCAAAAGCTTATTGCTATTTGTATGTGCACTTGCTTACAAAAAGCTGATTGCTATATGCTCAAAAAATTGATCACTATAAGTGCAATAGCTGTCAAAAGCTAATTGCTTTATGTACAATAGGTGACACAAAGCTGATTGCAATATTTGCACTAGCTGACAAAAAGCTGATTGCTATATGTGCACTAGCTGACAAAAAGCTGATAGCTATATGTGCTCTTGCTGACAAAAGCTGATTGCTGTATGCGCAATAGCTGACAAATGCTGATTGCGATATGTGCAATAGCTGACAAAAATCTTATTGCTATATGTGCACTTCCTAAAAAACGCTGACTGCTATATGTTCACTAGCTGCTAAAAAGATGATTGCTACATTTGCACTTGCTGACAATAGCTGATTGCTGTATGTACAATAGCTGACAAAAGCTGATAGCTCTATGTGCACTAGCTGACAAAAGCTGATTGCTATATGTGCAATAGCTGGCAAAAGCTGATTGCTATTTGTATGTGCACTTGCTGACAAAAAGCTAATTGCTATTTATTCAAAAAATTGATCACTATAAGTGCAATAGCTGACAAAAGCTGATTGCCATATTTGCACTAGCTGACAAAAATCGGACTGCTGTATGTTCAAAAAATAGATTACTATATTTGCAATAACTGACAAAAGCTGATTGCTATATGTATAATAGCTGGCAAAAGCTGATTGCTATTTGTATGTGCACTTGCTGACAAAAAGCTAATTGCTATATGTTCAAAAAATTGATCACTATAAGTGCAATAGCTGACAAAAGCTGATTGCCATATTTGCACTAGCTGACAAAAATCTGATTGCTATATGTATCTGCACTTGCTGACAAGAAGCTGATTGCTATATGTTCAAAAATCTGATAGCTATATGTGCAATAGCTGAGAAAAGCTGATTGCTATATGTGCAATAGCGAATAAAAGCTGATTGCGATATGTGCGATAGCTGACAAAAATCTTATTGCTATATGTGCACTTCCTGAAAAAACGCTGACTGCTTTATGTTCACTAGCTGCTAAAAAGATGGTTGCTACATGTGCACTTGCTGACAATAGCTGATTTCTGTATGTACAATAGCTGACAAAAGCTGATTGCTCTATGTTCACTAGCTGACAAAAGCTAATTGCTATATGTGCAATAGGTGGCAATATCTGATTGCAATTTGTACGTGCACTTGCTGACAAAAAGCTGACTGCCATATGTTCAAAAAATAGATTACTATATGTGCAATAACTGAGAAAAGCTGATTGCTATATGTATAATAGCTGACAAAAGCTGATTGCTATATGTGCAATAGGTGACAAAAAGCTGATTGTTATTTTTCTATATACAAGCTGACAAAAAGCTGATAGCTATATGTGCACTTGCTGACAAAAAGCTGATTGCTATATGTGCAATAGCTGACAAAAGCTGATTGCTATATGTGCAATAGCTGACAAAAGTTGCTAGCTATGTGTGCAATAGCTGACAAAAGCTGATTGCTATATGTGTAATAGCTGACAAAAGCTAATTGCTATATGTGTAATAGCTGACATAAGCTGATTGCTATGTGTGCACTAGCTGGCCAAAAGCTGATTGCTATATGTTCAAAAAATAGATTACTATATGTGCAATAGCTGACAAAAGCTGATTGCTATATGTGCAATAGGCGACAAAAAGCTGATTGCTATATTTGTACCAGCTGACAAAAAGCTAATAGTTATACGTATGTGCACTTGCTGACAAGAAGCTGATAGCTATATGTGCTCTTGCAGACAAAAGCTGATTGCTGTATGTGCAATAGCTGACAAATGCTGATTGCGATATGTGCAATAGCTGACAAAAGCAGATTTCTATATGTGCAATGGGTGACAAAAATCTGATTGCTATATTTGCACTAGCTGGCAAAAAGCTGATAGTTATATTTATGTGTACCTGCTGACAAGAAGCTGATTGCTATATATTCAGAAAACTAATAACTATATTTGCAATACCTGACAAAAGCTGATTGCTATATGTGCAATAGCTAACAAAAGCTAATTGCTATATGTGCAATAGCTGACAAAAGCTGATTGCTATATTTGCAATAGCTGACAAAAGCGGATTGCTGTATGTATAATAGCTGCTAAAACTGATTGCTCTATGTGCACTGGTGTCAAAACCCTAAATGCCGTATAAGCACTTGCTAAAAAAACGCTGATTGCGATATGTGCTCTAGCTGACAAAAAGCTGATAGCTATAGGTGCAATTGCTGACAAAAGCTGATAGCTATATGTGCACTTTCTGACAAGCTGATTGCTATATTTGTACTAGCTGAAAAAACGCTGACTGCTATATGTTCACTAACTGCTAAGAAGTTGATTGCTATATGTGCACTTACTGACAAAATCTGATTGCTGTATGTACAATAGCTGACAAAAGCTGATTGCTTTACGTGCAATAGCTAACATAACCTGATTGCTATATGTGCAATAGCTGACAAACGCTGATTGCTATATGTATGTGCACTTGCTGACAAAAATCTGATGGCTATATGATTAAAATAACTGATTCATATATGTGCAATAGCTGACAAAAGCTGATTGCTATATTTGCAATAGGCGACAAAAAGCTGATTGCTATATTTGTACCAGCTGACAAAAAGCTAATAGTTATACGTATGTGCACTTGCTGACAAGAAGCTGATAGCTATATGTGCTCTTGCAGACAAAAGCTGATTGCTGTATGTGCAATAGCTGACAAATGCTGATTGCAATATGTGCAATAGCTGACAAAAGCAGATTTCTATATGTGCAATGGGTGACAAAAATCCGATTGCTATATTTGCACTAGCTGACAAAAAGTTGATTGCTATATGTACACTTGCTGGAAAAACGATGACTGGTATACGTTCAATAGCTGCTAAAAAGCTCAGTGCTATATGTGCACTTAATGACAGAAGCTGATTGCTGTATGTACAAAAGCTGACAAACGCTGATTGCTATATGTATGTGCGCTTGCTGACAAAAAGCTGATTCCTATATGTGCAATAGCTGACAAAAGCTGATTGCCATATGTGCAATAGGTGACATAAAGCTGATTGCTATATTTGCACTAGCTGACAAAAAGCTGATTGCTATATGTGCACTAGCTGACAAAAAGCTGATAGCTATATGTGCTCTTGCTGACAAAAGCTGATTGCTGTATGTGCAATAGCTGACAAATGCTGATTGCGATATGTGCAATAGCTGACAAAAATCTTATTGCTATATGTGCACTTCCTGAAAAAACGATGACTGCTATATGTTCACTAGCTGCTAAAAAGATGATTGCTATATGTGCACTTGCTGACAATAGCTGATTGCTGTATGTACAATACCTGACAAAAGCTAATTGCTCTAAGTGCACTAGCTGACAAAAGCTGATTGCTATATGTGCAATAGCTGGCAGAAGCTTATTGCTATTTGTATGTGCACTTGCTTACAAAAAGCTGATTGCTATATGCTCAAAAAATTGATCACTATAAGTGCAATAGCTGACAAAAGCTGATTGCCATATGTGCAATAGGTGACATAAAGCTGATTGCTATATTTGCACTAGCTGACAAAAAGCTGATTGCTATATGTGCACTAGCTGACAAAAAGCTGATAGCTATATGTGCTCTTGCTGACAAAAGCTGATTGCTGTATGTGCAATAGCTGACAAATGCTGATTGCGATATGTGCAAAAGCTGACAAAAATCTTTTTGCTATATGTGCACTTCCTGAAAAAACGCTGACTGCTATATGTTCACTAGCTGCTAAAAAGATGATTGCTACATGTGCACTTGCTGACAATAGCTGATTGCTGTATGTACAATACCTGACAAAAGCTGATTGCTCTAAGTGCACTAGCTGACAAAAGCTGATTGCTATATGCGCAATAGCTGGCAAAAGCTTATTGCTATTTGTATGTGCACTTGCTTACAAAAAGCTGATTGCTATATGCTCAAAAAATTGATCACTATAAGTGCAATAGCTGACAAAAGCTAATTGCTTTATGTGCAATAGGTGACACAAAGCTGATTGCAATATTTGCACTAGCTGACAAAAAGCTGATTGCTATATGTGCACTAGCTGACAAAAAGGTGATAGCTGTATGTGCTCTTGCTGACAAAAGCTGATTGCTGTATGTGCAATAGCTGACAAATGCTGATTACGATATGCGCAATAGCTGACAAAAATCTTTTTGCTATATGTGCACTTCCTGAAAAAACGCTGACTGCTATATGTTCACTAGCTGCTAAAAAGATGATTGCTACATGTGCACTTGCTGACAATAGCTGATTGCTGTATGTACAATACCTGACAAAAGCTGATTGCTCTATGTGCACTAGCCGACAAAAGCTGATTGCTATATGTGCAATAGCTGGCAAAAGCTTATTGCTATTTGTATGTGCACTTGCTTACAAAAAGCTGATTGCTATATGCTCAAAAAATTGATCACTATAAGTGCAATAGCTGACAAAAGCTAATTGCTTTATGTGCAATAGGTGACACAAAGCTGATTGCAATATTTGCACCAGCTGACAAAAAGCTGATTGCTATATGTGCACTAGCTGACAAAAAGCTGATAGCCATATGTGCTCTTGCTGACAAAAGCTGATTGCTGTATGCGCAATAGCTGACAAATGCTGATTGCGATATGTGCAATAGCTGACAAAAATCTTATTGCTATATGTGCACTTCCTGAAAAAACGCTGACTGCTATATGTTCACTAGCTGCTAAAAAGATGATTGCTACATTTGCACTTGCTGACAATAGCTGATTGCTGTATGTACAATAGCTGACAAAAGCTGATAGCTCTATGTGCACTAGCTGACAAAAGCTGATTGCTATATGTGCAATAGCTGGCAAAAGCTGATTGCTATTTGTATGTGCACTTGCTGACAAAAAGCTAATTGCTATATGTTCAAAAAATTGATCACTATAAGTGCAATAGCTGACAAAAGCTGATTGCCATATTTGCACTAGCTCACAAAAATCTGATTGCTATATGTATCTGCACTTGCTGACAAAAAGCTGATTGCTATATGTGCAATAGCTGACAAAAGCTGATTGCTATATGTGCAATAGCTGACAAAAGCTGCTAGCTATGTGTGCAATAGCTGACAAAAGCTGATTGCAATATGTGTAATAGCTGACAAAAGCTAATTGCTATATGTGTAATAGCTGACATAAGCTGATTGCTATGTGTGCACTAGCTGGCCAAAAGCTGATTGCTATATGTTCAAAAAATAGATTACTATATGTGCAATAGCTGACAAAAGCTGATTGCTATTTGTGCAATAGGCGACAAAAAGCTGATTGCTATATTTGTACCAGCTGACAAAAAGCTGATTGCTATATGTGCACTAGCTGACAAAAAGCTGATAGCTATATGTGCTCTTGCTGACAAAAGCTGATTGCTGTATGCGCAATAGCTGACAAATGCTGATTGCGATATGTGCAATAGCTGACAAAAATCTTATTGCTATATGTGCACTTCCTGAAAAAACGATGACGCTGACTGCTATATGTTCACTAGCTGCTAAAAAGATGATTGCTACATTTGCACTTGCTGACAATAGCTGATTGCTGTATGTACAATAGCTGACAAAAGCTGATAGCTCTATGTGCACTAGCTGACAAAAGCTGATTGCTATATGTGCAATAGCTGGCAAAAGCTGATTGCTATTTGTATGTGCACTTGCTGACAAAAAGCTAATTGCTATATGTTCAAAAAATTGATCACTATAAGTGCAATAGCTGACAAAAGCTGATTGCCATATTTGCACTAGCTGACAAAAATCTGATTGCTATATGTATCTGCACTTGCTGACAAAAAGCTGATTGCTATATGTGCAATAGCTGACAAAAGCTGATTGCTATATGTGCAATAGCTGACAAAAGCTGCTAGCTATGTGTGCAATAGCTGACAAAAGCTGATTGCAATATGTGTAATAGCTGACAAAAGCTAATTGCTATATGTGTAATAGCTGACATAAGCTGATTGCTATGTGTGCACTAGCTGGCCAAAAGCTGATTGCTATATGTTCAAAAAATAGATTACTATATGTGCAATAGCTGACAAAAGCTGATTGCTATATGTGCAATAGGCGACAAAAAGCTGATTGCTATATTTGTACCAGCTGACAAAAAGCTAATAGTTATACGTATGTGCACTTGCTGACAAGAAGCTGATAGCTATATGTGCTCTTGCAGACAAAAGCTGATTGCTGTATGTGCAATAGCTGACAAATGCTGATTGCGATATGTGCAATAGCTGACAAAAGCAGATTTCTATATGTGCAATGGGTGACAAAAATCTGATTGCTATATTTGCACTAGCTGGCAAAAAGCTGATAGTTATATTTATGTGTACCTGCTGACAAGAAGCTGATTGCTATATATTCAGAAAACTAATAACTATATTTGCAATACCTGACAAAAGCTGATTGCTATATGTGCAATAGCTAACAAAAGCTAATTGCTATATGTGCAATAGCTGTCAAAAGCTGATTGCTATATTTGCAATAGCTGACAAAAGCGGATTGCTGTATGTATAATAGCTGCTAAAACTGATTGCTCTATGTGCACTGGTGTCAAAACCCTAAATGCCGTATAAGCACTTGCTAAAAAAACGCTGATTGCGATATGTGCTCTAGCTGACAAAAAGCTGATAGCTATAGGTGCAATTGCTGACAAAAGCTGATAGCTATATGTGCACTTTCTGACAAGCTGATTGCTATATTTGTACTAGCTGAAAAAACGCTGACTGCTATATGTTCACTAACTGCTAAGAAGTTGATTGCTATATGTGCACTTACTGACAAAATCTGATTGCTGTATGTACAATAGCTGACAAAAGCTGATTGCTTTACGTGCAATAGCTAACATAACCTGATTGCTATATGTGCAATAGCGAACAAACGCTGATTGCTATATGTATGTGCACTTGCTGACAAAAAGCTGATGGCTATATGATTAAAATAACTGATTCATATATGTGCAATAGCTGACAAAAGCTGATTGCTATATTTGCAATAGGCGACAAAAAGCTGATTGCTATATTTGTACCAGCTGACAAAAAGCTAATAGTTATACGTATGTGCACTTGCTGACAAGAAGCTGATAGCTATATGTGCTCTTGCAGACAAAAGCTGATTGCTGTATGTGCAATAGCTGACAAATGCTGATTGCAATATGTGCAATAGCTGACAAAAGCAGATTTCTATATGTGCAATGGGTGACAAAAATCTGATTGCTATATTTGCACTAGCTGACAAAAAGTTGATTGCTATATGTACACTTGCTGAAAAAACGATGACTGGTATACGTTCAATAGCTGCTAAAAAGCTCAGTGCTATATGTGCACTTAATGACAGAAGCTGATTGCTGTATGTACAAAAGCTGACAAACGCTGATTGCTATATGTATGTGCGCTTGCTGACTAAAAGCTGATTGCTATATGTTTAAAATAACTGATTCCTATATGTGCAATAGCTGACAAAAGCTGATTGCCATATGTGCAATAGGTGACATAAAGCTGATTGCTATATTTGCACTAGCTGACAAAAAGCTGATTGCTATATGTGCACTAGCTGACAAAAAGCTGATAGCTATATGGGCTCTTGCTGACAAAAGCTGGTTGCTGTATGTGCAATAGCTGACAAATGCTGATTGCGATATGTGCAATAGCTGACAAAAATCTTTTTGCTATATGTGCACTTCCTGAAAAACCGCTGACTGCTATATGTTCACTAGCTGCTAAAAAGATGATTGCTACATGTGCACTTGCTGACAATAGCTGATTGCTGTATGTACAATACCTGACAAAAGCTGATTGCTCTAAGTGCACTAGCTGACAAAAGCTGATTGCTATATGTGCAATAGCTGGCAAAAGCTTATTGCTATTTGTATGTGCACTTGCTTACAAAAAGCTGATTGCTATATGCTCAAAAAATTGATCACTATAAGTGCAATAGCTGACAAAAGCTAATTGCTTTATGTGCAATAGGTGACACAAAGCTGATTGCAATATTTGCACTAGCTGACAAAAAGCTGATTGCTATATGTGCACTAGCTGACAAAAAGCTGATAGCTATATGTGCTCTTGCTGACAAAAGCTGATTGCTGTATGCGCAATAGCTGACAAATGCTGATTGCGATATGTGCAATAGCTGACAAAAGCTGATTGCTATATGTGCAATAGCTGACAAAAGCTGCTAGCTATTTGTGCAATAGCTGACAAAAGCTGATTGCAATATGTGTAATAGCTGACAAAAGCTAATTGCTATATGTGTAATAGCTGACATAAGCTGATTGCTATGTGTGCACTAGCTGGCCAAAAGCTGATTGCTATATGTTCAAAAAATAGATTACTATATGTGCAATAGCTGACAAAAGCTGATTGCTATATGTGCAATAGGCGACAAAAAGCTGATTGCTATATTTGTACCAGCTGACAAAAAGCTAATAGTTATACGTATGTGCACTTGCTGACAAGAAGCTGATAGCTATATGTGCTCTTGCAGACAAAAGCTGATTGCTGTATGTGCAATAGCTGACAAATGCTGATTGCGATATGTGCAATAGCTGACAAAAGCAGATTTCTATATGTGCAATGGGTGACAAAAATCTGATTGCTATATTTGCACTAGCTGGCAAAAAGCTGATAGTTATATTTATGTGTACCTGCTGACAAGAAGCTGATTGCTATATATTCAGAAAACTAATAACTATATTTGCAATACCTGACAAAAGCTGATTGCTATATGTGCAATAGCTAACAAAAGCTAATTGCTATATGTGCAATAGCTGTCAAAAGCTGATTGCTATATTTGCAATAGCTGACAAAAGCGGATTGCTGTATGTATAATAGCTGCTAAAACTGATTGCTCTATGTGCACTGGTGTCAAAACCCTAAATGCCGTATAAGCACTTGCTAAAAAAACGCTGATTGCGATATGTGCTCTAGCTGACAAAAAGCTGATAGCTATAGGTGCAATTGCTGACAAAAGCTGATAGCTATATGTGCACTTTCTGACAAGCTGATTGCTATATTTGTACTAGCTGAAAAAACGCTGACTGCTATATGTTCACTAACTGCTAAGAAGTTGATTGCTATATGTGCACTTACTGACAAAATCTGATTGCTGTATGTACAATAGCTGACAAAAGCTGATTGCTTTACGTGCAATAGCTAACATAACCTGATTGCTATATGTGCAATAGCGAACAAACGCTGATTGCTATATGTATGTGCACTTGCTGACAAAAAGCTGATGGCTATATGATTAAAATAACTGATTCATATATGTGCAATAGCTGACAAAAGCTGATTGCTATATTTGCAATAGGCGACAAAAAGCTGATTGCTATATTTGTACCAGCTGACAAAAAGCTAATAGTTATACGTATGTGCACTTGCTGACAAGAAGCTGATAGCTATATGTGCTCTTGCAGACAAAAGCTGATTGCTGTATGTGCAATAGCTGACAAATGCTGATTGCAATATGTGCAATAGCTGACAAAAGCAGATTTCTATATGTGCAATGGGTGACAAAAATCTGATTGCTATATTTGCACTAGCTGACAAAAAGTTGATTGCTATATGTACACTTGCTGAAAAAACGATGACTGGTATACGTTCAATAGCTGCTAAAAAGCTCAGTGCTATATGTGCACTTAATGACAGAAGCTGATTGCTGTATGTACAAAAGCTGACAAACGCTGATTGCTATATGTATGTGCGCTTGCTGACTAAAAGCTGATTGCTATATGTTTAAAATAACTGATTCCTATATGTGCAATAGCTGACAAAAGCTGATTGCCATATGTGCAATAGGTGACATAAAGCTGATTGCTATATTTGCACTAGCTGACAAAAAGCTGATTGCTATATGTGCACTAGCTGACAAAAAGCTGATAGCTATATGGGCTCTTGCTGACAAAAGCTGATTGCTGTATGTGCAATAGCTGACAAATGCTGATTGCGATATGTGCAATAGCTGACAAAAATCTTTTTGCTATATGTGCACTTCCTGAAAAACCGCTGACTGCTATATGTTCACTAGCTGCTAAAAAGATGATTGCTACATGTGCACTTGCTGACAATAGCTGATTGCTGTATGTACAATACCTGACAAAAGCTGATTGCTCTAAGTGCACTAGCTGACAAAAGCTGATTGCTATATGTGCAATAGCTGGCAAAAGCTTATTGCTATTTGTATGTGCACTTGCTTACAAAAAGCTGATTGCTATATGCTCAAAAAATTGATCACTATAAGTGCAATAGCTGACAAAAGCTAATTGCTTTATGTGCAATAGGTGACACAAAGCTGATTGCAATATTTGCACTAGCTGACAAAAAGCTGATTGCTATATGTGCACTAGCTGACAAAAAGCTGATAGCTATATGTGCTCTTGCTGACAAAAGCTGATTGCTGTATGCGCAATAGCTGACAAATGCTGATTGCGATATGTGCAATAGCTGACAAAAATCGTATTGCTATATGTGCACTTCCTGAAAAAACGATGACTGCTATATGTTCACTAGCTGCTAAAAAGATGATTGCTACATTTGCACTTGCTGACAATAGCTGATTGCTGTATGTACAATGTCTGACAAAAGCTGATAGCTCTATGTGCACTAGCTGACAAAAGCTGATTGCTATATGTGCAATATCTGGCAAAAGCTGATTGCTATTTGTATGTGCACTTGCTGACAAAAAGCTAATTGCTATTTATTCAAAAAATTGATCACTATAAGTGCAATAGCTGACAAAAGCTGATTGCCATATTTGCACTAGCTGACAAAAATCGGACTGCTATATGTTCAAAAAATAGATTACTATATTTGCAATAACTGACAAAAGCTGATTGCTATATGTATAATAGCTGGCAAAAGCTGATTGCTATTTGTATGTGCACTTGCTGACAAAAAGCTAATTGCTATATGTTCAAAAAATTGATCACTATAAGTGCAATAGCTGACAAAAGCTGATTGCCATATTTGCACTAGCTGACAAAAATCTGATTGCTATATGTATCTGCACTTGCTGACAAGAAGCTGATTGCTATATGTTCAAAAAATTGATAGCTATATGTGCAATAGCTGAGAAAAGCTGATTGCTATATGTGCAATAGCTGACAAAAATCTTATTGCTATATGTGCACTTCCTGAAAAAACGCTGACTGCTATATGTTCACTAGCTGCTAAAAAGATGGTTGCTACATGTGCACTTGCTGACAATAGCTGATTTCTGTATGTACAATAGCTGACAAAAGCTGATTGCTCTATGTTCACTAGCTGACAAAAGCTAATTGCTATATGTGCAATAGGTGGCAATATCTGATTGCAATTTGTACGTGCACTTGCTGACAAAAAGCTGACTGCTATATGTTCAAAAAATAGATTACTATATGTGCAATAACTGAGAAAAGCTGATTGCTATATGTATAATAGCTGACAAAAGCTGATTGCTATATGTGCAACAGGTGACAAAAAGCTGATTGTTATTTTTCTATATACAAGCTGACAAAAAGCTGATAGCTATATGTGCACTTGCTGACAAAAAGCTGATTGCTATATGTGCAATAGCTGACAAAAGCTGGTTGCTATATGTGCAATAGCTGACAAAAGCTGCTAGCTATGTGTGCAATAGCTGACAAAAGCTGATTGCTATATGTGTAATAGCTGACAAAAGCTAATTGCTATATGTGTAATAGCTGACATAAGCTGATTGCTATGTGTGCACAAGCTGGCCAAAAGCTGATTGCTATATGTTCAAAAAATAGATTACTATATGTGCAATAGCTCACAAAAGCTGATTGCTATATGTGCAATAGGCGACAAAAAGCTGATTGCTATATTTGTACTAGCTGACAAAAAGCTGATAGTTATATGTATGTGCACTTGCTGACAAGAAGCCGATTGCTCTATGTTCACTAGCTGACAATATATGTGCAATAGCTGGCAATATCTGATTGCAATTTGTACATGCACTTGCTGACAAAAAGCTGACATCTATATGTTCAAAAAATATATTACTTTATGTGCAAAAGCTGACAAAAGCTGAATGCTATATGTGTAATAGCTGACAAAAGCTGATTGCTATATGTGCAATAGGTGACAAAAGCTGCTAGCTATATGTGCAATAGCTGACAAAAGCTGATTGCTATATGTGTAATAGCTGACATAAGCTGATTGCTATGTGTGCAATAGCTAACAACTGCTGATTGCAATATGTACAATAGCTGATAAAAGCTGATTGCAATATGTGCAATAGCTGACAAAAGCTGATTGCTATATTTGCAATATCTGACAAAAGCTGATTGCTATATGTGTAATAGCTGACATAAGCTGATTGCTATGTGTGCACTACCTGGCCAAAAGCTGATCGCTATATGTGCACTAGCTGGCAAAATCGGATTGCTATTTGTATGTGCACTTGCTGACAAAAAGCTGATTGCTATATGTGCACTTGCTGACAAAAAGCTGATTGCCATGTGTGCAATAGCTAACAACTGCTGATTGCAATATGTACAATAGCTGATAAAAGCTGATTGCAATATGTGCAATAGCTGACAAAAGCTGATTGCTATATTTGCAATATCTGACAAAAGCTGATTGCTATATGTGTAATAGCTGACATAAGCTGATTGCTATGTGTGCACTACCTGGCCAAATGCTGATCGCTATATGTGCACTAGCTGGCAAAATCTGATTGCTATTTGTGTGTGCGCTTGCTTACAAAATGCTGATTGCTATATGTTCAAAAAATTGATCACTATAAGTGCAATAGCTGTCAAAAGCTGATTGCCATATTTGCACTAGCTGACAAAAATCTGATTGCTATATGTATCTGCACTTGCTGACAAGAAGCTGATTGCTATATGTTCAAAAAACTGATAGCTATATGTGGAATAGCTGACAGAAGCTGATTGCTATATGTGCAATAGCGAATAAAAGCTGACTGCGATATGTGCAATAGCTGACAAAAATCTTATTGCTACATGTGCACTTGCTGAAAAAACGCTGATTGCGACATGCTCACTAGCTGCTAATAAGCTAATTGCTGTATGTGCAATAGCTGACAAAAGCTGATTGCTCAATGCTCACTAGCTGACAAAAGCTGATTGCTAAATGTGCAATAGGCGACAAAAAGCTGATTGCTATATGCTCAAAAAATAGATTACTATATGTGCAATAGCTGACAAAAGCTGATTGCTATATGTGAAATAGCTGAAAAAAGCTGATTGCTAAATGCGCAATAGGCGACAAAAAACTGATTGCTATATTTGTACTAGCTGACAAAACGCTGATAGTTATATGTATGTGCACTTGCTGACAGGAAAATGATTGCTCTATGTTCACTAGCTGACAAAAGCTAATTGCTATATGTGCAATAGCTGGCAATATCTGATTGCAATTTGTACATGCACTTGCTGACAAAAAGCTGACATCTATATGTTCAAAAATTATATTACTATATGTGCAATAGCTGACAAAAGCTGATTGCTATATGTGCAATGGCTGACAAAAGCTGATTGCTATATGTGAAAAAGGTGACAAAAAGCTGACTACTATATGTTCAAAAAATGATAACCATATCTGCAAAAGCTGATTGCTATATGTGCAATAGGTGACAAAAAGCTGATAGCTATTTTTGTACTAGCTGACAAAAAGCTGATAGCTATAAAGCTGATTGCAATATGTGCACTAGCTGACAAATGCTGATTGCTATAATTTCACTTGCTGACAAAACGCTGTCTGCTATATGTGCACTGAAAAAACGCTGACTGCTATATGTGCACTTGCTATATGTGCAATAGGTATCAAAAAGCTGATTGCTATATGTGCAATAGCTAATAAAAGCTGATTGCAATATGTGCAATAGCTTATTGCTATATTTGCAATAGCTGACAAAAGCGGATTGCTGTATGCACAATAGCTGACAAAAGCTGATTGCTATATGTGCAATAGGTGTCAAAAAGCTGATTGCTATATAAGCACTAGCCAGAAAAAGCTGAAAACTATATGTGCACTTTCTGACGAAAGCTGATTGCTATATGTTCAATAGCTGACAAAATCTGAGTACTATATGTGCAATATCTGACAAAAGCGGGTTGATATATGTGCTATAACTGACAAATGCTGATTGCGATATGTGCTCTAGCTGACAAAAAGCTGATTGCTATATGAGCACTTGCTAAAAAAAGCTGACTGCTATATGTGTAATAGCTGACATAAGCTGATTGCTATGTGTGCACTAGCTGGCCAAAATCTGATCGCTATATGTGCACTAGCTGGCAAGATCGGATTGCTTTTTGTATGTGCACTTGCTGACAAAAAGCTGATTGCTATATGTTCAAAAAATAGATTACTATATGTGCAATAGCTGACAAAAGCTGATTGCTATATGTGAAATAGCTGACAAAAGCTGATTGCTAAATGTGCAATAGGCGACAAAAAGCTGATTGTTATATTTTTACTAGCTGACAAAAAGCTGATAGTTATATGTATGTGCACTTGCTGACAGGAAGCTGATTGCTCTATGTTCACTAGCTGACAAAAGCTAATTGCTATATGTGCAATAGCTGGCAATATCTGATTGCAATTTGTACATGCACTTGCTGACAAAAAGCTGACATCTATATGTTCAAAAAATATATAGATGTCAGCTTTTGTAGCTATGTGCAATAGCTGGCAATATCTGATTGCAATGTGTACATGCACTTGCTGACAAAAAGCTGACATCTATATGTTCAAAAATTATATTACTATATGTGCAATAGCTGACAAAAGCTGATTGCTATATGTGCAATGGCTGACAAAAGCTGATTGCTATATGTGAAATAGGTGACAAAAAGCTGATTGTTATTTTTTATGTACTAGCTGACAAAAAGCTGATAGCTATATGTGCACTTTCTGACGAAAAGCTGATTGCCATATGTGCAATAGCTAACAACTGCTGGTTGCGATATGTACAATAGCTGATAAAAGCTGATTGCAATATGTGCAATAGCTGACAAAAGCTGATTGATATATTTGCAATATCTGACTAAAGCGGATTGCTGTATGTATAATAGCTGCTAAAGCTGATTGCTCTATGTGCACTAGTGTCAAAACGCTGATTGCTATATGTGCACTTCCTAAAAAAACGCTGATTGCGTAATGTGCACTTGCTGACAAAAAGCTGATTGCCATATGTGCAATAGCTAAAAACAGCTGATTGCTATATGTAAAATAGCTGATAAAAGCTGATTGCAATATGTGCAATAGCTGACAAAAGCTGATTGCAATATGTGCAATAGCTGACAAAAGCTGATTGCCATTGTGCAATAGGTGGTTGCTATATTTGTACTAGCTGACAAAAAGCTGATAGTTATATTTATGTGTACTTGCTGACAAGAAGCTGATTGCTATACATTCAAAAAACTGATAACTATATTTGTAATACCTGACAAAAGCTGATTGCTATATGTGCAATAGCCAACAAAAGCTGATTGCTATATGTGCAATAGCTGATAAAAGCTGATTGCAATATGTGCAATAGCTGACAAAAGCTGATTGCTATATTTGCAATAGCTGACAAAAGCGGATTGCTGTATGTATAATAGCTGCTAAAACTAATTGCTCTATGTGCACTGGTGTCAAAACGCCAATTGCCGTATGTGCACTTGCTAAAAAAACGCTGATTGCGATATGTGCTCTAGCTGACAAAAAGCTGATAGCTGTATGTGCAATAGCTGACAAAAGCTGATTGCTATATGTGCAATATCTGACAAATGCTGATTGCTATATGTGCAATAGCTGACAAAAGCTAATTGCTATATGTGCAATAGCTGCCAAAAGCTGATTGCTATATGTGCAAAAGCTGACAAAAGATGATTGCTATATGTGCAATAGCTGAAAAAAGCAGTTTTCTATGTGTACAATAGGTGGCAAATAGCTGATTGCTATATTTGCTCTAGCTGACAAAAACCTGATTGCCATATTTGCACTAGCTGACAAAAAGCTGATTGCTGTATGTGCACTAGCTGACAAATAGCTGATAGCTATATGTGCACTAGATGACAAATGCTGATTGCTGTATGTGCAATGGCTGACAAATGCTGATTGTGATATGTGCAATACCAAACAAAAGCTGATTGCTATATGTATGTGCACTTGCTGACAAAAAGCTGACTACTATATGTTCAAAAACTGATAACCATATCTGCAAAAGCTGATTGCTATATGTGCAATAGGTGACAAAAAGCTGATAGCTATTTTTGTACTAGCTGACAAAAAGCTGATAGCTATAAAGCTGATTGCAATATGTGTGTTGTAGTAGGGCGTCCGCAGGGCTTCCAGGTGAACTTTTATAAAATGAATTGTCGTTGGGGGAGCGTTTCTGCTCTGCACAAATTTATTTCAGGTTTGAAAGAAAAACACGTTTTGTTCGCTTGAAGGTTATTTTTCATCTATTCTATTTTTTCAGAGTACATTACAAGAGTACCTACAAGTGTATTAGTATAAGTGTGGTGAAATTTCAGTACATGTTCCATGTACTGGTTCCGGAGTTACATGGCGGTTGGATGGCGACTGTCGGATACACTTCTTGTGTGAACATGCCGCCCGCCTTGCAGTATTGCAAAAGAAAAAGGGAGAGGGACGTGGCTCTGTTCCTACTATTGAGCACAGGAGCCGGACAATATCCACCCAAAGACCGTGTTTTGGGCCAGTGGTGCGCCGCCAAGACTCGGCAGGACGCCTTGGAGAATTAAATCCGGATATATATCCGAGCCCAAAACCAGATTGGAGATTTCCGGCTGGAACCAGCGATCGTCTGCCAATCGAATGTTGGTGAAGGGCTCGTTCAGTTCCTCGCTGATGGGCTTCGTTGGAGTTCGATACCGGAGATTTGGCATCACTTGCAGGATGACCTCTCGCTGGAAGCTAGAGGTCCTAGAGCTTATTGAAGCCGAGCAAGCGTTGTCTTTACCGACGCGGGTGACGGATAGCCCGGAGGCCTTTGCCAAGGATGCGTCGATAAGACTTACCGGACAGCACGGGTCTAAAAGTGCCCGAGTGTCGCGGGTCGCCTTGCCGTTTCCGAGTCGGATGAGTGCTCTCGGGAGCACGGTTGTCCTTTTGTGTTCCATTAATGATGATAAGGAGATGGAACCAGCGGATGAAGGCGGCGCGGAGCGTCGCGCTTGGGCCTTGGTGCTGCGCCTTGTCTGGGATCGCTCTGGAGATGGCATGCGACGCGCTTCTTGCAAATGAAGCAAGGTGTGATGGTCGCCCTGGCACTTGCGGCACTTGTCCTTGCGGCGACATGACTCCCCGGAATGTTGGTGAGCCAGGCAGTTTGGGCAGTATTTATTGACTAGAACTGCTCGGAGTCTCTTCTCTGGAGACAGCCGCATGAACCGCTGGCACTTGCGCAGCGCGTGGACTCCTCGGCATCGGAACGATTCCGTTGCCGGTCGGCTCTTGGATCGGCCTTGTTGTTGGCGTGGAGACATCGTGCTGTTACGTGAAGAATGTGAAAAAAAAACATAGTAGACATTACTGATGCGGCTTTATACGGATGGTCCGCAGACCTATGGATCTAGGATTCTAGTCTTTACTGGAAATTTTACTGGATGGAAAATGGAGACTAGATTCTATCGGGAGCAGGATCAGCTTAGAGATAGGTCTCTTGGAGACACCTCGGGCTGTTAAGACGTCGACCACTCGGACTCTTTGGTCGTCGCCAGGATAGGTCGTTTGGATTCGACCTAGACGCCAGTCATTAACTGGAAGATTATCTTCTTTAATAATGACTAGATCGCCCCGTTGTAAGTCTCGCGTTGGAGTTTGCCATTTGTTTCTTTTGTGTAACTCTAAAAGATACTCATGTTTCCAACGGAGACAGAACTGTTGTTGCAAAGCCTTCAAGCGCTGCCAGCGGTTGATGATGGACGCGGCGTTTTCCTTGATCTCTGGCTCTGTGGCGGAAAGTAGAGGACCCCCGACTAGAAAATGACCGGGAGTCAGAGCTAGGAGATCAGTAGGATCTTCCGACATTGGAGATATCGGTCTTGAATTCAGGCATGCTTCAACTTTGGATAGGAGCGTGGAAAGCTCTTCGAAGGTGTATTTGGAGGTCGATGCAGATTTATAAAATAGATTTTTGAAACTCTTTACACCTGCCTCCCACAGGCCACCCATATGCGGTGCACTAGGAGGGTTGAAGTGCCAGGACAGTTTCTGGAGACTGTAAGTGGCCTGGAGTTGAGTCTTAAGCGCTTCTACAAAATCGCGCGAGAGGACTTTGGCCGCTCCGACGAAGGTTTTGCCGTTGTCGGAATGCATTTGACTTGGGCACCCTCGTCGTGCCACAAATCTCGCAAATGCCGCTAGGAATTTTTCTGTGGTCAGGTCAGATGTAGCTTCTAGGTGGATGGCTTTGGTGCTGAAGCACACAAAGACGCACACGTAGCCTTTCATAATAAGACAGGCTCGACCTGTGTAATTTTTTACATCGAAGGGGCCTGCAAAATCGACTCCTGTGTGAGTGAACGGTCGAGAGAATGTGACTCTCTCCACAGGCAAGTCGCCCATGAGCTGCGTTTGCAATTTCTTTTTTCGGATGACGCAGATTTTGCAGGAATGAATTGTGGATTTGACCAACACCTTCATCTTTGGAATCCAGTACTGTGATCGTATTAAACGCATCATGAGCTGGTTGCCTCCATGCAAGGATATAAGATGGGTGAAAGCGGTCAAGAGACGCGAATATGCACATGTGTATGGCAGTATGATTGGATGCCGCTCATCGTAGCCGAGTGCTTCGGCCGCTCTTACACGACCACATGCTCGAATAATTCCCTTACCATCTAAAAAGGGGTTCAAATTAAGGATTTTGCTGGAAGTGAGCTGTTTTTTCGTGCTCAAGCAAGTGTACTCTGACGAGTATGCTTGTCTCTGGGTCAGGAGAATGAGTTTTTCTTGTGCATAAGAAATCTCGTTGCTGTCAATTTCAATAGTTGACGGGAGCGACAATCGTTTGCAACGCTTGAAGAAGCGATAGATGTAGGCTAACACTCGCAGGGCTCGATCGAACTTGGAGAAGCGCTCGAGGAAAGAAAATGAGGGAGCCGTGTTTACGAGGTTTACCTTAATCGTACGTTGCTCTATTGTCGTATCTGGGAGGGGATCTGAAGGAATGGGCCATTGGTTCTGAGGTAGGCGTAACCATTCTGGCCCGTGCCACCACAGCTCATTGTTGACTAACGCTTGTGGTGGGGCACCTCTGCTCGCTAGGTCCGCTGGATTATACTCGGATCGTACATGGGACCATTTATTGGAGTCGGCGGCCTGAGTAATTTTTGCGACTCTGTTTGCTACAAAGGTAGTCCAGGCGCATGGTGGCTTATGAAGCCAAGCTAGCACAATTGTGGAATCTGTCCAATAGAACCAGTCGCCGCCAGCGGAAGGTAGCTGGGGACTGAGTGCAGCGGATAACTCGGACAGAAGTGCTGCTCCGCACAGCTCTAGTCGTGGCAAGGATATCGTCTTGACCGGAGCGACCCTCGTTTTCGCTGTTAGGAGATGTACTGAGATGCGATCTTGTATCTCAGTGCGCACGTAAATGGCGGCCCCATATGCACGCTGCGAAGCGTCACAAAACCCATGGTATTGGATAGTCCCCTGTGGGCGGAATTCGACCCATCTAGGGATGCGAATCGCACTGAGGCCCGGAAACTCTTGCAGAAATAAATTCCACTTAATGAGAAGACTCTCAGGTAGCGGATCGTCCCAGCCCAGTTCTTGGAGCCAGATCTCCTGCATGAATATTTTTGCCTGGATAATGACTGAACACAGCCAACCTGCTGGGTCGAACAGTTTGGCAATCTGTGAAAGGACTTCACGTTTGGAGACGGACTGTTTGGCTGTTAGCTCGGATGGAGCGAAAAAGAACTTATCGGTGTCAGCTTTCCATCTGATACCGAGAGTCTTTGCCGAACAGGCTTCCTCGATCTCTAAAAAGTCGGCGTGAAGCAAGTGGTCCTTGGGAATCGCTCTTAGCAAGTCCTTTTCATTGGATGTCCATTTTCGCAAGGGGAACCCGGCAGATTCAAGGGCCTTGCGGAGTTCTGCAATTGCTTGATCTGCTGTTGATTTGGAATGGGCTCCCGCTAGGACATCGTCGACATACATATTGTTTGCGATAATATGACTTGCTAAGGGATAGAGCGAACGAACGTCATCAGATAGCTGATGTAGTACCCGGATTGCCAAAAAGGGGGCACAGTTAACTCCAAACGTGACTGTGCTGAGTTCGAAGTCACGAAGCTCGTTGTCCTTTGTTCGGAACAGAATTCTCTGATAGGGCGTGTGGTTGGGATGCACAAGTATTTGCCGATACATTTTTGTGATATCGGCATTGAACACATATCGGAAGAAGCGCCATCTTAGAATTTGAATGGTTAAGTCGGATTGCAGAACGGGCCCTGCATGTAGCACATCGTTCAGACTTTTACCATTCGATGACGGGTGGGAGGCGTTAAATACTACGCGGAGCTTGGTCGTGGTGCTGTCAGGCTTGTGAACAGCATGGTGTGGTAGATAAAAGTTATCTGAACCATTGCTTGGAGGGACTTGTCGCATGTGACCTAAGTCCAGATATTCCTGGATCACCGCATCGTACTGCTCCTTAGGGGGGGCATTTTTTGCCAGACGATTCTCATTTCGTAGAAATTGAGCTAGTGCGATGGACCTTGAATGGCCTAACTGGATGTGATCGGAATTCTTGAATGGCAGTGTGACCAAGTATCTGCCGTTTTTATCCCTTTTAGTGTTTTTTTGAAAATTGCGCTCACAAAAAAGGTCGGATTCCTTTTCCAGCTTAACTGGAATATCCTCCACCTCCCAAAATTTTGTGAGCAGTTTATCCAAGCTCGCATTTGGATTCAGCGAGACTTGAGTCGAAAAGGATGCGACAGATTTGGCACTGGTCTTAGAAACGGGGCCTGTAAGGATCCAGCCGAAAATCGTTTCTTGACCAAGGAGAGTGCCACATATGTTGGGATAGGAGCCACCTAACAATATGGATGGGAGGATATCGGCGCCGAGAAGCACGTCTATCTGTGAGCTCCTATAGAAAGAGGGATCGGCCAAGTGTAATTTTGGAAGTTCTTCCAAAGCAGTTTGGGGGATGGTGTAGGAGGGCAAATTGCCTGCCAGCTTTGGAAGAACATAGGCCGAGGTTTCAATATGAACCCTGGGCTTTATAGGAGAGCCAATATTAAAATGGCAAAGTTTTTGAGGTTGAGCCGAAATGGCTTGATTCAAACCGGAGACCTGTGCGTCGACGGGTTGATAAGGAAGTTTAACCCTTTTGAACAATCGCTCTGAAATAAAGGTCGCTTCAGACCCAGAGTCGATTAATGCCCGGGCTGTATACTTTGTGCCCAAATGACACACTTGGATGACAGCCGTGCCGAGGAGAACACCATGTGAGTTTGCGGAAAAATAGTTTTGAACGGTAGCTTGGGTTGAAGTAGAAGTGGACTGTATTGGTGAAGGAGGGTTCAAAACTATTGGTGTTGTGGAAGCTGAGGGCACCTGGGGTCTGTCACGGTGGAGTAGCGTGTTGTGACGTCCCTTGCACGTGAAACAACTATGTGCGCTGGTGCAGTCTTTCAACTGGTGCTGTCTGGCGAAGCAGTTTAAGCACAGCTTTTGTTGCTTAATGACGGAAACTCTCTCGGGTACGGACATTTGTAGAAAACGCGGGCATAGACGCACGGGATGGTTTTCCTTCTGACACAATTTGCAGTGCTGTGGCTTTGCAGTCACTGTTGCTTCGAAGGTTCTCAGGTGGTTGGACTCTTTTCTTGTGGGTTTGGACTGGAGTGGCGTATGTGCGGTAGGTCGTACATCCTCTATCGCCTCCAAGGTGCGATATCGGTCGATCAGAAATAAATTCATCTCGGACCATTGAGGGATCTCTGCCTTATCGTGGAGCGATTGTTCCCATAACGACAGCGTGAGCTTAGGCAATTTAGAGGAGCACAAGAAAATTACCAGACAATCCCAATTTTCGGTGCTCACCCTGGACAAGTCGAGAGCCGTTAAACATCCCTGGATTGTGCCCTGAAGCTCTTTAAGGGCGGCTCCAGACTCTTGTGTTGCTGAGGGGAGATTGAAAAGAATTTTCAATTGACTATTGACTAATAGTCGCTTATTCTCAAATCTCTCCGTCAGGCTCGCCCACGCTGACTGAAAGCCGTCATTCGTGAGCGGGGACTTGGAGACAATTGCTCTAGCTTCGCCGCTGGTTTTGGAATTAAGATGGAACAATTTTTCCACCGGCGTCAATCTTGGATTGTTAATATAAACAGCTGTAAACAAGTCTCGGAAAGTAGGCCAGCGTAGGTAATCCCCACTGAAAACTTCAGTGTCGCATGGCGGGAGACTGCAACCCCTGGACATGGAGAAGTTGGAGGGGGGTTGCTCAGCTTGTCTATTTAACGCCGTGGCTCTTTCTATTTTTTCGCTTAGTTGAGCCGCACATCGCTCGTAAACGGAGTACGAGTAATCATATTTAGCTTGCATAGCCACCAGGTCACTGCTGCTGCAAGCGCCTTGGTTGAGAGCTTTGGAACATAACTCGTACTCGCGTTCTACCTTTTCCCATAAAGTCTTAATCTGATCTCGTCGGACTTGAAGAGTGAACAGTGACACGTCACTGTCCGCTGCGTCATTGATCTTCACTTCAAACTGGCCTAGTCGGTCAGTTATAGAAACGAAGTCGTTCAGTGCCATTTCGCTTGACTTCTGCATTTTTTGCGTAGTCGAACGGGTAATTTTTGGGGTAATATCTCTTGTTGGAATCGGACTCACAGTCTTGCGGACGGTTGTGCTGGTACTCTCGACCTTGAGTTTCCCGAAAACTGCTCTAGGTGAGGTTAAAGGTCGCTTTGACTCCTTGACGGACGGTGCTGTGAGTCGTTTTTGGCTGTTTTGATCACCACCGATTGGCATACTAGGCTCTTCACAGAGCCAAAAATTGTACTAACCAGGTAAAATGTGATCAAATACAAATAATTTGAATCAGCAGAGAGAAAACGGAATAAGAAATGGCACAGGAACGATGGAATCGAGATATCAGAATAAAATGGAATGATCGAAATGGTGTGCACTATTGAGTCCAACGAAATCGGAAAATTTTGTTAAATTAATTATTTTACTAATAATTTACCAAATTGATTCTTATTTAGTTTCCTTTAATTGAGAAAAAATCTAATTATTTCTTTATTGAAACACCAGAGAAAAGGATTTATTCTCTTTTGACAAAGCGGCCGTGTGGTGGAAACGGATCGCGCAAAAAAATGATGCTTATCGCTTATTGCTTATTGATGGTTGAGCTCAAGAAGAAGCACGTTTATTCTAAACGCAGCTCAATGAAAAGGTTTTTTGTCATAGAATTATTTATATAAATTGTTATTTTAATAAAAAATCGCACGGATATTCGATTTAATACGCAACTTGGAAACGTCTTAACTTATAATTATGTTTTATAAATTTTTTATAAGAATAAGAAAAAGTAATGTATATGTTTGTATTTTATTAAGTAAACGCAGCTCAATGGCAAGGTGGAAACATACAAAATATAAAAGTTTCACAGAATCAGTTTACCGAAAACCGATCTTGACACTTTACAACCCTGTTGTTTGTTTACGTTTTACACTTGCCAATTAATTGGTAAAAATAAATATATAAATTAATATTGAAGCTGCTGTGGAGGAAAAATAACAAACGATACACATATAATAGGATGTGTGTGTGTGTATACATGCAGGTGAATTTGCACAGTGTGGTTTTAGTTAATTAAATACCAATTAGAATTGTGTGTTTTTATATATGTATTTAGTGTGTGATTCTTTGGTGAAGGTTGGAATGGAGAAGCGCATACACTTGTTGTTCAACGGAGCGAAAGCCTATGTGTGCAGATATGTCTGGATGTACTTGCGTACATCAATATGGCGATCGGTTAAATTTTTGGGTATGCACTTGTACATATATGTATATATATATGTACAGACACCAATATGGCGACCTTATCGGAGTCACCTTCTGTTTTATTTCTTTCAATATTTATCACTTTTTAGACGCCTTAATGGCCACGAACAATATTTTATCTGCGGGTTTTTTTTGTTGAATTTTTTAAATACAATTGCCCCTCGCTTTAACCACGGACAATGTGAAGCGAAAAAATATGTTCAGACACACAAAAGAATTAATTAACTGGAGTTGCCGGAAATTTGGCAATGGACAAGTTGAGGTAGGTGCACTGCTACTTATCTTGTTTGAATTTATAGCTGTTCCTGGAACCTTTTCTTGCAGATCCACCAATGCTTGCTGGGGCGAACTGGATATACCAAATGTTGTAGAAGTATCCGGCTCGAAGGACCAAATGTTGTAGTAGGGCGTCCGCAGGGCTTCCAGGTGAACTTTTACAAAATGAATTGTCGTTGGGGGAGCGTTTCCGCTCTGCACAAATTTAACTCAGGTTTTGAAAGAAAAACACGTTTTGTTCGCTTGAAGGTTATTTTCATCTATTTCTTTTTTTTTTCAGAGTACATTACAAGAGTACCTACAAGTGTATTAGTATAAGTGTGGTGAAATTTCAGTACATGTTCCATGTACTGGTTCCGGAGTTACATGGCGGTTGGATGGCGACTGTCGGATACACTTCTGGTGTGAACACTATATGTGCAATAGGTGACAAAAAGCTGATTGTTATTTTTTATGTACTAGCTGACAAAAAGCTGATAATTATATGCTATATGTGCAATAGAAGACAAAAAGCCGATTGTTATTTTTTATGTACTAGCTGACAAAAAGCTGATAGCTATATGTGCACTTTCTGACAAAAAGCTGATTGCCATGTGTGCAATAGCTAACAACTGCTGATTGCGATATGTACAATAGCTGATAAAAGCTGATTGCAATATGTGCAATAGCTGACAAAAGCTGATTGCTATATTTGCAATATCTGACAAAAGCTGATTGCTATATGTGTAATAGCTGACATAAGCTGATTGCTATGTGATGTAGTAGGGCGTCCGCAGGGCTTCCAGGTGAAGTTCTATAGAATGAATCGTCGTTGGGGGAGCGTTTCTGCTCTGCACAAATTTATTATAGGTTTTAGAGAAAAACACGTTTTGTTAGCTTGAAGGTTATTTTTCATCTGTTTCATTTTTTCAGAGTACATTACAAGAGTACCTACAAGTGTATTAGTATACGTGTGGTGAAATTTCAGTACATGTTCCGTGTACTGGTTCCGGAGTTACATGGCGGTTGGATGGCGACTGTCGGATACACTTCTTGTGTGAACATGCCGCCCGCCTTGCAGTATTGCAAAAGAAAAAGGGAGAGGGACGTGGCTCGGTTCCGACTATTGAGCACAGGAGCCGGACAATATCCACCCAAAGACCGTGTTTTGGGCCAGTGGTGCGCCGCCAAGACTCGGCAGGACGCCTTGGAGGATTAAGTCCGGATATATATCCGAGCCCAAAACCAGATTGGAGATTTCCGGCTGGAACCAGCGATCGTCTGCCAATCGAATGTTGGTGAAGGGCTCGTTCAGTTCCTCGCTGATGGGCTTCGTTGGAGTTCGATACCGGAGATTTGGCATCACTTGCAGGATGACCTCTCGCTGGAAGCTAGAGGTCCTAGAGCTTATTGAAGCCGAGCAAGCGTTGTCTTTACCGACGCGGGTGACGGATAGCCCGGAGGCCTTTGCCAAGGATGCGTCGATAAGACTTACCGGACAGCACGGGTCTAAAAGTGCCCGAGTTTCGCGGGTCGCCTTGCCGTTTCCGAGTCGGATGAGTGCTCTCGGGAGCACGGTTGTCCTTTTGTGTTCCATTAATGATGATAAGGAGATGGAACCAGCGGATGAAGGCGGCGCGGAGCGTCGCGCTTGGGCCTTGGTGCTGCGCCTTGTCTGGGATCGCTCTGGAGATGGCATGCGACGCGCTTCTTGCAAATGAAGCAAGGTGTGATGGTCGCCCTGGCACTTGCGGCACTTGTCCTTGCGGCGACATGACTCCCCGGAATGTTGGTGAGCCAGGCAGTTTGGGCAGTATTTATTAACGAGAACTGCTCGGAGTCTCTTCTCTGGAGACAGCCGCATGAACCGCTGGCACTTGCGCAGCGCGTGGACTCCTCGGCATACTCGGCATCGGAACGATTCCGTTGCCGGTCGGCTCTTGGATCGGCCATGTTGTTGGCGTGGAGACATCGTGCTGTTACGTGAAGAATGTGAAAAAAAAACATAGTAGACATTACTGATGCGGCTTTATACGGATGGTCCGCAGACCTATGGATCTAGGATTCTAGTCTTTACTGGAAATTTTACTGGATGGAAAATGGAGACTAGATTCTATCGGGAGCAGGATCAGCTTAGAGATGGGTCTCTTGGAGACACCTCGGGCTGTTAAGACGTCGACCACTCGGACTCTTTGGTCGTCGCCAGGATAGGTCGTTTGGATTCGACCTAGACGCCAGTCATTAACTGGAAGATTATCTTCTTTAATAATGACTAGATCGCCCCGTTGTAAGTCTCGCGTTGGAGTTTGCCATTTGTTTCTTTTGTGTAACTCTAAAAGATACTCATGTTTCCAACGGAGACAGAACTGTTGTTGCAAAGCCTTCAAGCGCTGCCAGCGGTTGATGATGGACGCGGCGTTTTCCTTGATCTCTGGCTCTGTGGCGGAAAGTAGAGGACCCCCGACTAGAAAATGACCGGGAGTCAGAGCTAGGAGATCAGTAGGATCTTCCGACAATGGAGATATCGGTCTTGAATTCAGGCATGCTTCAACTTTGGATAGGAGCGTGGAAAGCTCTTCGAAGGTGTATTTGGAGGTCGATGTAGATTTATAAAATAGATTTTTGAAACTCTTTACACCTGCCTCCCACAGGCCACCCATATGCGGTGCACTAGGAGGGTTGAAGTGCCAGGACAGTTTCTGGAGACTGTAAGTGGCCTGGAGTTGAGTCTTAAGCGCTTCTACAAAATCGCGCGAGAGGACTTTGGCCGCTCCGACGAAGGTTTTGCCGTTGTCGGAATGCATTTGACTTGGGCACCCTCGTCGTGCCACAAATCTCGCAAATGCCGCTAGGAATCTTTCTGTGGTCAGGTCAGATGTAGCTTCTAGGTGGATGGCTTTGGTGCTGAAGCACACAAAGACGCACACGTAGCCTTTCGTAATAAGACAGGCTCGACCTGTGTAATTTTTTACATCGAAGGGGCCTGCAAAATCGACTCCTGTGTGAGTGAACGGTCGAGAGAATGTGACTCTCTCCACAGGCAAGTCGCCCATGAGCTGCGTTTGCAATTTCTTTTTTCGGATGACGCAGATTTTGCAGGAATGAATTGTGGATTTGACCAACACCTTCATCTTTGGAATCCAGTACTGTGATCGTATTAAACGCATCATGAGCTGGTTGCCTCCATGCAAGGATATAAGATGGGTGAAAGCGGTCAAGAGACGCGAATATGCACATGTGTATGGCAGTATGATTGGATGCCGCTCATCGTAGCCGAGTGCTTCGGCCGCTCTTACACGACCACATGCTCGAATAATTCCCTTACCATCTAAAAAGGGGTTCAAATTAAGGATTTTGCTGGAAGTGAGCTGTTTTTTCGTGCTCAAGCAAGTGTACTCTGACGAGTATGCTTGTCTCTGGGTCAGGAGAATGAGTTTTTCTTGTGCATAAGAAATCTCGTTGCTGTCAATTTCAATAGTTGACGGGAGCGACAATCGTTTGCAACGCTTGAAGAAGCGATAGATGTAGGCTAACACTCGCAGGGCTCGATCGAACTTGGAGAAGCGCTCGAGGAAAGAAAATGAGGGAGCCGTGTTTACGAGGTTTACCTTAATCGTACGTTGCTCTATTGTTGTATCTGGGAGGGGATCAGAAGGAATGGGCCATTGGTTCTGAGGTAGGCGTAACCATTCTGGCCCGTGCCACCACAGCTCATTGTTGACTAACGCGTGTGGTGGGGCACCTCTGCTCGCTAGGTCCGCTGGATTGTACTCGGATCGTACATGGGACCATTTATTGGAGTCGGTGGCCTGAGTAATTTTTGCGACTCTGTTTGCTACAAAGGTAGTCCAGGCGCATGGTGGCTTATGAAGCCAAGCTAGCACAATTGTGGAATCTGTCCAATAGAACCAGTCGCCGCCAGCGGAAGGTAGCTGGGGACTGAGTGCAGCGGATAACTCGGACAGAAGTGCTGCTCCGCACAGCTCTAGTCGTGGCAAGGATATCGTCTTGACCGGAGCGACCCTCGTTTTCGCTGTTAGGAGATGTACTGAGATGCGATCTTGTATCTCAGTGCGCACGTAAATGGCGGCCCCATGTGCACGCTGCGAAGCGTCACAAAACCCATGGTATTGGATAGTCCCCTGTGGGCGGAATTCGACCCATCTAGGGATGCGAATCGCACTAAGGCCTGGAAACTCTTGCAGAAATAAATTCCACTTAATGAGAAGACTCTCAGGTAGCGGATCGTCCCAGCCCAGTTCTTGGAGCCAGATCTCCTGCATGAATATTTTTGCCTGGATAATGACTGGACCCAGCCAACCTGCTGGGTCGAACAGTTTGGCAATCTGTGAAAGGACTTCACGTTTGGAGACGGACTGTTTGGCTGTTAGCTCGGATGGAGCGAAAAAGAACTGATCGGTGTCAGCTTTCCATCTGATCCCGAGAGTCTTTGCCGAACAGGCTTCCTCGATCTCTAAAAAGTCGGCGTGAAGCAAGTGGTCCTTGGGAATCGCTCTTAGCAAGTCCTTTTCATTGGATGTCCATTTTCGCAAGGGAAACCCGGCAGATTCAAGGGCCTTGCGGAGTTCTGCAATTGCTTGATCTGCTATTGATTTGGAATGGGCTCCCGCTAGTACATCGTCGACATACATATTGTTTGCGATAATATGACTTGCTAAGGGATAGAGCGAACGAACGTCATCAGATAGCTGATGTAGTACCCGGATTGCCAAAAAGGGGGCACAGTTAACTCCAAACGTGACTGTGCTGAGTTCGAAGTCATGAAGCTCGTTGTCCTTTGTTCGGAACAGAATTCTCTGATAGGGCGTGTGGTTGGGATGCACAAGTATTTGCCGATACATTTTTGTGATATCGGCATTGAACACATATCGGAAGAAACGCCATCTTAGAATTTGAATGGTTAAGTCGGATTGCAGAACGGGCCCTGCATGTAGCACATCGTTCAGACCTTTACCATTCGATGACGGGTGGGAGGCGTTAAATACTACAGCATGGTGTGGTAGATAAAAGTTATCTGAACCATTGCTTGGAGGGACTTGTCGCATGTGACCTAAGTCCAGATATTCCTGGATCACCGCATCGTACTGCTCCTTAAGGGGGGCATTTTTTGCCAGACGATTCTCATTTCGTAGAAATTGAGCTAGTGCGATGGACCTTGAATGGCCTAACTGGATGTGATCGGAATTCTTGAATGGCAGTGTGACCAAGTATCTGCCGTTTTTATCCCTTTTAGTGGTTTTTTGAAAATTGCGCTCACAAAAAAGGTCGGATTCCTTTTCCAGCTTAACTGGAATATCCTCCACCTCCCAAAATTTTGTGAGCAGTTTATCCAAGCTCGCATTTGGATTCAGCGAGACTTGAGTCGAAAAGGATGCGACAAATTTGGCACTGGTCTTAGAAACGGGGCCTGTAAGGATCCAGCCGAAAATCGTTTCTTGACCAAGGAGAGTGCCACATATGTTGGGATAGGAGCCACCTAACAATATGGATGGGAGGATATCGGCGCCGAGAAGCACGTCAAATTGCCTGCCAGCTTTGGAAGAACATAAGCCGAGGTTTCAATATGAACCCTGGGCTTTATAGGAGAGCCAATATTAAAATGGCAAAGTTTTTGAGGTTGAGCCGAAATGGCTTGATTCAAACCGGAGACCTGTGCGTCGACGGGTTGATAAGGAAGTTTAACCCTTTTGAACAATCGCTCTGAAATAAAGGTCGCTTCAGACCCAGAGTCGATTAATGCCCGGGCTGTATACTTTGTGCCCAAATGACACACTTGGATGACAGCCGTGCCGAGGAGAACACCATGTGAGTTTGCGGAAAAATAGTTTTGAACGGTAGCTTGGGTTGAAGTAGCAGTGGACTGTATTGGTGAAGGAGGGTTCAAAACTATTGGTGTTGTGGAAGCTGAGGGCACCTGGGGTCTGTCACGGTGGAGTAGCGTGTTGTGACGTCCCTTGCACGTGAAACAACTATGTGCGCTGGTGCAGTCTTTCAACTGGTGCTGTCTGGCGAAGCAGTTTAAGCACAGCTTTTGTTGCTTAATGACGGAAACTCTCTCGGGTACGGACATTTGTAGAAAACGCGGGCATAGACGCACGGGATGGTTTTCCTTCTGACACAATTTGCAGTGCTGTGGCTTTGCAGTCACTGTTGCTTCGAAGGTTCTCAGGTGGTTGGACTCTTTTCTTGTGGGTTTGGACTGGAGTGGCGTATGTGCGGTAGGTCGTACATCTTCTATCGCCTCCAAGGTGCGATATCGGTCGATCAGAAATAAATTCATCTCGGACCATTGAGGGATCTCTGCCTTATCGTGGAGCGATTGTTCCCATAACGACAGCGTGAGCTTAGGCAATTTAGAGGAGCACAAGAAAATTAGCAGACAATCCCAATTTTCGGTGCTCACCCTGGACAAGTCGAGAGCCGTTAAACATCCCTGGATTGTGCCCTGAAGCTCTTTAAGGGCGGCTCCAGACTCTTGTGTTGCTGAGGGGAGATTGAAAAGAATTTTCAATTGACTATTGACTAATAGTCGCTTATTCTCAAATCTCTCCGTCAGGCTCGCCCACGCTGACTGAAAGCCGTCATTCGTGAGCGGGGACTTGGAGACAATTGCTCTAGCTTCGCCGCTGGTTTTGGAATTAAGATGGAACAATTTTTCCACCGGCGTCAATCTTGGATTGTTAATATAAACAGCTGTAAACAAGTCTCGGAAAGTAGGCCAGCGTAGGTAATCCCCACTGAAAACTTCAGTGTCGCATGGCGGGAGACTGCAACCCCTGGACATGGAGAAGTTGGAGGGGGGTTGCTCAGCTTGTCTATTTAACGCCGTGGATCTTTCTATTTTTTCGCTTAGTTGAGCCGCACATCGCTCGTAAACGGAGTACGAGTAATCATATTTAGCTTGCATAGCCACCAGGTCACTGCTGCTGCAAGCGCCTTGGTTGAGAGCTTTGGAACATAACTCGTACTCGCGTTCTACCTTTTCCCATAAAGTCTTAATCTGATCTCGTCGGACTTGGAGAGTGAACAGTGACACGTCACTGTCCGCTGCGTCATTGATCTTCACTTCAAACTGGCCTAGTCGGTCAGTTATAGAAACGAAGTCGTTCAGTGCCATTTCGCTTGACTTCTGCATTTTTTGCGTAGTCGAACGGGTAATTTTTGGGGTAATATCTCTTGTTGGAATCGGACTCACAGTCTTGCGGACGGTTGTGCTGGTACTCTCGACCTTGAGTTTCCCGAAAACTGCTCTAGGTGAGGTTAAAGGTCGCTTTGACTCCTTGACGGACGGTGCTGTGAGTCGTTTTTGGCTGTTTTGATCACCACCGATTGGCATACTAGGCTCTTCACAGAGCCAAAAATTGTACTAACCAGGTGAAATGTGATCAAATACAAATAATTTGAATCAGCAGAGAGAAAACGGAATAAGAAATGGCACAGGAACGATGGAATCGAGATATCAGAATAAAATGGAATGACCGAAATGGTGTGCACTATTGAGTCCAACGAAATCGGAAAATTTTGTTAAATTAATTATTTTACTAATAATTTACCAAATTGATTCTTATTTAGTTTCCTTTAATTGAGAAAAAATCTAATTATTTCTTTATTGAAACACCAGAGAAAAGGATTTATTCTCTTTTGACAAAGCGGCCGTGTGGTGGAAACGGATCGCGCAAAAAAATGATGCTTATCGCTTATTGCTTATTGATGGTTGAGCTCAAGAAGAAGCACGTTTATTCTAAACGCAGCTCAACGAAAAGGTTTTTTGTCATAGAATTACTTGTGATAAATTGTTATTTTAATAAAAAATCGCACGGATATTCGATTTAATACGCAACTTGGAAACGTCTTAACTTATAATTATGTTTTATAAATTTTTTATAAGAATAAGAAAAAGTAATGTATATGTTTGTATTTTATTAAGTAAACGCAGCTCAATGGCAAGGTGGAAACATACAAAATATAAAAGTTTCACAGAATCAGTTTATCGAAAACCGATCTTGACACTTTACAACCCTGTTGTTTGTTTACGTTTCACACTTGCCAATTAATTGGTAAAAATAAATATATAAATTAATATTGAAGCTGCTGTGGAGGAAAAATAACAAACGATACACATATAATAGGATGTGTGTGTGTATACATGCAGGTGAATTTGCACAGTGTGGTTTTATTTAATTAAATACCAATTAGAATTGTGTGTTTTTATATATGTATTTAGTGTGTGATTCTTTGGTGAAGGTTGGAATGGAGAAGCGCATACACTTGTTCTTCAACGGAGCGAAAGCCTATGTGTGCAGATATGTCTGGATGTACTTGCGTACATCAATATGGCGATCGGTTAAATTTTTGGGTATGCACTTGTACATATATGTATATATATATGTACAGACACCAATATGGCGACCTTATCGGAGTCACTTTCTGTTTTATTTCTTTCAATATTTATCACTTTTTAGACGCCTTAATGGCCACGAACAATATTTTATCTGCGGGTTTTTTTTTGTTGAATTTTTTAAATACAATTGCCCCTCGCTTTAACCACGGACAATGTGAAGCGAAAAAAAAATATGTTCAGACACACAAAAGAATTAATTAACTGGAGTTGCCGGAAATTTGGCAATGGACAAGTTGAGGTAGGTGCACTGCTACTTATCTTGTTCGAATTTATGGCTGTTCCTGGAACCTTTTCTTGCAGATCCACCAATGCTTGCTGGGGCGAACTGGATATACCAAACGTTGTAGAAGAATCCGGCTCGAAGGACCAAATGATGTAGTAGGGCGTCCGCAGGGCTTCCAGGTGAAGTTCTATAGAATGAATCGTCGTTGGGGGAGCGTTTCTGCTCTGCACAAATTTATTTTAGGTTTTAAAGAAAAACACGTTTTGTTAGCTTGAAGGTTATTTTTCATCTGTTTCATTTTTTCAGAGTACATTACAAGAGTACCTACAAGTGTATTAGTATACGTGTGGTGAAATTTCAGTACATGTTCCGTGTACTGGTTCCGGAGTTACATGGCGGTTGGATGGCGACTGTCGGATACACTTCTTGTGTGAACACTATGTGTGCACTACCTGGCCAAATGCTGATCGCTATATGTGCACTAGCTGGCAAAATCTGATTGCTATTTGTGTGTGCGCTTGCTTACAAAATGCTGATTGCTATATGTTCAAAAAATTGATCACTATAAGTGCAATAGCTGTCAAAAGCTGATTGCCATATTTGCTCTAGCTGACAAAAATCTGATTGCTATATGTATCTGCACTTGCTGACAAGAAGCTGATTGCTATATGTTCAAAAAACTGATAGCTATATGTGGAATAGCTGACAGAAGCTGATTGCTATATGTGCAATAGCGAATAAAAGCTGACTGCGATATGTGCAATAGCTGACAAAAATCTTATTGCTACATGTGCACTTGCTGAAAAAACGCTGATTGCGACATGCTCACTAGCTGCTAAAAAGCTAATTGCTGTATGTGCAATAGCTGACAAAAGCTGATTGCTCAATGCTCACTAGCTGACAAAAGCTGATTGCTAAATGTGCAATAGGCGACAAAAAGCTGATTGCTATATGCTCAAAAAATAGATTACTATATGTGCAATAGCTGACAAAAGCTGATTGCTATATGTGAAATAGCTGAAAAAAGCTGATTGCTAAATGTGCAATAGGCGACAAAAAACTGATTGCTATATTTGTACTAGCTGACAAAACGCTGATAGTTATATGTATGTGCACTTGCTGACAGGAAAATGATTGCTCTATGTTCACTAGCTGACAAAAGCTAATTGCTATATGTGCAATAGCTGGCAATATCTGATTGCAATTTGTACATGCACTTGCTGACAAAAAGCTGACATCTATATGTTCAAAAATTATATTACTATATGTGCAATAGCTGACAAAAGCTGATTGCTATATGTGCAATGGCTGACAAAAGCTGATTGCTATATGTGAAATAGGTGACAAAAAGCTGACTACTATATGTTCAAAAAATGATAACCATATCTGCAAAAGCTGATTGCTATATGTGCAAAAGGTGACAAAAAGCTGATAGCTATTTTTGTACTAGCTGACAAAAAGCTGATAGCTATAAAGCTGATTGCAATATGTGCACTAGCTGACAAATGCTGATTGCTATAATTTCACTTGCTGACAAAACGCTGTCTGCTATATGTGCACTGAAAAAACGCTGACTGCTATATGTGCACTTGCTATATGTGCAATAGGTATCAAAAAGCTGATTGCTATATGTGCAATAGCTAATAAAAGCTGATTGCAATATGTGCAATAGCTAATTGCTATATTTGCAATAGCTGACAAAAGCGGATTGCTGTATGCACAATAGCTGACAAAAGCTGATTGCTATATGTGCAATAGGTGTCAAAAAGCTGATTGCTATATAAGCACTGGCCAGAAAAAGCTGAAAGCTATATGTGCACTTTCTGACGAAAGCTGATTGCTATATGTTCAATAGCTGACAAAATCTGAGTACTATATGTGCAATATCTGACAAAAGCGGGTTGATATATGTGCTATAACTGACAAATGCTGATTGCGATATGTGCTCTAGCTGACAAAAAGCTGATTGCTATATGAGCACTTGCTAAAAAAAGCTGACTGCTATATGTGTAATAGCTGACATAAGCTGATTGCTATGTGTGCACTAGCTGGCCAAAATCTGATCGCTATATGTGCACTAGCTGGAAAAATCGGATTGCTTTTTGTATGTGCACTTGCTGACAAAAAGCTGATTGCTATATGTTCAAAAAATAGATTACTATATGTGCAATAGCTGACAAAAGCTGATTGCTATATGTGAAATAGCTGACAAAAGCTGATTGCTAAATGTGCAGTAGGCGACAAAAAGCTGATTGTTATATTTTTACTAGCTGACAAAAAGCTGATAGTTATATGTATGTGCACTTGCTGACAGGAAGCTGATTGCTCTATGTTCACTAGCTGACAAAAGCTAATTGCTATATGTGCAATAGCTGGCAATATCTGATTGCAATTTGTACATGCACTTGCTGACAAAAAGCTGACATCTATATGTTCAAAAAATATATAGATGTCAGCTTTTGTAGCTATGTGCAATAGCTGGCAATATCTGATTGCAATGTGTACATGCACTTGCTGACAAAAAGCTGACATCTATATGTTCAAAAATTATATTACTATATGTGCAATAGCTGACAAAAGCTGATTGCTATATGTGCAATGGCTGACAAAAGCTGATTGCTATATGTGAAATAGGTGACAAAAAGCTGATTGTTATTTTTTATGTACTAGCTGACAAAAAGCTGATAGCTATATGTGCACTTTCTGACGAAAAGCTGATTGCCATATGTGCAATAGCTAACAACTGCTGGTTGCGATATGTACAATAGCTGATAAAAGCTGATTGCAATATGTGCAATAGCTGACAAAAGCTGATTGATATATTTGCAATATCTGACTAAAGCGGATTGCTGTATGTATAATAGCTGCTAAAGCTGATTGCTCTATGTGCACTAGTGTCAAAACGCTGATTGCTATATGTGCACTTCCTAAAAAAACGCTGATTGCGTAATGTGCACTTGCTGACAAAACGCTGATTGCCATATGTGCAATAGCTAAAAACAGCTGATTGCTATATGTAAAATAGCTGATAAAAGCTGATTGCAATATGTGCAATAGCTGACAAAAGCTGATTGCAATATGTGCAATAGCTGACAAAAGCTGATTGCTAAATTTGCAATAGCTGACAAAAGCGGATTGCTGTATGTATAATAGCTGCTAAAGCTGATTGCTGTATGTGCACTAGTGTCAAAACGCGGACTGCTATACGTGCACTTGCTGAAAAACGCTGACTGATATATGCTCACTAGCTGCTAAAAAGCTTATTGTTATATGTTCACTAGCTAACAACAGCTGATTGCTATATGTACAATAGCTGATAAAAGCTGATTGCTATTTGTACGTGCACTTGCTTACAAAAATCTGATTGCTATATGTTCAAAAAATAGGTAACTATATGTGCAATAGCTGAAAAAAGCTGATTGCTATATGTGCAATAGCTGACAAAAGCTGATTGCTATATGTGCAATAGCTGACAAAACCTGCTTGCTATATGTGCAATAGCTGACAAAAGCTGATTTCTATATGTGTAATAGCTCACAAAAGCTGATTGCTATATGTGTAATAGCTGATATTAGCTGATTGCTATATGTGCACTAGCTGGCCAAAAGCTGATCGCTATATGTGCACTAGCTGGCGAAATCGGATTGCTATCTGTATGTGCACTTGCTTGACAAAAAGCTGATTGCTATATGTTCAAAAAATAGATTACTATATTTGCAATAGCTGACAAAAGCTGATTGCTATATGTGCAATGGCTGACAAAAGCTGATTGCTATATGTGAAATAGGTGACAAAAAGCTGACTACTATATGTTCAAAAAATGATAACCATATCTGCAAAAGCTGATTGCTATATGTGCAATAGGTGACAAAAAGCTGATAGCTATTTTTGTACTAGCTGACAAAAAGCTGATAGCTATAAAGCTGATTGCAATATGTGCACTAGCTGACAAATGCTGATTGCTATAATTTCACTTGCTGACAAAACGCTGTCTGCTATATGTGCACTGAAAAAACGCTGACTGCTATATGTGCACTTCCTATATGTGCAATAGGTATCAAAAAGCTGATTGCTATATGTGCAATAGCTAATAAAAGCTGATTGCTATATGTGCAATAGGTGTCAAAAAGCTGATTGCTATATAAGCACTGGCCAGAAAAAGCTGAAAGCTATATGTGCACTTTCTGACGAAAGCTGATTGCTCTATGTTCACTAGCTGACAAAAGCTAATTGCTATATGTGCAATAGCTGGCAATATCTGATTGCAATTTGTACATGCACTTGCTGACAAAAAGCTGACATCTATATGTTCAAAAAATATATAGATGTCAGCTTTTGTAGCTATGTGCAATAGCTGGCAATATCTGATTGCAATGTGTACATGCACTTGCTGACAAAAAGCTTACATCTATATGTTCAAAAATTATATTACTATATGTGCAATAGCTGACAAAAGCTGATTGCTATATGTGCAATGGCTGACAAAAGCTGATTGCTATATGTGAAATAGGTGACAAAAAGCTGATTGTTATTTTTTATGTACTAGCTGACAAAAAGCTGATAGCTATATGTGCACTTTCTGACGAAAAGCTGATTGCCATATGTGCAATAGCTAACAACTGCTGGTTGCGATATGTACAATAGCTGATAAAAGCTGATTGCAATATGTGCAATAGCTGACAAAAGCTGATTGATATATTTGCAATATCTGACTAAAGCGGATTGCTGTATGTATAATAGCTGCTAAAGCTGATTGCTCTATGTGCACTAGTGTCAAAACGCTGATTGCTATATGTGCACTTCCTAAAAAAACGCTGATTGCGTAATGTGCACTTGCTGACAAAAAGCTGATTGCCATATGTGCAATAGCTAAAAACAGCTGATTGCTATATGTAAAATAGCTGATAAAAGCTGATTGCAATATGTGCAATAGCTGACAAAAGCTGATTGCAATATGTGCAATAGCTGACAAAAGCTGATTGCTAAATTTGCAATAGCTGACAAAAGCGGATTGCTGTATGTATAATAGCTGCTAAAGCTGATTGCTGTATGTGCACTAGTGTCAAAACGCGGACTGCTATACGTGCACTTGCTGAAAAACGCTGACTGATATATGCTCACTAGCTGCTAAAAAGCTTATTGTTATATGTTCACTAGCTAACAACAGCTGATTGCTATATGTACAATAGCTGATAAAAGCTGATTGCTATTTGTACGTGTACTTGCTTACAAAAATCTGATTGCTATATGTTCAAAAAATAGGTAACTATATGTGCAATAGCTGAAAAAAGCTGATTGCTATATGTGCAATAGCTGACAAAAGCTGATTGCTATATGTGCAATAGCTGACAAAACCGGCTTGCTATATGTGCAATAGCTGACAAAAGCTGATTTCTATATGTGTAATAGCTCACAAAAGCTGATTGCTATATGTGTAATAGCTGATATTAGCTGATTGCTATATGTGCACTAGCTGGCCAAAAGCTGATCGCTATATGTGCACTAGCTGGCGAAATCGGATTGCTATCTGTATGTGCACTTGCTTGACAAAAAGCTGATTGCTATATGTTCAAAAAATAGATTACTATATTTGCAATAGCTGACAAAAGCTGATTGCTACATGTGAAATAGCTGACAAAAGCTGGTTGCTATATGTGCAATAGGTGACAAAAAGCTGAATGTTATATTTTTACTAGCTGACAAAAAGCTGATTGCTATATGTGCACTTACTGAAAAAATCTGATTGCTGTATGTACAATAGCTGACAAAAGCTGATTGCCATTGTGCAATAGGTGGTTTCTATATTTGTACTAGCTGACAAAAAGCTGATAGTTATATTTATGTGTACTTGCTGACAAGAAGCTGATTGCTATACATTCAAAAAACTGATAACTATATTTGCAATACCTGACAAAAGCTGTCTGCTATATGTGCACTGAAAAAACGCTGACTGCTATATGTGCACTTGCTATATGTGCAATAGGTATCAAAAAGCTGATTGCTATATGTGCAATAGCTAATAAAAGCTGATTGCAATATGTGCAATAGCTAATTGCTATATTTGCAATAGCTGACAAAAGCGGATTGCTGTATGCACAATAGCTGACAAAAGCTGATTGCTATATGTGCAATAGGTGTCAAAAAGCTGATTGCTATATAAGCACTGGCCAGAAAAAGCTGAAAGCTATATGTGCACTTTCTGACGAAAGCTGATTGCTATATGTTCAATAGCTGACAAAATCTGAGTACTATATGTGCAATATCTGACAAAAGCGGGTTGATATATGTGCTATAACTGACAAATGCTGATTGCGATATGTGCTCTAGCTGACAAAAAGCTGATTGCTATATGAGCACTTGCTAAAAAAAGCTGACTGCTATATGTGTAATAGCTGACATAAGCTGATTGCTATGTGTGCACTAGCTGGCCAAAATCTGATCGCTATATGTGCACTAGCTGGAAAAATCGGATTGCTTTTTGTATGTGCACTTGCTGACAAAAAGCTGATTGCTATATGTTCAAAAAATAGATTACTATATGTGCAATAGCTGACAAAAGCTGATTGCTATATGTGAAATAGCTGACAAAAGCTGATTGCTAAATGTGCAGTAGGCGACAAAAAGCTGATTGTTATATTTTTACTAGCTGACAAAAAGCTGATAGTTATATGTATGTGCACTTGCTGACAGGAAGCTGATTGCTCTATGTTCACTAGCTGACAAAAGCTAATTGCTATATGTGCAATAGCTGGCAATATCTGATTGCAATTTGTACATGCACTTGCTGACAAAAAGCTGACATCTATATGTTCAAAAAATATATAGATGTCAGCTTTTGTAGCTATGTGCAATAGCTGGCAATATCTGATTGCAATGTGTACATGCACTTGCTGACAAAAAGCTGACATCTATATGTTCAAAAATTATATTACTATATGTGCAATAGCTGACAAAAGCTGATTGCTATATGTGCAATGGCTGACAAAAGCTGATTGCTATATGTGAAATAGGTGACAAAAAGCTGATTGTTATTTTTTATGTACTAGCTGACAAAAAGCTGATAGCTATATGTGCACTTTCTGACGAAAAGCTGATTGCCATATGTGCAATAGCTAACAACTGCTGGTTGCGATATGTACAATAGCTGATAAAAGCTGATTGCAATATGTGCAATAGCTGACAAAAGCTGATTGATATATTTGCAATATCTGACTAAAGCGGATTGCTGTATGTATAATAGCTGCTAAAGCTGATTGCTCTATGTGCACTAGTGTCAAAACGCTGATTGCTATATGTGCACTTCCTAAAAAAACGCTGATTGCGTAATGTGCACTTGCTGACAAAACGCTGATTGCCATATGTGCAATAGCTAAAAACAGCTGATTGCTATATGTAAAATAGCTGATAAAAGCTGATTGCAATATGTGCAATAGCTGACAAAAGCTGATTGCAATATGTGCAATAGCTGACAAAAGCTGATTGCTAAATTTGCAATAGCTGACAAAAGCGGATTGCTGTATGTATAATAGCTGCTAAAGCTGATTGCTGTATGTGCACTAGTGTCAAAACGCGGACTGCTATACGTGCACTTGCTGAAAAACGCTGACTGATATATGCTCACTAGCTGCTAAAAAGCTTATTGTTATATGTTCACTAGCTAACAACAGCTGATTGCTATATGTACAATAGCTGATAAAAGCTGATTGCTATTTGTACGTGCACTTGCTTACAAAAATCTGATTGCTATATGTTCAAAAAATAGGTAACTATATGTGCAATAGCTGAAAAAAGCTGATTGCTATATGTGCAATAGCTGACAAAAGCTGATTGCTATATGTGCAATAGCTGACAAAACCTGCTTGCTATATGTGCAATAGCTGACAAAAGCTGATTTCTATATGTGTAATAGCTCACAAAAGCTGATTGCTATATGTGTAATAGCTGATATTAGCTGATTGCTATATGTGCACTAGCTGGCCAAAAGCTGATCGCTATATGTGCACTAGCTGGCGAAATCGGATTGCTATCTGTATGTGCACTTGCTTGACAAAAAGCTGATTGCTATATGTTCAAAAAATAGATTACTATATTTGCAATAGCTGACAAAAGCTGATTGCTATATGTGCAATGGCTGACAAAAGCTGATTGCTATATGTGAAATAGGTGACAAAAAGCTGACTACTATATGTTCAAAAAATGATAACCATATCTGCAAAAGCTGATTGCTATATGTGCAATAGGTGACAAAAAGCTGATAGCTATTTTTGTACTAGCTGACAAAAAGCTGATAGCTATAAAGCTGATTGCAATATGTGCACTAGCTGACAAATGCTGATTGCTATAATTTCACTTGCTGACAAAACGCTGTCTGCTATATGTGCACTGAAAAAACGCTGACTGCTATATGTGCACTTCCTATATGTGCAATAGGTATCAAAAAGCTGATTGCTATATGTGCAATAGCTAATAAAAGCTGATTGCTATATGTGCAATAGGTGTCAAAAAGCTGATTGCTATATAAGCACTGGCCAGAAAAAGCTGAAAGCTATATGTGCACTTTCTGACGAAAGCTGATTGCTCTATGTTCACTAGCTGACAAAAGCTAATTGCTATATGTGCAATAGCTGGCAATATCTGATTGCAATTTGTACATGCACTTGCTGACAAAAAGCTGACATCTATATGTTCAAAAAATATATAGATGTCAGCTTTTGTAGCTATGTGCAATAGCTGGCAATATCTGATTGCAATGTGTACATGCACTTGCTGACAAAAAGCTTACATCTATATGTTCAAAAATTATATTACTATATGTGCAATAGCTGACAAAAGCTGATTGCTATATGTGCAATGGCTGACAAAAGCTGATTGCTATATGTGAAATAGGTGACAAAAAGCTGATTGTTATTTTTTATGTACTAGCTGACAAAAAGCTGATAGCTATATGTGCACTTTCTGACGAAAAGCTGATTGCCATATGTGCAATAGCTAACAACTGCTGGTTGCGATATGTACAATAGCTGATAAAAGCTGATTGCAATATGTGCAATAGCTGACAAAAGCTGATTGATATATTTGCAATATCTGACTAAAGCGGATTGCTGTATGTATAATAGCTGCTAAAGCTGATTGCTCTATGTGCACTAGTGTCAAAACGCTGATTGCTATATGTGCACTTCCTAAAAAAACGCTGATTGCGTAATGTGCACTTGCTGACAAAAAGCTGATTGCCATATGTGCAATAGCTAAAAACAGCTGATTGCTATATGTAAAATAGCTGATAAAAGCTGATTGCAATATGTGCAATAGCTGACAAAAGCTGATTGCAATATGTGCAATAGCTGACAAAAGCTGATTGCTAAATTTGCAATAGCTGACAAAAGCGGATTGCTGTATGTATAATAGCTGCTAAAGCTGATTGCTGTATGTGCACTAGTGTCAAAACGCGGACTGCTATACGTGCACTTGCTGAAAAACGCTGACTGATATATGCTCACTAGCTGCTAAAAAGCTTATTGTTATATGTTCACTAGCTAACAACAGCTGATTGCTATATGTACAATAGCTGATAAAAGCTGATTGCTATTTGTACGTGTACTTGCTTACAAAAATCTGATTGCTATATGTTCAAAAAATAGGTAACTATATGTGCAATAGCTGAAAAAAGCTGATTGCTATATGTGCAATAGCTGACAAAAGCTGATTGCTATATGTGCAATAGCTGACAAAACCGGCTTGCTATATGTGCAATAGCTGACAAAAGCTGATTTCTATATGTGTAATAGCTCACAAAAGCTGATTGCTATATGTGTAATAGCTGATATTAGCTGATTGCTATATGTGCACTAGCTGGCCAAAAGCTGATCGCTATATGTGCACTAGCTGGCGAAATCGGATTGCTATCTGTATGTGCACTTGCTTGACAAAAAGCTGATTGCTATATGTTCAAAAAATAGATTACTATATTTGCAATAGCTGACAAAAGCTGATTGCTACATGTGAAATAGCTGACAAAAGCTGGTTGCTATATGTGCAATAGGTGACAAAAAGCTGAATGTTATATTTTTACTAGCTGACAAAAAGCTGATTGCTATATGTGCACTTACTGAAAAAATCTGATTGCTGTATGTACAATAGCTGACAAAAGCTGATTGCCATTGTGCAATAGGTGGTTTCTATATTTGTACTAGCTGACAAAAAGCTGATAGTTATATTTATGTGTACTTGCTGACAAGAAGCTGATTGCTATACATTCAAAAAACTGATAACTATATTTGCAATACCTGACAAAAGCTGATTGCTATATGTGCAATAGCCAACAAAAGCTGATTGCTATATGTGCAATAGCTGATAAAAGCTGATTGCAATATGTGCAATAGCTGACAAAAGCTGATTGCTATATTTGCAATAGCTGACAAAAGCGGATTGCTGTATGTATAATAGCTGCTAAAACTAATTGCTCTATGTGCACTGGTGTCAAAACGCCAATTGTGCACTTGCTAAAAAAACGCTGATTGCGATATGTGCTCTAGCTGACAAAAAGCTGATAGCTGTATGTGCAATAGCTGACAAAAGCTGATTGCTATATGTGCAATATCTGACAAATGCTGATTGCTATATGTGCAATAGCTGACAAAAGCTAATTGCTATATGTGCAATAGCTGCCAAAAGCTGATTGCTATATGTGCAAAAGCTGACAAAAGATGATTGCTATATGTGCAATAGCTGAAAAAAGCAGTTTTCTATGTGTGCAATAGGTGGCAAATAGCTGATTGCTATATTTGCTCTAGCTGACAAAAACCTGATTGCCATATTTGCACTAGCTGACAAAAAGCTGATTGCTGTATGTGCACTAGCTGACAAATAGCTGATAGCTATATGTGCACTAGATGACAAATGCTGATTGCTGTATGTGCAATGGCTGACAAATGCTGATTGTGATATGTGCAATACCAAACAAAAGCTGATTGCTACATGTATGTGCACTTGCTGACAAAAAGCTGACTACTATATGTTCAAAAACTGATAACCATATCTGCAAAAGCTGATTGCTATATGTGCAATAGGTGACAAAAAGCTGATAGCTATTTTTGTACTAGCTGACAAAAAGCTGATAGCTATAAAGCTGATTGCAATATGTGTGTTGTAGTAGGGCGTCCGCAGGGCTTCCAGGTGAACTTTTATAAAATGAATTGTCGTTGGGGGAGCGTTTCTGCTCTGCACAAATTTATTTCAGGTTTGAAAGAAAAACACGTTTTGTTCGCTTGAAGGTTATTTTTCATCTATTCTATTTTTTCAGAGTACATTACAAGAGTACCTACAAGTGTATTAGTATAAGTGTGGTGAAATTTCAGTACATGTTCCATGTACTGGTTCCGGAGTTACATGGCGGTTGGATGGCGACTGTCGGATACACTTCTTGTGTGAACATGCCGCCCGCCTTGCAGTATTGCAAAAAGAAAAAGGGAGAGGGACGTGGCTCTGTTCCTACTATTGAGCACAGGAGCCGGACAATATCCACCCAAAGACCGTGTTTTGGGCCAGTGGTGCGCCGCCAAGACTCGGCAGGACGCCTTGGAGAATTAAATCCGGATATATATCCGAGCCCAAAACCAGATTGGAGATTTCCGGCTGGAACCAGCGATCGTCTGCCAATCGAATGTTGGTGAAGGGCTCGTTCAGTTCCTCGCTGATGGGCTTCGTTGGAGTTCGATACCGGAGATTTGGCATCACTTGCAGGATGACCTCTCGCTGGAAGCTAGAGGTCCTAGAGCTTATTGAAGCCGAGCAAGCGTTGTCTTTACCGACGCGGGTGACGGATAGCCCGGAGGCCTTTGCCAAGGATGCGTCGATAAGACTTACCGGACAGCACGGGTCTAAAAGTGCCCGAGTGTCGCGGGTCGCCTTGCCGTTTCCGAGTCGGATGAGTGCTCTCGGGAGCACGGTTGTCCTTTTGTGTTCCATTAATGATGATAAGGAGATGGAACCAGCGGATGAAGGCGGCGCGGAGCGTCGCGCTTGGGCCTTGGTGCTGCGCCTTGTCTGGGATCGCTCTGGAGATGGCATGCGACGCGCTTCTTGCAAATGAAGCAAGGTGTGATGGTCGCCCTGGCACTTGCGGCACTTGTCCTTGCGGCGACATGACTCCCCGGAATGTTGGTGAGCCAGGCAGTTTGGGCAGTATTTATTGACTAGAACTGCTCGGAGTCTCTTCTCTGGAGACAGCCGCATGAACCGCTGGCACTTGCGCAGCGCGTGGACTCCTCGGCATACTCGGCATCGGAACGATTCCGTTGCCGGTCGGCTCTTGGATCGGCCTTGTTGTTGGCGTGGAGACATCGTGCTGTTACGTGAAGAATGTGAAAAAAAAACATAGTAGACATTACTGATGCGGCTTTATACGGATGGTCCGCAGACCTATGGATCTAGGATTCTAGTCTTTACTGGAAATTTTACTGGATGGAAAATGGAGACTAGATTCTATCGGGAGCAGGATCAGCTTAGAGATAGGTCTCTTGGAGACACCTCGGGCTGTTAAGACGTCGACCACTCGGACTCTTTGGTCGTCGCCAGGATAGGTCGTTTGGATTCGACCTAGACGCCAGTCATTAACTGGAAGATTATCTTCTTTAATAATGACTAGGTCGCCCCGTTGTAAGTCTCGCGTTGGAGTTTGCCATTTGTTTCTTTTGTGTAACGACTAGAAAATGACCGGGAGTCAGAGCTAGGAGATCAGTAGGATCTTCCGACATTGGAGATATCGGTCTTGAATTCAGGCATGCTTCAACTTTGGATAGGAGCGTGGAAAGCTCTTCGAAGGTGTATTTGGAGGTCGATGCAGATTTATAAAATAGATTTTTGAAACTCTTTACACCTGCCTCCCACAGGCCACCCATATGCGGTGCACTAGGAGGGTTGAAGTGCCAGGACAGTTTCTGGAGACTGTAAGTGGCCTGGAGTTGAGTCTTAAGCGCTTCTACAAAATCGCGCGAGAGGACTTTGGCCGCTCCGACGAAGGTTTTGCCGTTGTCGGAATGCATTTGACTTGGGCACCCTCGTCGTGCCACAAATCTCGCAAATGCCGCTAGGAATTTTTCTGTGGTCAGGTCAGATGTAGCTTCTAGGTGGATGGCTTTGGTGCTGAAGCACACAAAGACGCACACGTAGCCTTTCATAATAAGACAGGCTCGACCTGTGTAATTTTTTACATCGAAGGGGCCTGCAAAATCGACTCCTGTGTGAGTGAACGGTCGAGAGAATGTGACTCTCTCCACAGGCAAGTCGCCCATGAGCTGCGTTTGCAATTTCTTTTTTCGGATGACGCAGATTTTGCAGGAATGAATTGTGGATTTGACCAACACCTTCATCTTTGGAATCCAGTACTGTGATCGTATTAAACGCATCATGAGCTGGTTGCCTCCATGCAAGGATATAAGAAGGGTGAAAGCGGTCAAGAGACGCGAATATGCACATGTGTATGGCAGTATGATTGGTTGCCGCTCATCGTAGCCGAGTGCTTCGGCCGCTCTTACACGACCACATGCTCGAATAATTCCCTTACCATCTAAAAAGGGGTTCAAATTAAGGATTTTTCTGGAAGTGAGCTGTTTTTTCGTGCTCAAGCAAGTGTACTCTGACGAGTATGCTTGTCTCTGGGTCAGGAGAATGAGTTTTTCTTGTGCATAAGAAATCTCGTTGCTGTCAATTTCAATAGTTGACGGGAGCGACAATCGTTTGCAACGCTTGAAGAAGCGATAGATGTAGGCTAACACTCGCAGGGCTCGATCGAACTTGGAGAAGCGCTCGAGGAAAGAAAATGAGGGAGCCGTGTTTACGAGGTTTACCTTAATCGTACGTTGCTCTATTGTCGTATCTGGGAGGGGATCTGAAGGAATGGGCCATTGGTTCTGAGGTAGGCGTAACCATTCTGGCCCGTGCCACCACAGCTCATTGTTGACTAACGCTTGTGGTGGGGCACCTCTGCTCGCTAGGTCCGCTGGATTGTACTCGGATCGTACATGGGACCATTTATTGGAGTCGGTGGCCTGAGTAATTTTTGCGACTCTGTTTGCTACAAAGGTAGTCCAGGCGCATGGTGGCTTATGAAGCCAAGCTAGCACAATTGTGGAATCTGTCCAATAGAACCAGTCGCCGCCAGCGGAAGGTAGCTGGGGACTGAGTGCAGCGGATAACTCGGACAGAAGTGCTGCTCCGCACAGCTCTAGTCGTGGCAAGGATATCGTCTTGACCGGAGCGACCCTCGTTTTCGCTGTTAGGAGATGTACTGAGATGCGATCTTGTATCTCAGTGCGCACGTAAATGGCGGCCCCATATGCACGCTGCGAAGCGTCACAAAACCCATGGTATTGGATAGTCCCCTGTGGGCGGAATTCGACCCATCTAGGGATGCGAATCGCACTGAGGCCCGGAAACTCTTGCAGAAATAAATTCCACTTAATGAGAAGACTCTCAGGTAGCGGATCGTCCCAGCCCAGTTCTTGGAGCCAGATCTCCTGCATGAATATTTTTGCCTGGATAATGACTGGACCCAGCCAACCTGCTGGGTCGAACAGTTTGGCAATCTGTGAAAGGACTTCACGTTTGGAGACGGACTGTTTGGCTGTTAGCTCGGATGGAGCGAAAAAGAACTTATCGGTGTCAGCTTTCCATGTGATCCCGAGAGTCTTTGCCGAACAGGCTTCCTCGATCTCTAAAAAGTCGGCGTGAAGCAAGTGGTCCTTGGGAATCGCTCTTAGCAAGTCCTTTTCATTGGATGTCCATTTTCGCAAGGGGAACCCGGCAGATTCAAGGGCCTTGCGGAGTTCTGCAATTGCTTGATCTGCTGTTGATTTGGAATGGGCTCCCGCTAGGACATCGTCGACATACATATTGTTTGCGATAATATGACTTGCTAAGGGATAGAGCGAACGAACGTCATCAGATAGCTGATGTAGTACCCGGATTGCCAAAAAGGGGGCACAGTTAACTCCAAACGTGACTGTGCTGAGTCCGAAGTCACGAAGCTCGTTGTCCTTTGTTCGGAACAGAATTCTCTGTTAGGGCGTGTGGTTGGGATGCACAAGTATTTGCCGATACATTTTTGTGATATCGGCATTGAACACATATCGGAAGAAGCGCCATCTTAGAATTTGAATGGTTAAGTCGGATTGCAGAACGGGCCCTGCATGTAGCACATCGTTCAGACTTTTACCATTCGATGACGGGTGGGAGGCGTTAAATACTACGCGGAGCTTGGTCGTGGTGCTGTCAGGCTTGTGAACAGCATGGTGTGGTAGATAAAAGTTATCTGAACCATTGCTTGGAGGGACTTGTCGCATGTGACCTAAGTCCAGATATTCCTGGATCACCGCATCGTACTGCTCCTTAAGGGGGGCATTTTTTGCCAGACGATTCTCATTTCGTAGAAATTGAGCTAGTGCGATGGACCTTGAATGGCCTAACTGGATGTGATCGGAATTCTTGAATGGCAGTGTGACCAAGTATCTGCCGTTTTTATCCCTTTTAGTGTTTTTTTGAAAATTGCGCTCACAAAAAAGGTCGGATTCCTTTTCCAGCTTAACTGGAATATCCTCCACCTCCCAAAATTTTGTGAGCAGTTTATCCAAGCTCGCATTTGGATTCAGCGACACTTGAGTCGAAAAGGATGCGACAGATTTGGCACTGGTCTTAGAAACGGGGCCTGTAAGGATCCAGCCGAAAATCGTTTCTTGACCACATATGTTGGGATAGGAGCCACCTAACAATATGGATGGGAGGATATCGGCGCCGAGAAGCACGTCTATCTGTGAGCTCCTATAGAAAGAGGGATCGGCCAAGTGTAATTTTGGAAGTTCTTCCAAAGCAGTTTGGGGGATGGTGTAGGAGGGCAAATTGCCTGCCAGCTTTGGAAGAACATAAGCCGAGGTTTCAATATGAACCCTGGGCTTTATAGGAGAGCTTGATTCAAACCGGAGACCTGTGCGTCGACGGGTTGATAAGGAAGTTTAACCCTTTTGAACAATCGCTCTGAAATAAAGGTCGCTTCAGACCCAGAGTCGATTAATGCCCGGGCTGTATACTTTGAGCCCAAATGACACACTTGGATGACAGCCGTGCCGAGGAGATCACCATGTGAGTTTGCGGAAAAATAGTTTTGAACGGTAGCTTGGGTTGAAGTAGAAGTGGACTGTATTGGTGAAGGAGGGTTCAAAACTATTGGTGTTGTGGAAGCTGAGGGCACCTGGGGTCTGTCACGGTGGAGTAGCGTGTTGTGACGTCCCTTGCACGTGAAACAACTATGTGCGCTGGTGCAGTCTTTCAACTGGTGCTGTCTGGCGAAGCAGTTTAAGCACAGCTTTTATTGCTTAATGACGGAAACTCTCTCGGGTACGGACATTTGTAGAAAACGCGGGCATAGACGCACGGGATGGTTTTCCTTCTGACACAATTTGCAGTGCTGTGGCTTTGCAGTCACTGTTGCTTCGAAGGTTCTCAGGTGGTTGGACTCTTTTCTTGTGGGTTTGGACTGGAGTGGCGTATGTGCGGTAGGTCGTACATCCTCTATCGCCTCCAAGGTGCGATATCGGTCGATCAGAAATAAATTCATCTCGGACCATTGAGGGATCTCTGCCTTATCGTGGAGCGATTGTTCCCATAACGACAGCGTGAGCTTAGGCAATTTAGAGGAGCACAAGAAAATTAGCAGACAATCCCAATTTTCGGTGCTCACCCTGGACAAGTCGAGAGCCGTTAAACATCCCTGGATTGTGCCCTGAAGCTCTTTAAGGGCGGCTCCAGACTCTTGTGTTGCTGAGGGGAGATTGAAAAGAATTTTCAATTGACTATTGACTAATAGTCGCTTATTCTCAAATCTCTCCGTCAGGCTCGCCCACGCTGACTGAAAGCCGTCATTCGTGAGCGGGGACTTGGAGACAATTGCTCTAGCTTCGCCGCTGGTTTTGGAATTAAGATGGAACAATTTTTCCACCGGCGTCAATCTTGGATTGTTAATATAAACAGCTGTAAACAAGTCTCGGAAAGTAGGCCAGCGTAGGTAATCCCCACTGAAAACTTCAGTGTCGCATGGCGGGAGACTGCAACCCCTGGACATGGAGAAGTTGGAGGGGGGTTGCTCAGCTTGTCTATTTAACGCCGTGGCTCTTTCTATTTTTTCGCTTAGTTGAGCCGCACATCGCTCGTAAACGGAGTACGAGTAATCATATTTAGCTTGCATAGCCACCAGGTCACTGCTGCTGCAAGCGCCTTGGTTGAGAGCTTTGGAACATAACTCGTACTCGCGTTCTACCTTTTCCCATAAAGTCTTAAGCTGATCTCGTCGGACTTGGAGAGTGAACAGTGACACGTCACTGTCCGCTGCGTCATTGATCTTCACTTCAAACTGGCCTAGTCGGTCAGTTATAGAAACGAAGTCGTTCAGTGCCATTTCGCTTGACTTCTGCATTTTTTGCGTAGTCGAACGGGTAATTTTTGGGGTAATATCTCTTGTTGGAATCGGACTCACAGTCTTGCGGACGGTTGTGCTGGTACTCTCGACCTTGAGTTTCCCGAAAACTGCTCTAGGTGAGGTTAAAGGTCGCTTTGACTCCTTGACGGACGGTGCTGTGAGTCGTTTTTGGCTGTTTTGATCACCACCGATTGGCATACTAGGCTCTTCACAGAGCCAAAAATTGTACTAACCAGGTAAAATTTGATCAAATACAAATAATTTGAATCAGCAGAGAGAAAACGGAATAAGAAATGGCACAGGAACGATGGAATCGAGATATCAGAATAAAATGGAATGACCGAAATGGTGTGCACTATTGAGTCCAACGAAATCGGAAAATTTTGTTAAATTAATTATTTTACTAATAATTTACCAAATTGATTCTTATTTAATTTCCTTTAATTGAGAAAAAATCTAATTATTTCTTTATTGAAACACCAGAGAAAAGGATTTATTCTCTTTTGACAAAGCGGCCGTGTAGGGGAAACGGATCGCGCAAAAAAATGATGCTTATCGCTTATTGCTTATTGATGGTTGAGCTCAAGAAGAAGCACGTTTATTCTAAACGCAGCTCAATGAAAAGGTTTTTTGTCATAGAATTATTTATATAAATTGTTATTTTAATAAAAAATCGCACGGATATTCGATTTAATACGCAACTTGAAAACGTCTTAACTTATAATTATGTTTTATAAATTTTTTATAAGAATAAGAAAAAGTAATGTATATGTTTGTTTTTTATTAAGTAAACGCAGCTCAATGGCAAGGTGGAAACATACAAAATATAAAAGTTTCACAGAATCAGTTTATCGAAAACCGATCTTGACACTTTACAACCCTGTTGTTTGTTTACGTTTTACACTTGCCAATTAATTGGTAAAAATAAATATATAAATTAATATTGAAGCTGCTGTGGAGGAAAAATAACAAACGATACACATATAATAGGATGTGTGTGTGTGTATACATGCAGGTGAATTTGCACAGTGTGGTTTTAGTTAATTAAATACCAATTAGAATTGTGTGTTTTTATATATGTATTTAGTGTGTGATTCTTTGGTGAAGGTTGGAATGGAGAAGCGCATACACTTGTTGTTCAACGGAGCGAAAGCCTATGTGTGCAGATATGTCTGGATGTACTTGCGTACATCAATATGGCGATCGGTTAAATTTTTGGGTATGCACTTGTACATATATGTATATATATATGTACAGACACCAATATGGCGACCTTATCGGAGTCACCTTCTGTTTTATTTCTTTCAATATTTATCACTTTTTAGACGCCTTAATGGCCACGAACAATATTTTATCTGCGGGTTTTTTTTGTTGAATTTTTTAAATACAATTGCCCCTCGCTTTAACCACGGACAATGTGAAGCGAAAAAATATGTTCAGACACACAAAAGAATTAATTAACTGGAGTTGCCGGAAATTTGGCAATGGACAAGTTGAGGTAGGTGCACTGCTACTTATCTTGTTTGAATTTATAGCTGTTCCTGGAACCTTTTCTTGCAGATCCACCAATGCTTGCTGGGGCGAACTGGATATACCAAATGTTGTAGAAGTATCCGGCTCGAAGGACCAAATGTTGTAGTAGGGCGTCCGCAGGGCTTCCAGGTGAACTTTTACAAAATGAATTGTCGTTGGGGGAGCGTTTCTGCTCTGCACAAATTTAACTCAGGTTTTGAAAGAAAAACACGTTTTGTTCGCTTGAAGGTTATTTTCATCTATTCTTTTTTTTTCAGAGTACATTACAAGAGTACCTACAAGTGTATTAGTATAAGTGTGGTGAAATTTCAGTACATGTTCCATGTACTGGTTCCGAAGTTACATGGCGGTTGGATGGCGACTGTCGGATACACTTCTTGTGTGAACAATGTGCACTAGCTGACTAATGCTGATTGCTATAATTTCACTTGCTGAAAAAACGCTGACTGCTATATGTGCACTGAAAAAACGCTGACTGCTATATGTGCACTTGCTATATGTGCAATAGGTATCAAACAGCTGATTGCTATATGTGCAATAGCTAATAAAAGCTGATTGCAATATTTGCAATAGCTGACAAAAGCGGATTGCTGTATGCACAATAGCTGACAAAAGCTGATTGCTATATGTGCAATAGGTGTCAAAAAGCTGATTGCTATATAAGCACTAGCCAGAAAAAGCTGAAAGCTATATGTGCACTTTCTGACGAAAGCTGATTGCTATATGTTCAATAGCTGACAAAATCTGAGTACTATATGTGCAATATTTGACAAAAGCGATTGATATATGTGCTATAACTGACAAATGCTGATTGCGATATGTGCTCTAGCTGACAAAAAGCTGATTGCTATATGTGCACTTGCTAAAAAAAGCTGACTGCTATATGTGTAATAGCTGACATAAGCTGATTGCTATGTGTGCACTAGCTGGCCAAAAGCTGATCGCTATATGTGCACTACCTGGCAAAATCGGATTGCTTTTTGTATGTGCACTTGCTGACAAAAAGCTGATTGCTACATGTTCAAAAAATAGATTACTATATGTGCAATAACTGACAAAAGCTGATTGCTATATGTGAAATAGCTGACAAAAGCTGATTGCTAAATGTGCAATAGGCGACAAAAAGCTGATTGCTATATTTGTACTAGCTGACAAAAAGCTGATAGTTATATGTATGTGCACTTGCTGACAGGAAGCTGATTGCTCTATGTTCACTAGCTGACAAAAGCTAATTGCTATATGTGCAATAGCTGGCAATATCTGATTGCAATTTGTACATGCACTTGCTGACAAAAAGCTGACATCTATATGTTCAAAAAATTTATAGATGTCAGCTTTTTGTAGCTATGTGCAATAGCTGGCAATATCTGATTGCAATGTGTACATGCACTTGCTGACAAAAAGCTGACATCTATATGTTCAAAAATTATATTACTATATGTGCAATAGCTGACAAAAGCTGATTGCTATATGTGCAATGGCTGACAAAAGCTGATTGGTATATGTGAAATAGGTGACAAAGAGCTGATTGTTCTTTTTTATGTACTAGCTGATAGCCATATGTGCACTTTCTGACGAAAAGCTGATTGCCATATGTGCAATAGCTAACAACTGTTGATTGCGATATGTACAATAGCTGATAAATGCTGATTGCAATATGTGCAATAGCTGACAAAAGCTGATTGCTATATTTGCAATATCTGACTAAAGCGGATTGCTGTATGTATAATAGCTGCTAAAGCTGATTGCTCTATGTGCACTAGTGTCAAAACGCTGACTGCTATATGTGCACTTCCTAAAAAAACGCTGATTGCGATATGTGCACTTGCTGACAAAAAGCTGATTGCCATATGTGCAATAGCTAAAAACAGCTGATTGCTATATGTAAAATAGCTGATAAAAGCTGATTGCAATATATGCAATTGCTGACAAAAGCTGATTGCAATATGTGCAATAGCTGACAAAAGCTGATTGCTAAATTTGCAATAGCTGACAAAAGCGGATTGCTGTATGTATAATAGCTGCTAAAGCTGATTGCTGTATGTGCACTAGTGTCAAAACGCGGACTGCTATACGTGCACTTGCTGAAAAACGATGACTGATATATGCTCACTAGCTGCTAAAAAGCTTATTGTTATATGTTCACTAGCTAACAACAGCTGATTGCTATATGTACAATAGCTGATAAAAGCTGATTGCTATTTGTACGTGCACTTGCTTACAAAAATCTGATTGCTATATGTTAAAAAAATAGGTAACTATATGTGCAATAGCTGAAATAAGCTGATTGCTATATGTGCAATAGCTGACAAAAGCTGATTGCTATATTTGCAATAGCTGACAAAAGCTGCTTGCTATATGTGCAATAGCTGACAAAAGCTGATTGCTATATGTGTAATAGCTCACAAAAGCTGATTGCTATATTTGTAATAGCTGATATTAGCTGATTGCTATATGTGCACTAGCTGGCCAAAAGCTGATCGCTATATGTGCACTAGCTGGCGAAATCGGATTGCTATTTGTATGTGCACTTGCTTGACAAAAAGCTGATTGCTATATGTTCAAAAAATAGATTACTATATTTGCAATAGCTGACAAAAGCTGATTGCTACATGTGAAATAGCTGACAAAAGCTGGTTGCTATATGTGCAATAGGTGACAAAAAGCTGAATGTTATATTTTTACTAGCTGACAAAAAGCTGACAGCTATATGTTCACTAGCTGTTAAAAAGCTGATTGCTATATGTGCACTTACTGAAAAAATCTGATTGCTGTATGTACAATAGGTGACAAAAGCTGATGGCCATTGTGCAATAGGTGATTGCTATATTTGTGTTAGCTGACAAAAAGCTGATAGTTATATTTATGTGTACTTGCTGACAAGAAGCTGATTGCTATAAATTCAAAAATCTGATAACTATATTTGCAATACCTGACAAAAGCTGATTGCTATATGTGCAATAGCTAACAAAAGCTGATTGCTATATGTGCAATAGCTGATAAAAGCTGATTGCAATATACTCAATAGCTGACAAAAGCTGAGTGCTATATTTGCAATAGCTGACAAAAGCGGATTGCTGTATGTATAATAGCTGCTAAAACTAATTGCTCTATGTGCACTGGTGTCAAAACGCCAATTGCCGTATGTGCACTTGCTAAAAAAACGCTGATTGCGATATGTGCTCTAGCTGACAAAAAGCTGATAGCTGTATGTGCAATAGCTGACAAAAGCTGATTGCTATATGTGCAATATCTGACAAATGCTGATTGTTATATGTGCAATAGCTGACAAAAGCTAATTGCTATATGTGCAATAGCTGCCAAAAGCTGATTGCTATATGTGCAAAAGCTGATTGCTATATGTGCAGTAGGTGACAGATGCTGATTGCTATATGTGCAATAGCTGACAAAAGCTAATTGCTACATGTGCAATAGCTGACAAAAGATGATTGCTATATGTGCAATAGCTGAAAAAAGCAGTTTTCAATGTGTGCAATATGTGGCAAATAGCTGATTGCTATATTTGCTCTAGCTGACAAAAACCTGATTGCCATATTTGCACTAGCTGACAAAAAGCTGATTGCTGTATGTGCACTAGCTGACAAATAGCTGATAGCTATATGTGCACTAGATGACAAATGCTGATTGCTGTATGTGCAATGGCTGACAAATGCTGATTGTGATATGTGCAATACCAAACAAAAGCTGATTGCTATATGTATGTGCACTTGCTGACAAAAAGCTGACTACTATATGTTCAAAAACTGATAACCATATCTGCAAAAGCTGATTGCTATATGTGCAATAGGTGACAAAAAGCTGATAGCTATTTTTGTACTAGCTGACAAAAAGCTGATAGCTATAAAGCTGATTGAAATATGTGCACTAGCTGACTAATGCTGATTGCTATAATTTCACTTGCTGAAAAAACGCTGACTGCTATATGTGCACTGAAAAAACGCTGACTGCTATATGTGCACTTGCTATATGTGCAATAGGTATCAAAAAGCTGATTGCTATATGTGCAATAGCTAATAAAAGCTGATTGCAATATGTGCAATAGCTGATTGCTATATTTGCAATAGCTGACAAAAGCGGATTGCTGTATGCACAATAGCTGACAAAAGCTGATTGCTATATGTGCAATAGGTGTCAAAAAGCCGATTGCTATATAAGCACTAGCCAGAAAAAGCTGAAAGCTATATGTGCACTTTCTGACGAAAGCTGATTGCTATATGTTCAATAGCTGACAAAATCTTAGTACTATATGTGCAATATCTGACAAAAGCGGGTTGATATATGTGCTATAACTGACAAATGCTGATTGCGATATGTGCTCTAGCTGACAAAAAGCTGATTGCTATATGTGCACTTGCTTAAAAAAGCTGACTGCTATATGTGTAATAGCTGACATAAGCTGATTGCTATGTGTGCACTAGCTGGCCAAAAGCTGATCGCTATATGTGCACTAGCTGGCAAAATCGGATTGCTTTTTGTATGTGCACTTGCTGACAAAAAGCTGATTGCTATATGTTCAAAAAATAGATTACTATATGTGCAATATCTGACAAAAGCGGGTTGATATAAGTGCTATAGCTGACAAATGCGGATTGCGATCTGTGCTCTAGCTGACAAAAAGCTGATTGCTATATGTGCTATAGCTGACAAATGCTGATTGCGATATGTGCTCTAGCTGACAAAAAGCTGATTGCTATATGTACACTTGCTGAAAAAACGCTGATTGCGATATGTGCTCTAGCTGACAAAAAGCTGATTGCTATATGTGCACTTGCTGAAAAAACGCTGATTGCGATATGTACTCTAGCTGACAAAAAGCTGATAGCTATATGTGCAATAGCTGACAAAAGCTGATTGCTGTGTGTACAAAAGCTGACAAAAGCTGATTGCTATATTTGCAATACGTGACAAAAAGCTGATTGCTATATTTGTACTAGCTGCCAAAAAGCTGATAGTTATATGTATGTGTACTTGCTGACAGGAAGCTGATTGCTCTATGTTCACTAGCTGACAAAGGCTAATTGCTATTTGTGCAATAGCTGGCAATATCTGATTGCAATTTGTACATGCACTTGCTGACAAAAAGCTGACATCTATATGTTCAAAAAATATATAGATATGTTCAAAAAATATATAGATGTCAGCTTTTTGTAGCTATGTGCAATAGCTGGCAATATCTGATTGCAATGTGTACATGCACTTGCTGACAAAAAGCTGACATCTATATGTTCAAAAATTATATTACTATATGTGCAATAGCTGACAAAAGCTGATTGCTATATGTGCAATGGCTGACAAAAGCTGATTGCTATATGTGCAATTGGTGACAAAAAGCTGATTGTTATTTTTTATGTACTAGCTGACAAAAAGCTGATAGCTATATGTGCACTTTCTGACAAAAAGCTGATTGCCATATATGCAATAGCTAACAACTGCTGCTAAAAAGCTTATTGTTATATGTTCACTAGCTAACAACAGCTGATTGCTATAGCTGATAAAAGCTGATTGCAATATGTGCAATAGCTGACAAAAATCTTATTGCTATATGTGCACTTCCTGAAAAAACGCTGACTGCTATATGTTCACTAGCTGCTAAAAAGATGATTGCTACATGTGCACTTGCTGACAATAGCTGATTGCTATATGTATCTGCACTTGCTGACAAGAAGCTGATTGCTATATGTTCAAAAAACTGATAGCTATATATGCAATAGCTAACAAAAGCTTGTTGCTATATGTGCAATAGCGAATGAAAGCTGATTGCGATATGTGCAATAGCGGACAAAAATCTTATTGCTATATGTGCACTTCCTGAAAAAACGCTGACTGCTATATGTTCACTAGCTGCTAAAAAGATGATTGCTACATGTGCACTTGCTGACAATAGCTGATTGCTATATGTATCTGCACTTGCTGACAAGAAGCTGATTGCTATATGTTCAAAAAACTGATAGCTATATGTGCAATAGCTGACAAAAGCTGATTGCTATATGTGCAATAGCGAATAAAAGCTGATTGCGATATGTGCAATAGCTGACAAAAATCTTATTGCTATATGTGCACTTCCTGAAAAAACGCTGACTGCTATATGTTCATTAGCTGCTAAAAAGATGATTGCTACATGTGCACTTCCTGAAAAAACGCTGACTGCTATATGTTCATTAGCTGCTAAAAAGATGATTGCTACATGTGCACTTGCTGACAAAAAGCTGATTGCAATATGTTCAAAAAATAGATTACTATATGTACAATAGCTGACAAAAGCTGATTGCTATATGTGAAATAGCTGACAAAAGCTGATTGCTAAATGTGCAATAGGCGACAAAAAGCTGATTGCTATATTTGTACTAGCTGACAAAAAGCTGATAGTTATATGTATGTGCACTTGCTGACAGGAAGCTGATTGCTCTATGTTCACTAGCTGACAAAAGCTAATTGCTATGTGTGCAATAGCTGGCAATATCTGATTGCAATTTGTACATGCACTTGCTGACAAAAAGCTGACATCTATATGTTCAAAAAATATATAGATATGTTCAAAAAATATATAGATGTCAGCTTTTTGTAGCTATGTGCAATAGCTGGCAATATCTGATTGCAATGTGTACATGCACTTGCTGACAAAAAGCTGACATCTATATGTTCAAAAATTATATTACTATATGTGCAATAGCTGACAAAAGCTGATTGCTATATGTGCAATGGCTGACAAAAGCTGATTGCTATATGTGAAATAGGTGACAAAAAGCTGATTGTTATTTTTTATGTACTCGCTGACAAAAAGCTGATAGCTATATGTGCACTTTCTGACGAAAAGCTGATTGCCATATGTGCAATAGCTAACAACTGCTGATTGCGATATGTACAATAGCTGATAAAAGCTGATTGCAATATGTGCAATAGCTGACAAAAGCTGATTGCTATATTTGCAATATCTGACTAAAGCGGATTGCTGTATGTATAATAGCTGCTAAAGCTGATTGCCCTATGTGCACTAGTGTCAAAACGCTGATTGCTATATGTGCACTTCCTAAAAACAACGCTGATTGCGATATGTGCACTTGCTGACAAAAAGCTGATTGCCATATGTGCAATAGCTAAAAACAGCTGATTGCTATATGTAAAATAGCTGATAAAAGCTGATTGCAATATGTGCAATAGCTGACAAAAGCTGATTGCAATATGTGCAATAGCTGACAAAAGCTGATTGCTAAATTTGCAATAGCTTACAAAAGCGGATTGCTGTATGTATAATAGCTGCTAAAGCTGATTGCTGTATGTGCACTAGTGTCAAAACGCGGACTGCTATACGTGCACTTGCTGAAAAACGCTGACTGATATATGCACACTAGCTGCTAAAAAGCTTATTGTTATATGTTCACTAGCTAACAACAGCTGATTGCTATATGTACAATAGCTGATAAAAGCTGATTGCTATTTGTACGTGCACTTGCTTACAAAAATCTGATTGCTATATGTTCAAAAAATAGGTAACTATATGTGCAATAGCTGAAAAAAGCTGATTGCTATATGTGCAATAGCTGACAAAAGCTGATTGCTATATGTGCAATAGCTGACAAAAGCTGCTTGCTATATGTGCAATAGCTGACAAAAGCTGATTGCTATATGTGTAATAGCTCACAAAAGCTGATTGCTATATGTGTAATAGCTGATATTAGCTGATTGCTATATGTGCACTAGCTGGCCAAAAGCTGATCGCTATATGTGCACTAGCTGGCGAAATCGTATTGCTATTTGTATGTGCACTTGCTTGACAAAAAGCTGATTGCTATATGTTAAAAAAATAGAAAACTATATGTGCAATAGCTGACAAAAGCTGATTGCTATATGTGCAATAGGTGACAAGAAGCTGAATGTTATATTTTTACTAGCTGACAAAAAGCTGACAGCTATATGTTCACTAGCTGTTAAAAAGCTGATTGCTATATGTGCACTTACCGAAAAAATCTGATTGCTGTATGTACAATAGCTGACAAAAGCTGATTGCCATTGTGCAATAGGTGATTGCTATATTTGTACTAGCTGACAAAAAGCTGATAGTTATATTTGTGTGTACTTGCTGACAAGAAGCTGATTGCTATATGTTCAAAAAATAGATTACTATATTTGCAATAGCTGACAAAAGCTGATTGCTACATGTGAAATAGCTGACAAAAGCTAGTTGCTATATGTGCAATAGGTGACAAAAAGCTGAATGTTATATTTTTTCTAGCTGACAAAAAGCTGACAGCTATATGTTCACTAGCTGTTAAAAAGCTGATTGCTATATGTGCACTTACTGAAAACATCTGATTGCTGTATGTACAATAGCTGACAAAAGCTGATTGCCATTGTGCAATAGGTGATTGCTATATTTGTACTAGCTGACAAAAAGCTGATAGTTATATTTGTGTGTACTTGCTGACAAGAAGCTGTTTGCTATATATTCAAAAAACTGATAACTATATTTGCAATACCTGACAAAAGCTGATTGCTATATGTGCAATAGCTAACAAAAGCTGATTGCTATATGTGCAATAGCTGATAAAAGCTGATTGCAATATGTGCAATAGCTGACAAAAGCTGATTGCTATATTTGCAATAGCTGACAAAAGCGGATTGCTGTATGTATAATAGCTGCTAAAACTAATTGCTCTATGAGCACTGGTGTCAAAACGCCAATTGCTAAAAAAACGCTGATTGCGATATGTGCTCTAGCTGACAAAAACCTGATTGCCATATTTGCACTAGCTGACAAAAAGCTGATTGCTGTATGTGCACTAGCTGACAAATAGCTGATAGCTATATGTGCACTAGATGACAAATGCTGATTGCTGTATGTGCAATGGCTGAAAAATGCTGATTGTGATATGTGCAATACCAAACAAAAGCTGATTGCTATATGTATGTGCACTTGCTGACAAAAAGCTGACTACTATATGTTCAAAAACTGATAACCATATCTGCAAAAGCTGATTGCTATATGTGCAATAGGTGACAAAAAGCTGATAGCTATTTTTGTACTAGCTGACAAAAAGCTGATAGCTATAAAGCTGATTGAAATATGTGCACTAGCTGACTAATGCTGATTGCTATAATTTCACTTGCTGAAAAAACGCTGACTGCTATATGTGCACTGAAAAAACGCTGACTGCTATATGTGCACTTGCTATATGTGCAATAGGTATCAAAAAGCTGATTGCTATATGTGCAATAGCTAATAAAAGCTGATTGCAATATGTGCAATAGCTGATTGCTATATTTGCAATAGCTGACAAAAGCGGATTGCTGTATGCACAATAGCTGACAAAAGCTGATTGCTATATGTGCAATAGGTGTCAAAAAGCCGATTGCTATATAAGCACTAGCCAGAAAAAGCTGAAAGCTATATGTGCACTTTCTGACGAAAGCTGATTGCTATATGTTCAATAGCTGACAAAATCTTAGTACTATATGTGCAATATCTGACAAAAGCGGGTTGATATATGTGCTATAACTGACAAATGCTGATTGCGATATGTGCTCTAGCTGACAAAAAGCTGATTGCTATATGTGCACTTGCTTAAAAAAGCTGACTGCTATATGTGTAATAGCTGACATAAGCTGATTGCTATGTGTGCACTAGCTGGCCAAAAGCTGATCGCTATATGTGCACTAGCTGGCAAAATCGGATTGCTTTTTGTATGTGCACTTGCTGACAAAAAGCTGATTGCTATATGTTCAAAAAATAGATTACTATATGTGCAATATCTGACAAAAGCGGGTTGATATAAGTGCTATAGCTGACAAATGCGGATTGCGATCTGTGCTCTAGCTGACAAAAAGCTGATTGCTATATGTGCTATAGCTGACAAATGCTGATTGCGATATGTGCTCTAGCTGACAAAAAGCTGATTGCTATATGTACACTTGCTGAAAAAACGCTGATTGCGATATGTGCTCTAGCTGACAAAAAGCTGATTGCTATATGTGCACTTGCTGAAAAAACGCTGATTGCGATATGTACTCTAGCTGACAAAAAGCTGATAGCTATATGTGCAATAGCTGACAAAAGCTGATTGCTGTGTGTACAAAAGCTGACAAAAGCTGATTGCTATATTTGCAATACGTGACAAAAAGCTGATTGCTATATTTGTACTAGCTGCCAAAAAGCTGATAGTTATATGTATGTGTACTTGCTGACAGGAAGCTGATTGCTCTATGTTCACTAGCTGACAAAGGCTAATTGCTATTTGTGCAATAGCTGGCAATATCTGATTGCAATTTGTACATGCACTTGCTGACAAAAAGCTGACATCTATATGTTCAAAAAATATATAGATATGTTCAAAAAATATATAGATGTCAGCTTTTTGTAGCTATGTGCAATAGCTGGCAATATCTGATTGCAATGTGTACATGCACTTGCTGACAAAAAGCTGACATCTATATGTTCAAAAATTATATTACTATATGTGCAATAGCTGACAAAAGCTGATTGCTATATGTGCAATGGCTGACAAAAGCTGATTGCTATATGTGCAATTGGTGACAAAAAGCTGATTGTTATTTTTTATGTACTAGCTGACAAAAAGCTGATAGCTATATGTGCACTTTCTGACAAAAAGCTGATTGCCATATATGCAATAGCTAACAACTGCTGCTAAAAAGCTTATTGTTATATGTTCACTAGCTAACAACAGCTGATTGCTATAGCTGATAAAAGCTGATTGCAATATGTGCAATAGCTGACAAAAATCTTATTGCTATATGTGCACTTCCTGAAAAAACGCTGACTGCTATATGTTCACTAGCTGCTAAAAAGATGATTGCTACATGTGCACTTGCTGACAATAGCTGATTGCTATATGTATCTGCACTTGCTGACAAGAAGCTGATTGCTATATGTTCAAAAAACTGATAGCTATATATGCAATAGCTAACAAAAGCTTGTTGCTATATGTGCAATAGCGAATGAAAGCTGATTGCGATATGTGCAATAGCGGACAAAAATCTTATTGCTATATGTGCACTTCCTGAAAAAACGCTGACTGCTATATGTTCACTAGCTGCTAAAAAGATGATTGCTACATGTGCACTTGCTGACAATAGCTGATTGCTATATGTATCTGCACTTGCTGACAAGAAGCTGATTGCTATATGTTCAAAAAACTGATAGCTATATGTGCAATAGCTGACAAAAGCTGATTGCTATATGTGCAATAGCGAATAAAAGCTGATTGCGATATGTGCAATAGCTGACAAAAGCTGATTGCAATATGTGCACTTCCTGAAAAAACGCTGACTGCTATATGTTCATTAGCTGCTAAAAAGATGATTGCTACATGTGCACTTCCTGAAAAAACGCTGACTGCTATATGTTCATTAGCTGCTAAAAAGATGATTGCTACATGTGCACTTGCTGACAAAAAGCTGATTGCAATATGTTCAAAAAATAGATTACTATATGTACAATAGCTGACAAAAGCTGATTGCTATATGTGAAATAGCTGACAAAAGCTGATTGCTAAATGTGCAATAGGCGACAAAAAGCTGATTGCTATATTTGTACTAGCTGACAAAAAGCTGATAGTTATATGTATGTGCACTTGCTGACAGGAAGCTGATTGCTCTATGTTCACTAGCTGACAAAAGCTAATTGCTATGTGTGCAATAGCTGGCAATATCTGATTGCAATTTGTACATGCACTTGCTGACAAAAAGCTGACATCTATATGTTCAAAAAATATATAGATATGTTCAAAAAATATATAGATGTCAGCTTTTTGTAGCTATGTGCAATAGCTGGCAATATCTGATTGCAATGTGTACATGCACTTGCTGACAAAAAGCTGACATCTATATGTTCAAAAATTATATTACTATATGTGCAATAGCTGACAAAAGCTGATTGCTATATGTGCAATGGCTGACAAAAGCTGATTTCTATATGTGAAATAGGTGACAAAAAGCTGATTGTTATTTTTTATGTACTAGCTGACAAAAAGCTGATAGCTATATGTGCACTTTCTGACGAAAAGCTGATTGCCATATGTGCAATAGCTAACAACTGCTGATTGCGATATGTACAATAGCTGATAAAAGCTGATTGCAATATGTGCAATAGCTGACAAAAGCTGATTGCTATATTTGCAATATCTGACTAAAGCGGATTGCTGTATGTATAATAGCTGCTAAAGCTGATTGCCCTATGTGCACTAGTGTCAAAACGCTGATTGCTATATGTGCACTTCCTAAAAACAACGCTGATTGCGATATGTGCACTTGCTGACAAAAAGCTGATTGCCATATGTGCAATAGCTAAAAACAGCTGATTGCTATATGTAAAATAGCTGATAAAAGCTGATTGCAATATGTGCAATAGCTGACAAAAGCTGATTGCAATATGTGCAATAGCTGACAAAAGCTGATTGCTAAATTTGCAATAGCTTACAAAAGCGGATTGCTGTATGTATAATAGCTGCTAAAGCTGATTGCTGTATGTGCACTAGTGTCAAAACGCGGACTGCTATACGTGCACTTGCTGAAAAACGCTGACTGATATATGCACACTAGCTGCTAAAAAGCTTATTGTTATATGTTCACTAGCTAACAACAGCTGATTGCTATATGTACAATAGCTGATAAAAGCTGATTGCTATTTGTACGTGCACTTGCTTACAAAAATCTGATTGCTATATGTTCAAAAAATAGGTAACTATATGTGCAATAGCTGAAAAAAGCTGATTGCTATATGTGCAATAGCTGACAAAAGCTGATTGCTATATGTGCAATAGCTGACAAAAGCTGCTTGCTATATGTGCAATAGCTGACAAAAGCTGATTGCTATATGTGTAATAGCTCACAAAAGCTGATTGCTATATGTGTAATAGCTGATATTGGCTGATTGCTATATGTGCACTAGCTGGCCAAAAGCTGATCGCTATATGTGCACTAGCTGGCGAAATCGTATTGCTATTTGTATGTGCACTTGCTTGACAAAAAGCTGATTGCTATATGTTAAAAAAATAGAAAACTATATGTGCAATAGCTGACAAAAGCTGATTGCTATATGTGCAATAGGTGACAAGAAGCTGAATGTTATATTTTTACTAGCTGACAAAAAGCTGACAGCTATATGTTCACTAGCTGTTAAAAAGCTGATTGCTATATGTGCACTTACCGAAAAAATCTGATTGCTGTATGTACAATAGCTGACAAAAGCTGATTGCCATTGTGCAATAGGTGATTGCTATATTTGTACTAGCTGACAAAAAGCTGATAGTTATATTTGTGTGTACTTGCTGACAAGAAGCTGATTGCTATATGTTCAAAAAATAGATTACTATATTTGCAATAGCTGACAAAAGCTGATTGCTACATGTGAAATAGCTGACAAAAGCTAGTTGCTATATGTGCAATAGGTGACAAAAAGCTGAATGTTATATTTTTTCTAGCTGACAAAAAGCTGACAGCTATATGTTCACTAGCTGTTAAAAAGCTGATTGCTATATGTGCACTTACTGAAAACATCTGATTGCTGTATGTACAATAGCTGACAAAAGCTGATTGCCATTGTGCAATAGGTGATTGCTATATTTGTACTAGCTGACAAAAAGCTGATAGTTATATTTGTGTGTACTTGCTGACAAGAAGCTGTTTGCTATATATTCAAAAAACTGATAACTATATTTGCAATACCTGACAAAAGCTGATTGCTATATGTGCAATAGCTAACAAAAGCTGATTGCTATATGTGCAATAGCTGATAAAAGCTGATTGCAATATGTGCAATAGCTGACAAAAGCTGATTGCTATATTTGCAATAGCTGACAAAAGCGGATTGCTGTATGTATAATAGCTGCTAAAACTAATTGCTCTATGAGCACTGGTGTCAAAACGCCAATTGCTAAAAAAACGCTGATTGCGATATGTGCTCTAGCTGACAAAAACCTGATTGCCATATTTGCACTAGCTGACAAAAAGCTGATTGCTGTATGTGCACTAGCTGACAAATAGCTGATAGCTATATGTGCACTAGATGACAAATGCTGATTGCTGTATGTGCAATGGCTGAAAAATGCTGATTGTGATATGTGCAATACCAAACAAAAGCTGATTGCTATATGTATGTGCACTTGCTGACAAAAAGCTGACTACTATATGTTCAAAAACTGATAACCATATCTGCAAAAGCTGATTGCTATATGTGCAATAGGTGACAAAAAGCTGATAGCTATTTTTGTACTAGCTGACAAAAAGCTGATAGCTATAAAGCTGATTGAAATATGTGCACTAGCTGACTAATGCTGATTGCTATAATTTCACTTGCTGAAAAAACGCTGACTGCTATATGTGCACTGAAAAAACGCTGACTGCTATATGTGCACTTGCTATATGTGCAATAGGTATCAAAAAGCTGATTGCTATATGTGCAATAGCTAATAAAAGCTGATTGCAATATGTGCAATAGCTGATTGCTATATTTGCAATAGCTGACAAAAGCGGATTGCTGTATGCACAATAGCTGACAAAAGCTGATTGCTATATGTGCAATAGGTGTCAAAAAGCCGATTGCTATATAAGCACTAGCCAGAAAAAGCTGAAAGCTATATGTGCACTTTCTGACGAAAGCTGATTGCTATATGTTCAATAGCTGACAAAATCTTAGTACTATATGTGCAATATCTGACAAAAGCGGGTTGATATATGTGCTATAACTGACAAATGCTGATTGCGATATGTGCTCTAGCTGACAAAAAGCTGATTGCTATATGTGCACTTGCTTAAAAAAGCTGACTGCTATATGTGTAATAGCTGACATAAGCTGATTGCTATGTGTGCACTAGCTGGCCAAAAGCTGATCGCTATATGTGCACTAGCTGGCAAAATCGGATTGCTTTTTGTATGTGCACTTGCTGACAAAAAGCTGATTGCTATATGTTCAAAAAATAGATTACTATATGTGCAATATCTGACAAAAGCGGGTTGATATAAGTGCTATAGCTGACAAATGCGGATTGCGATCTGTGCTCTAGCTGACAAAAAGCTGATTGCTATATGTGCTATAGCTGACAAATGCTGATTGCGATATGTGCTCTAGCTGACAAAAAGCTGATTGCTATATGTACACTTGCTGAAAAAACGCTGATTGCGATATGTGCTCTAGCTGACAAAAAGCTGATTGCTATATGTGCACTTGCTGAAAAAACGCTGATTGCGATATGTACTCTAGCTGACAAAAAGCTGATAGCTATATGTGCAATAGCTGACAAAAGCTGATTGCTGTGTGTACAAAAGCTGACAAAAGCTGATTGCTATATTTGCAATACGTGACAAAAAGCTGATTGCTATATTTGTACTAGCTGCCAAAAAGCTGATAGTTATATGTATGTGTACTTGCTGACAGGAAGCTGATTGCTCTATGTTCACTAGCTGACAAAGGCTAATTGCTATTTGTGCAATAGCTGGCAATATCTGATTGCAATTTGTACATGCACTTGCTGACAAAAAGCTGACATCTATATGTTCAAAAAATATATAGATATGTTCAAAAAATATATAGATGTCAGCTTTTTGTAGCTATGTGCAATAGCTGGCAATATCTGATTGCAATGTGTACATGCACTTGCTGACAAAAAGCTGACATCTATATGTTCAAAAATTATATTACTATATGTGCAATAGCTGACAAAAGCTGATTGCTATATGTGCAATGGCTGACAAAAGCTGATTGCTATATGTGCAATTGGTGACAAAAAGCTGATTGTTATTTTTTATGTACTAGCTGACAAAAAGCTGATAGCTATATGTGCACTTTCTGACAAAAAGCTGATTGCCATATATGCAATAGCTAACAACTGCTGCTAAAAAGCTTATTGTTATATGTTCACTAGCTAACAACAGCTGATTGCTATAGCTGATAAAAGCTGATTGCAATATGTGCAATAGCTGACAAAAATCTTATTGCTATATGTGCACTTCCTGAAAAAACGCTGACTGCTATATGTTCACTAGCTGCTAAAAAGATGATTGCTACATGTGCACTTGCTGACAATAGCTGATTGCTATATGTATCTGCACTTGCTGACAAGAAGCTGATTGCTATATGTTCAAAAAACTGATAGCTATATATGCAATAGCTAACAAAAGCTTGTTGCTATATGTGCAATAGCGAATGAAAGCTGATTGCGATATGTGCAATAGCGGACAAAAATCTTATTGCTATATGTGCACTTCCTGAAAAAACGCTGACTGCTATATGTTCACTAGCTGCTAAAAAGATGATTGCTACATGTGCACTTGCTGACAATAGCTGATTGCTATATGTATCTGCACTTGCTGACAAGAAGCTGATTGCTATATGTTCAAAAAACTGATAGCTATATGTGCAATAGCTGACAAAAGCTGATTGCTATATGTGCAATAGCGAATAAAAGCTGATTGCGATATGTGCAATAGCTGACAAAAGCTGATTGCAATATGTGCACTTCCTGAAAAAACGCTGACTGCTATATGTTCATTAGCTGCTAAAAAGATGATTGCTACATGTGCACTTCCTGAAAAAACGCTGACTGCTATATGTTCATTAGCTGCTAAAAAGATGATTGCTACATGTGCACTTGCTGACAAAAAGCTGATTGCAATATGTTCAAAAAATAGATTACTATATGTACAATAGCTGACAAAAGCTGATTGCTATATGTGAAATAGCTGACAAAAGCTGATTGCTAAATGTGCAATAGGCGACAAAAAGCTGATTGCTATATTTGTACTAGCTGACAAAAAGCTGATAGTTATATGTATGTGCACTTGCTGACAGGAAGCTGATTGCTCTATGTTCACTAGCTGACAAAAGCTAATTGCTATGTGTGCAATAGCTGGCAATATCTGATTGCAATTTGTACATGCACTTGCTGACAAAAAGCTGACATCTATATGTTCAAAAAATATATAGATATGTTCAAAAAATATATAGATGTCAGCTTTTTGTAGCTATGTGCAATAGCTGGCAATATCTGATTGCAATGTGTACATGCACTTGCTGACAAAAAGCTGACATCTATATGTTCAAAAATTATATTACTATATGTGCAATAGCTGACAAAAGCTGATTGCTATATGTGCAATGGCTGACAAAAGCTGATTGCTATATGTGAAATAGGTGACAAAAAGCTGATTGTTATTTTTTATGTACTAGCTGACAAAAAGCTGATAGCTATATGTGCACTTTCTGACGAAAAGCTGATTGCCATATGTGCAATAGCTAACAACTGCTGATTGCGATATGTACAATAGCTGATAAAAGCTGATTGCAATATGTGCAATAGCTGACAAAAGCTGATTGCTATATTTGCAATATCTGACTAAAGCGGATTGCTGTATGTATAATAGCTGCTAAAGCTGATTGCCCTATGTGCACTAGTGTCAAAACGCTGATTGCTATATGTGCACTTCCTAAAAACAACGCTGATTGCGATATGTGCACTTGCTGACAAAAAGCTGATTGCCATATGTGCAATAGCTAAAAACAGCTGATTGCTATATGTAAAATAGCTGATAAAAGCTGATTGCAATATGTGCAATAGCTGACAAAAGCTGATTGCAATATGTGCAATAGCTGACAAAAGCTGATTGCTAAATTTGCAATAGCTTACAAAAGCGGATTGCTGTATGTATAATAGCTGCTAAAGCTGATTGCTGTATGTGCACTAGTGTCAAAACGCGGACTGCTATACGTGCACTTGCTGAAAAACGCTGACTGATATATGCACACTAGCTGCTAAAAAGCTTATTGTTATATGTTCACTAGCTAACAACAGCTGATTGCTATATGTACAATAGCTGATAAAAGCTGATTGCTATTTGTACGTGCACTTGCTTACAAAAATCTGATTGCTATATGTTCAAAAAATAGGTAACTATATGTGCAATAGCTGAAAAAAGCTGATTGCTATATGTGCAATAGCTGACAAAAGCTGATTGCTATATGTGCAATAGCTGACAAAAGCTGCTTGCTATATGTGCAATAGCTGACAAAAGCTGATTGCTATATGTGTAATAGCTCACAAAAGCTGATTGCTATATGTGTAATAGCTGATATTAGCTGATTGCTATATGTGCACTAGCTGGCCAAAAGCTGATCGCTATATGTGCACTAGCTGGCGAAATCGTATTGCTATTTGTATGTGCACTTGCTTGACAAAAAGCTGATTGCTATATGTTAAAAAAATAGAAAACTATATGTGCAATAGCTGACAAAAGCTGATTGCTATATGTGCAATAGGTGACAAGAAGCTGAATGTTATATTTTTACTAGCTGACAAAAAGCTGACAGCTATATGTTCACTAGCTGTTAAAAAGCTGATTGCTATATGTGCACTTACCGAAAAAATCTGATTGCTGTATGTACAATAGCTGACAAAAGCTGATTGCCATTGTGCAATAGGTGATTGCTATATTTGTACTAGCTGACAAAAAGCTGATAGTTATATTTGTGTGTACTTGCTGACAAGAAGCTGATTGCTATATGTTCAAAAAATAGATTACTATATTTGCAATAGCTGACAAAAGCTGATTGCTACATGTGAAATAGCTGACAAAAGCTAGTTTTCTATATGTGCAATAGGTGACAAAAAGCTGAATGTTATATTTTTTCTAGCTGACAAAAAGCTGACAGCTATATGTTCACTAGCTGTTAAAAAGCTGATTGCTATATGTGCACTTACTGAAAACATCTGATTGCTGTATGTACAATAGCTGACAAAAGCTGATTGCCATTGTGCAATAGGTGATTGCTATATTTGTACTAGCTGACAAAAAGCTGATAGTTATATTTGTGTGTACTTGCTGACAAGAAGCTGTTTGCTATATATTCAAAAAACTGATAACTATATTTGCAATACCTGACAAAAGCTGATTGCTATATGTGCAATAGCTAACAAAAGCTGATTGCTATATGTGCAATAGCTGATAAAAGCTGATTGCAATATGTGCAATAGCTGACAAAAGCTGATTGCTATATTTGCAATAGCTGACAAAAGCGGATTGCTGTATGTATAATAGCTGCTAAAACTAATTGCTCTATGAGCACTGGTGTCAAAACGCCAATTGCTAAAAAAACGCTGATTGCGATATGTGCTCTAGCTGACAAAAACCTGATTGCCATATTTGCACTAGCTGACAAAAAGCTGATTGCTGTATGTGCACTAGCTGACAAATAGCTGATAGCTATATGTGCACTTGATGACAAATGCTGATTGCTGTATGTGCAATGGCTGACAAATGCTGATTGTGATATGTGCAATAGCAAACAAAAGCTGATTGCTATATGTATGTGCACTTGCTGACAAAAAGCTGACTACTATATGTTCAAAAACTGATAACCATATCTGCAAAAGCTGATTGCTATATGTGCAATAGGTGACAAAAAGCTGATAGCTATTTTTGTACTAGCTGACAAAAAGCTGATAGCTATAAAGCTGATTGCAATATGTGCACTAGCTGACTAATGCTGATTGCTATAATTTCACTTGCTGAAAAAACGCTGTCTGCTATATGTGCACTGAAAAAACGCCGACTGCTATATGTGCACTTGCTATATGTGCAATAGGTATCAAAAAGCTGATTGCTATATGTGCAAATCCTGAAAAAACGCTGACTGCTATATGTTCACTAGCTGCTAAAAAGATGATTGCTACATGTGCACTTGCTGACAATAGCTGATTGCTATATGTAACTGCACTTGCTGACAAGAAGCTGATTGCTATATGTTCAAAAAACTGATAGCTATATATGCAATAGCTAACAAAAGCTTGTTGCTATATGTGCAATAGCGAATAAAAGCTGATTGCGATATGTGCAATAGCGGACACAAATCTTATTGCTATATGTGCACTTCCTGAAAAAACGCTGACTGCTATATGTTCACTAGCTGCTAAAAAGATGATTGCTACATGTGCATTTGCTGACAATAGCTGATTGCTATATGTATCTGCACTTGCTGACAAGAAGCTGATTGCTATATGTTTAAAAAACTGATAGCTATATGTGCAATAGCTGACAAAAGCTGATTGCTATATGTGCAATAGCTGACAAAAATCTGATTGCTATATGTATCTGCACTTGCTGACAAGAAGCTGATTGCTATATGTTCAAAAAACTGATAGCTATATGTGCAATAGCTGACAAAAGCTGATTGCTATATGTTCAAAAAATAGATTACTATATGTACAATAGCTGACAAAAGCTGATTGCTATATGTGAAATAGCTGACAAAAGCTGATTGCTAAATGTGCAATAGGCGACAAAAAGCTGATTGCTATATTTGTACTAGCTGACAAAAAGCTGATAGTTATATGTATGTGCACTTGCTGACAGGAAGCTGATTGCTCTATGTTCACTAGCTGACAAAAGCTAATTGCTATGTGTGCAATAGCTGGCAATATCTGATTGCAATTTGTACATGCACTTGCTGACAAAAAGCTGACATCTATATGTTCAAAAAATATATAGATATGTTCAAAAAATATATAGATGTCAGCTTTTTGTAGCTATGTGCAATAGCTGGCAATATCTGATTGCAATGTGTACATGCACTTGCTGACAAAAAGCTGACATCTATATGTTCAAAAATTATATTACTATATGTGCAATAGCTGACAAAAGCTGATTGCTATATGTGCAATGGCTGACAAAAGCTGATTGCTATATGTGAAATAGGTGACAAAAAGCTGATTGTTATTTTTTATGTACTAGCTGACAAAAAGCTGATAGCTATATGTGCACTTTCTGACGAAAAGCTGATTGCCATATGTGCAATAGCTAACAACTGCTGATTGCGATATGTACAGTAGCTGAGAAAAGCTGATTGCAATGTGTGCAATAGCTGACAAAAGCTGATTGCTATATTTGCAATATCTGACTAAAGCGGATTGCTGTATGTATAATAGCTGCTAAAGCTGATTGCTCTATGTGCACTAGTGTCAAAACGCTGATTGCTATATGTGCACTTCCTAAAAACAACGCTGATTGCGATATGTGCACTTGCTGACAAAAAGCTGATTGCAATATGTGCAATAGCTGACAAAAGCTGATTGCTAAATTTGCAATAGCTTATAATAGCTGCTAAAGCTGATTGCTGTATGTGCACTAGTGTCAAAACGCGGACTGCTATACGTGCACTTGCTGAAAAACGCTGACTGATATATGCTCACTAGCTGCTAAAAAGCTTATTGTTATATGTTCACTAGCTAACAACAGCTGATTGCTATATGTACAATAGCTGATAAAAGCTGATTGCTATTTGTACGTGCACTTGCTTACAAAAATCTGATTGCTATATGTTCAAAAAATAGGTAACTATATGTGCAATAGCTGAAAAAAGCTGATTGCTATATGTGCAATAGCTGACAAAAGCTGATTGCTATATGTGCAATAGCTGACAAAAGCTGCTTGCTATATGTGCAATAGCTGACAAAAGCTGATTGCTATATGTGTAATAGCTCACAAAAGCTGATTGCTATATGTGTAATAGCTGATATTAGCTGATTGCTATATGTGCACTAGCTGGCCAAAAGCTGATCGCTATATGTGCACTAGCTGGCGAAATCGTATTGCTATTTGTATGTGCACTTGCTTGACAAAAAGCTGATTGCTATATGTTAAAAAAAAATAGAAAACTATATGTGCAATAGCTGACAAAAGCTGATTGCTATATGTGCAATAGGTGACAAGAAGCTGAATGTTATATTTTTACTAGCTGACAAAAAGCTGACAGCTATATGTTCACTAGCTGTTAAAAAGCTGATTGCTATATGTGCACTTACTGAAAAAATCTGATTGCTGTATGTACAATAGCTGACAAAAGCTGATTGCCATTGTGCAATAGGTGATTGCTATATTTGTACTAGCTGACAAAAAGCTGATAGTTATATTTGTGTGTACTTGCTGACAAGAAGCTGATTGCTATATGTTCAAAAAATAGATTACTATATCTGCAATAGCTGACAAAAGCTGATTGCTACATGTGAAATAGCTGACAAAAGCTAGTTGCTATATGTGCAATAGGTGACAAAAAGCTGAATGTTATATTTTTTCTAGCTGACAAAAAGCTGACAGCTATATGTTCACTAGCTGTTAAAAAGCTGATTGCTATATGTGCACTTACTGAAAAAATCTGATTGCTGTATGTACAATAGCTGACAAAAGCTGATTGCCATTGTGCAATAGGTGATTGCTATATTTGTACTAGCTGACAAAAAGCTGATAGTTATATTTGTGTGTACTTGCTGACAAGAAGCTGATTGCTATATATTCAAAAAACTGATAACTATATTTGCAATACCTGACAAAAGCTGATTGCTATATGTGCAATAGCTAACAAAAGCTGATTGCTATATGTGCAATAGCTGATAAAAGCTGATTGCAATATGTGCAATAGCTGACAAAAGCTGATTGCTATATTTGCAATAGCTGACAAAAGCGGATTGCTGTATGTATAATAGCTGCTAAAACTAATTGCTCTATGAGCACTGGTGTCAAAACGCCAATTGCCGTATGTGCACTTGCTAAAAAAACGCTGATTGCGATATGTGCTCTAGCTGACAAAAAGCTGATAGCTGTATGTGCAATAGCTGACAAAAGCTGATTGCTATATGTGCAATATCTGACAAATGCTGATTGCTATATGTGCAATAGCTAACAAAAGCTAATTGCTATATGTGCAATAGCTGCCAAAAGCTGATTGCTATATGTGCAAAAGCTGATTGCTATATGTGCAATAGGTGACAAATGCTGATTGCTATATGTGCAATAGCTGACAAAAGCTAATTGCTACATGTGCAATAGCTGACAAAAGATGATTGCTATATGTGCAATAGCTGAAAAAAGCAGTTTTCTATGTGTGCAATAGGTGGCAAATAGCTGATTGCTATATTTGCTCTAGCTGACAAAAACCTGATTGCCATATTTGCACTAGCTGACAAAAAGCTGATTGCTGTATGTGCACTAGCTGACAAATAGCTGATAGCTATATGTGCACTTGATGACAAATGCTGATTGCTGTGTGTGCAATGGCTGACAAATGCTGATTGTGATATGTGCAATAGCAAACAAAAGCTGATTGCTATATGTATGTGCACTTGCTGACAAAAAGCTGACTACTATATGTTCAAAAACTGATAACCATATCTGCAAAAGCTGATTGCTATATGTGCAATAGGTGACAAAAAGCTGATAGCTATTTTTGTACTAGCTGACAAAAAGCTGATAGCTATAAAGCTGATTGCAATATGTGCACTAGCTGACTAATGCTGATTGCTATAATTTCACTTGCTGAAAAAACGCTGTCTGCTATATGTGCACTGAAAAAACGCCGACTGCTATATGTGCACTTGCTATATGTCCAATAGGTATCAAAAAGCTGATTGCTATATGTGCAATAGCTAATAAAAGCTGATTGCAATATGTGCAATAGCTGATTGCTATATTTGCAATAGCTGACAAAAGCGGATTGCTGTATGCACAATAGCTGACAAAAGCTGATTGCTATATGTGCAAAAGGTGTCAAAAAGCTGATTGCTATATAAGCACTAGCCAGAAAAAGCTGAAAGCTATATGTGCACTTTCTGACGAAAGCTGATTGCTATATGTTCAATAGCTGACAAAATCTGAGTACTATATGTGCAATATCTGACAAAAGCGGGTTGATTATGTGCTATAACTGACAAATGCTGATTGCGATATGTGCTCTAGCTGACAAAAAGCTGATTGCTATATGTGCACTTGCTTAAAAAAGCTGACTGCTATATGTGTAATAGCTGACATAAGCTGATTGCTATGTGTGCACTAGCTGGCCAAAAGCTGATCGCTATATGTGCACTAGCTGGCAAAATCGGATTGCTTTTTTATGTTCACTTGCTGACAAAAAGCTGATTGCTATATGTTCAAAAAAACGATTACTATATGTGCAATATCTGACAAAAGCGGGTTGATATAAGTGCTATAGCTGACAAATGCTGATTGCGATCTGTGCTCTAGCTGACAAAAAGCTGATTGCTATATGTGCTATAGCTGACAAATGCTGATTGCGATATGTGCTCTAGCTGACAAAAAGCTGATTGCTATATGTGCACTTGCTGAAAAAACGCTGATTGCGATATGTGCTCTAGCTGACAAAGAGCTGATAGCTATATGTGCAATAGCTGACAAAAGCTGATTGCTATATTTGCAATACGTGACAAAAAGCTGATTGCTATATTTGTACTAGCTGACAAAAAGCTGATAGTTATATGTATGTGCACTTGCTGACAGGAAGCTGATTGCTCTATGTTCACTAGCTGACAAAGGCTAATTGCTATTTGTGCAATAGCTGGCAATATCTGATTGCAATTTGTACATGCACTTGCTGACAAAAAGCTGACATCTATATGTTCAAAAAATATATTACTATATGTGCAATAGCTGACAAAAGCTGATTGCTATATGTGCAATGGCTGACAAAAGCTGATTGCTATATGTGCAATAGGTGACAAAAAGCTGATTGTTATTTTTAATGTACTAGCTGACAAAAAGCTGATAGCTATATGTGCACTTTCTGACAAAAAGCTGATTGCCATATGTGCAATAGCTAACAACTGCTGCTAAAAAGCTTATTGTTATATGTTCACTAGCTAACAACAGCTGATTGCTATAGCTGATAAAAGCTGATTGCAATATGTGCAATAGCTGACAAAAATCTTATTGCTATATGTGCACTTCCTGAAAAAACGCTGACTGCTATATGTTCACTAGCTGCTAAAAAGATGATTGCTACATGTGCACTTGCTGACAATAGCTGATTGCTATATGTATCTGCACTTGCTGACAAGAAGCTGATTGCTATATGTTCAAAAAACTGATAGCTATATGTGCAATAGCTGACAAAAGCTGATTGCTATATGTGCAATAGCTGACAAAAATCTGATTGCTATATGTATCTGCACTTGCTGACATGAAGCTGATTGCTATATGTTCAAAAAACTGATAGCTATATGTGCAATAGCTGATAAAAGCTGATTGCTATATGTGCAATAGCGAATAAAAGCTGATTGCGATATGTGCAATAGCTGACAAAAATCTTATTGCTATATGTATCTGCAGTTGCTGACAAGAAGCTGATTGCTATATGTTCAAAAAACTGATAGCTATATGTGCAATAGCTGACAAAAGCTTGTTGCTATATGTGCAATAGCGAATAAAAGCTGATTGCGATATGTGCAATAACGGACAAAAATCTTATTGCTATATGTGCACTTCCTGAAAAAACGCTGACTGCTATATGTTCACTAGCTGCTAAAAAGATGATTGCTACATGTGTACTTGCTGACAATAGCTGATTGCTATATGTATCTGCACTTGCTGACAAGAAGCTGATTGCTATATGTTCAAAAAACTGATAGCTATGTGTGCAATAGCTGACAAAAGCTGATTGCTATATGTGCAATAGCTGACAAAAGCGGATTGCTGTATGTGCACTGGGGTCAAAACGGTAACTGCCGTATGTGCACTTGCTAAAAAATCGCTGATTGCGATATGTGCTCTAGCTGACAAAAAGCTGATAACTATAGGTGCAATTGCTGACAAAAGCTGATAGCTATATGTGCACTTTCTGACAAAAGCTGATTGCTATATGTGCAATAGCTGACAAAAGCTAATTGCTATATGTGCAATAGCTGACAAAAGCAGATTGCTATATTTGCAATAGCTGACAAAAGCGGATTGCTGTATGTATAATAGCTGCTAAAACTGATTGCTCTGTGCACTGGTGTCAAAACGCTAATTGCCGTATGTACACTTGCTAAAAAAACGCTGATTGCGATATGTGCTCTAGCTGACAAAAAGCTGATAGCTATAGGTGCAATTGCTGACAAAAGCTGATAGCTATATGTGCACTTTCTGACAAAAGCTGATTGCTATATGTGCACTTCCTGAAAACACGCTGACTTGTATATGTCCACAAGCTGCTATAAAGATGATTGCTAGATGTGCACTTGCTGACAAAAGCTGATTACTGTATGTACAATAGCTGACAAAAGCTGATTGCTTTATGTACAATAGCTAACATAAACTGATTGCTATATGTGCAATATCTGACAAACGCTTATTGCTATATGTATGTGCACTTGCTGACAAAAAGCTGATGGCTATATGATTAAAATAGCTGATTCCTATATGTGCTATAGCTGACAAAAGCTGATTGCTATCTGTGCAATAGGCGACAAAAAGCTGATTGCTATATTTGTACTAGCTGACAAAAAGCTGATAATTATATGTATGTGCACTTGCTGACAAGAAGCTGATTGCTATATGCTCACTAGCTGTAAAAAGTTGATTGTTATATGTGCACTTGCTGACAAAAGCTGATTGCTGTATGTATAATAGCTGACAAAAGCTGTTTGCCCAATGTTCACTAGCTGACAAAAGCTGATTGCTATATGTGCAATAGCTATCAACAGCTGATTGCTATATGTACAATAGCTGATAAAACCTGATTGCTATATTTTCACTAGCTGACAAAAAGCTGATTGCTATATTTGCAATAGCTGACAAAAGCGGATTGCTGTTTGTATAATAGCTGACAAAAGCTGATTGCTCTATGTGCACTAGCTGACAAAACGCTGATTGCTATATTTTCACTAGCTGACAAAAAGCTGATTGCTATATTTTCACTAGCTGACAAAAAGCTGATTGCTATATGTGAATTAGCTGACAAAAAACTGATAGCTATATGTGCACTTTCTGACAAAAGCTGATTGCTATATTTGTACTCGCTGAAAAAACGCTGACTGCTATATGTTCACTAGCAGCTAAGAAGCTGATTGCTATTTGTGCACTTACTGACAAAATCTGATTGTTGTATGATTAATAGCTGCTAAAGCTGATGGCACTATGTGCACTACTGTCAAAACGCTGATTGCTATATGTGCACTTCCTGAAAACACGCTGACTGCTATATGACCACAAGCTGCTATGAAGATGATTGCTAGATGTGCACTTGCTGACAAAAGCTGATTACTGTATGTACAATAGCTGACAAAGGCTGATTGCTTTATGTGCAATAGCTAACATAAACTGATTGCTATATGTGCAATAGCTGACAAACGCTGATTGCTATATGTATGTGCACTTGCTGACAAAATCTGATTGCTATATGTCCAATAGCTGACAAAATCTGATAGCTATATGTACAATAGCTGACGAAAGCTGTATGCCACATGTGCAATAGATGACAAACGCTGATTGCTATATGTATGTGCACTTGCTGACAAAAGCTGATTGCTGTATGTGCAATAGCTGGCAAAAGCTAATTGCTATATGTGCAATAGGCGACAAAAAGCTGATTGCTATATTTGTAGCTGATAGTTATATGTATGTCCACTTGCTGACAAGAAGCTGATTGATCTATGTTCACTAGCTGACAAAAGCTAATTGCTATATGTGCAATAACTGATTGCTATATGTGTAATAGCTGACAAAAGCTGATTGCTATATGTGCAATAGCTGACAAAAGCTTATTGCAATATGTGCAATAGCTGACAAAAGCTGATTGCTATATGTGCAATAGCTGACAAACGCTGATTGCTATATGTATGTGCACTTGCTGACAAAAGCTGATTGCTGTATGTGCAATAGCTGACAAAAGCTAATTGCTATATGTGCAATAGGCGACAAAAAGCTGATTGCTATATTTGTAGCTGATAGTTATATGTATGTCCACTTGCTGACAAGAAGCTGATTGATCTATGTTCACTAGCTGACAAAAGCTAATTGGTATATGTGCAATAGCTGGCAATATCTGATTGCTATATGTGTAATAGCTGACAAAAGCTGATTGCTATATGTGCAATAGCTGATAAAAGCTTATTGCAATATGTGCAATAGCTGACAAAAGCTGATTGCTATATTTTCACTAGCTGACAAAAAGCTGATTGCTATATGTGAATTAGCTGACAAAAAGCTGATAGCTGTATGTGCTCTTGCTGACAAAAGCTTATTGCTGTATGTGCAAAAGTTGACAAATGCTGATTGCGATATGTGCAATAGCTGACAAAAGCAGATTTCTATATGTGCAATAGGTGACAAAAACCTGATTGCTATATTTGCAATAGCTGACAAAAGCGGATTGCTGTATGATTAATAGCTGCTAAAGCTGATTGCTCTATGTGCACTACTGTCAAAACGCTGATTGCTATATATGCACTTGCTGAAAAAATGCTGACTGCTATATGTTCACTAGTTGCTAAGAAGCTGATTGCTATATGTGCACTTACTGACAAAATCTGATTGCTGTATGTACAATAGCTGACGAAAGCTGTATGCCACATGTGCAATAGGTGACAACAAGCTGATTGCTATATTTGCACTAGCTGACAAAAAGCTGATTGCTATATGTGCATAAGCTGACAAAAAGCTGATAGCTATATGCGCTCTTGCTGACAAAAGCTGATTGTTGTATGTGCAAAAGCTGAAAAATGTTTATTGCGATATGTGCAATAGCTGACAAAAGCTGATTGCTATATGTGCATTTTTTGAAAAAACGCTGACAGCTAAATGTTCACAAGCTGCTATAAAGATGATTGCTAGATGTGCACTTGCTGATTAAAGCTGATTGCTGTATGTACAATAGCTGACAAAAGCTGATTGCTATATGTGCAATAGCTAACATAAACTGATTGCTATATGTGCAATAGCTGACAAACGCTGATTGCTATATGTATGTGCACTTGCTGACAAAAGCTGATTGCTGTATGTGCAATAGCTGACAAAAGCGGATTGCTGTATGATTAATAGCTGCTAAAGCTGATTGCTCTATGTGCACTACTGTCAAAACGCTGATTGCTATATGTGCACTTGCTGAAAAAACGCTGATTGCTATATGCTCACTAGCTGTGAAAAGCTGATTGTTATATGTGCACTTGCTGACAAAAGCTGTTTGCTGTATGTATAATAGCTGACAAAATCTGATTGCTCTATGTTCACTAGCTGATAAAAGCTGATTGCTATAAGTGCAATAGCTGGCAAAATCTGATTGCTATTTGTGTTTGCACTTGCTGACAAAAGCTGATTGCTGTAAGTGCAATAGCTGACAAAAGTTAATTGCTATATGTGCAATAGGCGACAAAAAGCTGATTGCTATATTTGTAGCTGATAGTTATATGTATGTCCACTTGCTGACAAGAAGCTGATTGATCTATGTTCACTAGCTGACAAAAGCTAATTGCTATATGTGCAATAGCTGGCAATATCTGATTGCTATATGTGTAATAGGTGACAAAAACCTGATTGCTATATTTGCAATAGCTGACAAAAGCGGATTGCTGTATGATTAATAGCTGCTAAAGCTGATTGCTCTATGTGCACTACTGTCAAAACGCTGATTGCTATATATGCACTTGCTGAAAAAATGCTGACTGCTATATGTTCACTAGTTGCTAAGAAGCTGATTGCTATATGTGCACTTACTGACAAAATCTGATTGCTGTATGTACAATAGCTGACGAAAGCTGTATGCCACATGTGCAATAGGTGACAACAAGCTGATTGCTATATTTGCACTAGCTGACAAAAAGCTGATTGCTATATGTGCATAAGCTGACAAAAAGCTGATAGCTATATGCGCTCTTGCTGACAAAAGCTGATTGTTGTATGTGCAAAAGCTGAAAAATGTTTATTGCGATATGTGCAATAGCTGACAAAAGCTGATTGCTATATGTGCATTTTTTGAAAAAACGCTGACAGCTAAATGTTCACAAGCTGCTATAAAGATGATTGCTAGATGTGCACTTGCTGATTAAAGCTGATTGCTGTATGTACAATAGCTGACAAAAGCTGATTGCTATATGTGCAATAGCTAACATAAACTGATTGCTATATGTGCAATAGCTGACAAACGCTGATTGCTATATGTATGTGCACTTGCTGACAAAAGCTGATTGCTGTATGTGCAATAGCTGACAAAAGCGGATTGCTGTATGATTAATAGCTGCTAAAGCTGATTGCTCTATGTGCACTACTGTCAAAACGCTGATTGTTATATGTGCACTTGCTGACAAAAGCTGATTGCTGTATGTATAATAGCTGACAAAATCTGATTGCTCTATGTTCACTAGCTGATAAAAGCTGATTGCTATAAGTGCAATAGCTGGCAAAATCTGATAGCTATTTGTGTTTGCACTTGCTGACAAAAGCTGATTGCTGTAAGTGCAATAGCTGACAAAAGTTAATTGCTATATGTGCAATAGGCGACAAAAAGCTGATTGCTATATTTGTAGCTGATAGTTATATGTATGTCCACTTGCTGACAAGAAGCTGATTGATCTATGTTCACTAGCTGACAAAAGCTAATTGCTATATGTGCAATAGCTGGCAATATCTGATTGCTATATGTGTAATAGGTGACAAAAACCTGATTGCTATATTTGCAATAGCTGACAAAAGCGGATTGCTGTATGATTAATAGCTGCTAAAGCTGATTGCTCTATGTGCACTACTGTCAAAACGCTGATTGCTATATATGCACTTGCTGAAAAAATGCTGACTGCTATATGTTCACTAGTTGCTAAGAAGCTGATTGCTATATGTGCACTTACTGACAAAATCTGATTGCTGTATGTACAATAGCTGACGAAAGCTGTATGCCACATGTGCAATAGGTGACAACAAGCTGATTGCTATATTTGCACTAGCTGACAAAAAGCTGATTGCTATATGTGCATAAGCTGACAAAAAGCTGATAGCTATATGCGCTCTTGCTGACAAAAGCTGATTGTTGTATGTGCAAAAGCTGACAAATGTTGATTACGATATGTGCAATAGCTGACAAAAGCTGATTGCTATATGTGCACTTCCTGAAAAAACGCTGACAGCTAAATGTTCACAAGCTGCTATAAAGATGATTGCTAGATGTGCACTTGCTGACAAAAGCTGATTGCTGTATGTACAATAGCTGACAAAAGCTGATTGCTATATGTGCAATAGCTGGCAATATCTGATTGCTATATGTGTAATAGCTGACAAAAGCTGATTGCTATATGTGCAATAGCTGACAAAAGCTTATTGCAATATGTGCAATAGCTGACAAAAGCTGATTGCTATATGTGCAATAGCTGACAAACGCTGATTGCTATATGTATATGCACTTGCTGACCAAAGCTGATTGCTGTAAGTGCAATAGCTGACAAAAGTTAATTGCTATATGTGCAATAGGCGACAAAAAGCTGATTGCTATATTTGTAGCTGATAGTTATATGTATGTCCACTTGCTGACAAGAAGCTGATTGATCTATGTTCACTAGCTGACAAAAGTTAATTGCTATATGTGCAATAGCTGACAAAAGCTTATTGCAATTTTTGCAATAGCTGACAAAAGCGGATTGCTGTATGATTAATAGCTGCTAAAGCTGATTGCTCTATATGCACTACTGTCAAAACGCTGATTGCTATATGTGCACTTGCTGAAAAAACGCTGATTGCTATATGCTCACTAGCTGTAAAAAGCTGATTGTTATATGTGCACTTGCTGACAAAAGCTGATTGCTGTATGTATAATCGCTGACAAAAGCTGATTGCTCTATGTTCACTAGCTGATAAAATCTGATTGCTATAAGTGCAATAGCTGGCAAAATCTGATTGCTATTTGTGTTTGCACTTGCTGACAAAAAGCTGATTGCTATATATGCACTTGCTGAAAAAATGCTGACTGCTATATGTTCACTAGTTGCTAAGAAGCTGATTGCTATATGTGCACTTACTGACAAAATCTGATTGCTGTATGTACAATAGCTGACGAAAGCTGTATGCCACATGTGCAATAGGTGACAACAAGCTGATTGCTATATTTGCACTAGCTGACAAAAAGCTGATTGCTATATGTGCATAAGCTGACAAAAAGCTGATAGCTATATGCGCTCTTGCTGACAAAAGCTGATTGTTGTATGTGCAAAAGCTGACAAATGTTGATTGCGATATGTGCAATAGCTGACAAAAGCTGATTGCTATATGTGCACTTCCTGAAAAAACGCTGACAGCTAAATGTTCACAAGCTGCTATAAAGATGATTTCTAGATGTGCACTTGCTGATTAAAGCTGATTGCTGTATGTACAATAGCTGACAAAAGCTGATTGCTATATGTGCAATAGCTAACATAAACTGATTGCTATATGTGCAAAAGCTGACAAACGCTGATTGCTATGTGTATGTGCACTTGCTGACAAAAGCTGATTGCTGTATGTGCAATAGCTGACAAAAGCGGATTGCTGTATGATTAATAGCTGCTAAAGCTGATTGCTCTATGTGCACTACTGTCAAAACGCTGATTGCTATATGTGCACTTGCTGAAAAAACGCTGATTGCTATATGCTCACTAGCTGTGAAAAGCTGATTGTTATATGTGCACTTGCTGACAAAAGCCGATTGCTGTATGTATAATAGCTGACAAAAGCTGATTGCTCTATGTTCACTAGCTGATAAAAGCTGATTGCTATAAGTGCAATAGCTGGCAAAATCTGATTGCTATTTGTGTTTGCACTTGCTGACAAAAAGCTGATTGCTACATATGCACTTGCTGAAAAAATGCTGACTGCTATATGTTCACTAGTTGCTAAGAAGCTGATTGCTATATGTGCACTTACTGACAAGATCTGATTGCTGTATGTACAATAGCTGACGAAAGCTGTATGCCACATGTGCAATAGGTGACAACAAGCTGATTGCTATATTTGCACTAGCTGACAAAAAGCTGATTGCTATATGTGCATAAGCTGACAAAAATCTGATAGCTATATGCGCTCTTGCTGACAAAAGCTGATTGTTGTATGTGCAAAAGCTGACAAATGTTGATTGCGATATGTGCAATAGCTGACAAAAGCTGATTGCTATATGTGCACTTCCTGCAAAAACGCTGACTGCTAAATGTTCACAAGCTGCTATAAAGATTATTGCTAGATGTGCACTTGCTGACAAAAGCTGATTGCTGTATGTACAATAGCTGACCTAAGCAGATTGCTATATGTGCAATAGCTAACATAAACTGATTGCTATATGTGCAATAGATGACAAACGCTGATTGCTATATGTATGTGCACTTGCTGACAAAAGCTGATTGCTGTATGTGCAATAGCTGACAAAAGCGGATTGCTGTATGATTAATAGCTGCTAAAGCTGATTGCTCTATGTGCACTACTGTCAAAACGCTGATTGCTATATGTGCACTTGCTGAAAAAACGCTGATTGCTATATGCTCACTAGCTGTGAAAAGCTGATTGTTATATGTGCACTTGCTGACAAAAGCCGATTGCTGTATGTATAATAGCTGACAAAAGCTGATTGCTCTATGTTCACTAGCTGATAAAAGCTGATTGCTATAAGTGCAATAGCTGGCAAAATCTGATTGCTATTTGTGTTTGCACTTGCTGACAAAAAGCTGATTGCTACATATGCACTTGCTGAAAAAATGCTGACTGCTATATGTTCACTAGTTGCTAAGAAGCTGATTGCTATATGTGCACTTACTGACAAGATCTGATTGCTGTATGTACAATAGCTGACGAAAGCTGTATGCCACATGTGCAATAGGTGACAACAAGCTGATTGCAATATTTGCACTAGCTGACAAAAAGCTGATTGCTATATGTGCATAAGCTGACAAAAAGCTGATAGCTATATGCGCTCTTGCTGACAAAAGCTGATTGTTGTATGTGCAAAAGCTGACAAATGTTGATTGCGATATGTGCAATAGCTGACAAAAGCTGATTGCTATATGTGCACTTCCTGAAAAAACGCTGACAGCTAAATGTTCACAAGCTGCTATAAAGATGATTGCCAGATGTGCACTTGCTGATTAAAGCTGATTGCTGTATGTACAACAGCTGACAAAAGCTGATTGCTATATGTGCAATAGCTTACATAAACTGATTGCTATATGTGCAATAGCTGACAAACGCTGATTGCTATATGTATGTGCACTTGCTGACAAAAGCTGATTGCTGTATGTGCAATAGCTGACAAAAGCGGATTGCTGTATGATTAATAGCTGCTAAAGCTGATTGCTCTATGTGCACTACTGTCAAAACGCTGATTGCTATATGTGCACTTGCTGAAAAAACGCTGATTGCTATATGCTCACTAGCTGTGAAAAGCTGATTGTTATATGTGCACTTGCTGACAAAAGCTGATTGCTGTATGTATAATAGCTGACAAAAGCTGATTGCTCTATGTTCACTAGCTGATAAAAGCTGATTGCTATAAGTGCAATAGCTGGCAAAATCTGATTGCTATTTGTGTTTGCACTTGCTGACAAAAAGCTGATTGCTACATATGCACTTGCTGAAAAAATGCTGACTGCTATATGTTCACTAGTTGCTAAGAAGCTGATTGCTATATGTGCACTTACTGACAAGATCTGATTGCTGTATGTACAATAGCTGACGAAAGCTGTATGCCACATGTGCAATAGGTGACAACAAGCTGATTGCTATATTTGCACTAGCTGACAAAAAGCTGATTGCTATATGTGCATAAGCTGACAAAAATCTGATAGCTATATGCGCTCTTGCTGACAAAAGCTGATTGTTGTATGTGCAAAAGCTGACAAATGTTGATTGCGATATGTGCAATAGCTGACAAAAGCTGATTGCTATATGTGCACTTCCTGCAAAAACGCTGACTGCTAAATGTTCACAAGCTGCTATAAAGATGATTGCTAGATGTGCACTTGCTGACAAAAGCTGATTGCTGTATGTACAATAGCTGACAAAAGCTGATTGCTATATGTGCAATAGCTAACATAAACTGATTGCTATATGTGCAATAGATGGCAAACGCTGATTGCTATATGTATGTGCACTTGCTGACAAAATCTGATTGCTGTATGTGCAATAGCTGACAAAAGCTAATTGCTATATGTGCAATAGGCGACAAAAAGCTGATTGCTATATTTGTAGCTGATAGTTATATGTATGTCCACTTGCTGACAAGAAGCTGATTGATCTATGTTCACTAGCTGACAAAAGTTAATTGCTATATGTGCAATCGCTGGCAATATCTGATTACTATATGTGTAATAGCTGACAAAAGCTCATTGCTGTATGTATAATAGCTGCTAAAACTGATTGCTCTGTGCACTGGTGTCAAAGCGCTAATTGCCGTATGTGCACTTGCTAAGAAAACGCTGATTGCGATATGTGCTCTAGCTGACAAAAAGCTGATAGCTATAGGTGCAATTGCTGACAAAAGATGATAGCTATATGTGCACTTTCTGACAAAAGCTGATTGCTATATTTGTACTAGCTGAAAAAACGCTGACTGCTATATGTGCACTAGCTGCTAAGAAGCTGATTGCTATTTGTGCACTTACTGACAAAATCTGATTGCTGTATGTGCAATAGCTGACGAAAGCTGTATGCCATATGTGCAATAGGTGACAAAAAGCTGATTGCTGTATTTGCACTAGCTGACAAAAGCTGATTGCTATATGTGAATTAGCTGACAAAAAGCTGATAGCTATATGTGCTCTTGCTGACAAAAGCTGATTGTTGTATGTGCAAAAGCTGACAAATGTTGATTGCGATATGTGCAATAGCTGACAAAAGCTGATTGCTATATGTGCACTTCCTGCAAAAACGCTGACTGCTAAATGTTCACAAGTTGCTATAAAGATGATTGCTAGATGTGCACTTGCTGACAAAAGCTGATTCCTGTATGTACAATAGCTGACAAAAGCTGATTGCTATATGTGCAATAGCTAACATAAACTGATTGCTATATGTGCAATAGATGACAAACGCTGATTGCTATATGTATGTGCACTTGCTGACAAAAGCTGATTGTTATTTGTGTTTGCACTTGCTGACAAAAAGCTGATTGCTACATATGCACTTGCTGAAAAAATGCTGACTGCTATATGTTCACTAGTTGCTAAGAAGCTGATTGCTATATGTGCACTTACTGACAAGATCTGATTGCTGTATGTACAATAGCTGACGAAAGCTGTATGCCACATGTGCAATAGGTGACAACAAGCTGATTGCTATATTTGCAATAGCTGACAAAAAGCTGATTGCTATATGTGCATAAGCTGACAAAAATCTGATAGCTATATGCGCTCTTGCTGACAAAAGCTGATTGTTGTATGTGCAAAAGCTGACAAATGTTGATTGCGATATGTGCAATAGCTGACAAAAGCTGATTGCTATATGTGCACTTCCTTCAAAAACGCTGACTGCTAAATGTTCACAAGCTGCTATAAAGATGATTGCTAGATGTGCACTTGCTGACAAAAGCTGATTGCTGTATGTACAATAGCTGACAAAAGCTGATTGCTATATGTGCAATAGCTAACATAAACTGATTGCTATATGTGCAATAGATGACAAACGCTGATTGCTATATGTATGTGCACTTGCTGACAAAAGCTGATTGCTGTATGTGCAATAGCTGACAAAAGCTAATTGCTATATGTGCAATAGGCGACAAAAAGCTGATTGCTATATTTGTAGCTGATAGTTATATGTATGTCCACTTGCTGACAAGAAGCTGATTGATCTATGTTCACTAGCTGGCAAAAGTTAATTGCTATATGTGCAATAGCTGGCAATATCTGATTACTATATGTGTAATAGCTGACAAAATCTCATTGCTGTATGTATAATAGCTGCTAAAACTGATTGATCTGTGCACTGGTGTCAAAGCGCTAATTGCCGTATGTGCACTTGCTAAGAAAACGCTGATTGCGATATGTGCTCTAGCTGACAAAAAGCTGATAGCTATAGGTGCAATTGCTGACAAAAGATGATAGCTATATGTGCACTTTCTGACAAAAGCTGATTGCTATATTTGTACTAGCTGAAAAAACGCTGACTGCTATATGTTCACTAGCTGCTAAGAAGCTGATTGCTATTTGTGCACTTACTGACAAAATCTGATTGCTGTATGTGCAATAGCTGACGAAAGCTGTATGCCATATGTGCAATAGGTGACAAAAAGCTGATTGCTGTATTTGCACTAGCTGACAAAAGCTGATTGCTATATGTGAATTAGCTGACAAAAAGCTGATAGCTATATGTGCTCTTGCTGACAAAAGCTTATTGCTGTATGTGCAAAAGCTGACAAATGCTGATTGCGATATGTGCAATAGCTGACGAAAAGCTGATTGCTATATGTGCACTTCCTGAAAACACGCTGACTGCTATATGTCCAAAAGCTGCTATGAAGATGATTGCTAGATGTGCACTTGCTGACAAAAGCTGATTACTGTATGTACAATAGCTGACAAAGGCTGATTGTTTTATGTGCAATAGCTAACATAAACTGATTGCTATATGTGCAATAGCTGACAAACGCTTATTGCTATATGTATGTGCACTTGCTGACAAAAAGCTGATGGCTATATGATTAAAATAACTGATTCCTATATATGCAATAGCTGACAAAAGCTGATTGCTATCTGTGCAATAGGCGACAAAAAGCTGATTGCTATATTTGTACTAGCTGACAAAAAGCTGATAGTTATATGTATGTGCACTTGCTGACAAGAAGCTGATTGCTATATGCTCGCTAGCTGTAAAAAGCTGATTGTTATATGTGCTTTTGCTGACAAAAGCTGTTTGCTGTATGTATAGTAGCTGACAAAAGCTGTTTGCCCAATGTTCACTAGCTGACAAAAGCTGATTGCTATATGTGCAATAGCTAACAACAGCTGATTGCTATATGCACAATAGCTGATAAAACCTGATTGCAATATGTGCAATAGCTGACAAAAGCGGATTGCTTTATGTATAATAGCTGCTAAAGCTGATTGCTATATGTGCACTAGTGTCAAAACGCTGATTGCTATATTTGCGCTTGCTGAAAAAAAGCTGACTGCTATATGCTCACTAGCTGCTAAAAAGCTGATTGTTATATGTGCAGTTGCTGACAAAAGCTGATTGTTATATGTGCAGTTGCTGACAAAAGCTGATTGCTATATATATAATAGCTGACAAAAGCTGATTGCTATATGTGCAATAGCTGACAAAAAGTGATTGCTATTTGTATGTGCACTTGCTGCCAAAAAACTGATTGCAAAAAATAGATTACTAAATGTGCAATAGCTGACAAAATCTGCTTGCTATATGTGTAATAGCTGACCAAAGCTGATTGCTATATGTGTAATAGCTGACATAAGCTGATTGCTATATGTGCACTAGCTGGCCAAAAGCTGATTGCTGTATGTACCATAGCTGACAAGAGCTGATTTCTATATATGCAATAGGTGACAAAATCTGATTGCTATATTTGCAATAGCTGACAAAAGCGGATTGCTGTTTGTTTAATAGCTGACAAAAGCTGATTGCTCTATGTGCACTAGCTGACAAAACGCTGATTGCTATATGTGCACTTGCTGAAAAAAACGCTGACTGCTATATGTTCACTTGCTGCTAAAAACCAGATTGCTATATGTGCACTTGCTGACAAAAGCTGATTGCTGTATGTATAATAGCTGACAAGAGCTGATTTCTATATATGCAATAGGTGACAAAATCTGATTGCTATATTTGCAATAGCTGACAAAAGCGGATTGCTGTTTGTTTAATAGCTGACAAAAGCTGATTGCTCTATGTGCACTAGCTGACAAAACGCTGATTGCTATATGTGCACTTGCTGAAAAAAACGCTGACTGCTATATGTTCACTTGCTGCTAAAAACCAGATTGCTATATGTGCACTTGCTGACAAAAGCTGATTGCTGTATGTATAATAGCTGACAAAAGCTGATTGCTCTATGTGCACTTGCTGAAAAAACGCTGACTGACTATATGTGCACTGAAAAAACGCTGACTGCTACACGTGCAATAGGTATCAAAAAGCTGATTACTATATGTGCATTAGCTAATAAAATCTGATTGCTATATGTCCAATAACTGACAAAATCTCATAGCTATATGTGCAATAGCTGACAAAAGCTGATTGCCATATGTGCAATAGGCGACAAAAAGCTGATTGCTATTTTGTAGTAGCTGACAAAAGCTGATAGATATATGTATGTGCACTTTCTGAAAAGAAGCTGATTGCTCTATGTTCACTAGCTGACAAAAGCTCATTGTAATATGTGCAATAGCTGGCAATATCTGATTGCAATTTGTACGTGTACTTGCTGACAAAAAGCTGACTGCTATATGTTCAAACAATAAAGCTGATTGCTATGTATGCACTTGCTGAAAAAACGCTGACTGCGATATGTTCACTAGCTGCTAAAAAGATGATTGCTACATGTGCACTTGCTGACAAAAGCTAATTGCTGTATGTACAATTGCTGACAAAAGCTGATTGCTATATATGCAATAGGTGACAAAATCTGATTGCTATATTTGCAATAGCTGACAAAAGCGGATTGCTGTTTGTATAATAGCTGACAAAAGCTGATTTCTCTATGTGCACTAGCTGACAAAAGCTGATTGCTGTATGTATAATAGCTAACAAAAGCTGATTGCTCTATGTGCACTTGCTGAAAAAACGCTGACTGCTATATTTGCACTGAAAAAACGCTGACTGCTGTATGTGCACTTGCTATATGTGCAATAGGTATCAAAAAGCTGTGCAATAGCTAATAAAAGCTGATTGCTATATGTCCAATAGCTAACAAAATCTGATAGCTATATGTGCAATAGCTGACAAAAGCTGATTGCTATATGTGCAATAGCGAACAAAAGCTGTTTGCTAAATGTGCAATAGCTGACAAAATCTGTCTGTTATATGTGCAACAGCTGACAAAATCTGATTGCTATATTTGCAATAGCTGACAAAAGCGGATAGCTGTTTGTATAATAGCTGACAAAAGCTGATTGGTCTATGTGCACTAGCTGACAAAACGCTGATTGCTATATGTGCACTTGCTGAAAAAAACGCTGACTGCTATATGTTCACTTGCTGCTAAAAACCTGATTGCTATATGTGCACTTGCTGACAAAAGCTGATTGCTATATGTGCAATAGCTGGCAAAAGCTGATTGCTATTTGTATGAGCACTTGCTGACAAAAAGCTGATTGCTATATGTTCAAAAAACTTATTACTATAAGAACAATAGCTGACAAAAGCTGATTGCTATATGTGCAATACCTGACAAAAGCTGATTGCCATTTGTGCAATAGGTGACAAAAAGCTGATAGCTATGTTTGTACTAGCTGACAAGTACTGATAGTCATATGTATGTGCACTAGCTGACAAAAGCTGATTGCTATATGTGGAATAGCTGGCAAAAGCTGATTGCTATTTGTATGCGCACTTGCTGACAAAAAGCTAATTGCTATATATTCAAAAAACTGATTACCATATGTGCAATAACTGACAAAAGCTGATTGCTATATGTGCAACACCTGACAAAAGCTGTATGCCATATGTGCAACAGGTGACAAAAAGCTGATTGCTATATTTGCATTAGCTGACAAAACTGATTGCTATAAGTGAATTAGCTGACAAAAAGCTGATAGCTATATGTGCTCTTGCTGACAAAAGCTTATTGCTGTATGTGCAAAAGCTGACAAATGCTGATTGCAATATGTGCAATAGTTGACAAAAGCTGATTGCTATATTTTCAATAGCTGACAAAAGCGGATTGCTGTATGTATAATAGCTGCTAAAGCTGATTGCTCTATGTGCACTAGTATCAAAACGCTGATTGCTATATTTGCGCTTGCTGAAAAAAAGCTGACTGCTATATGCTCACTAACTGCTAAAAAGCTGATTGCTATATGTGCAACACCTGACAAAAGCTGATTGCCATATGTGCAATAGGCGACAAAAAGCTGATTGCTATATTTGTACTAGCTGACAAAAAGCTGATAGTTATATGTATGTGCACTTGCTGACAAGAAGCTGATTGCTATATGCTCACTAGCTGTAAAAAGCTGATTGTTATATGTGCACTTGCTGACAAAAGCTGATTGCTGTATGTATAATAGCTGACAAAAGCTGTTTGCCCAATGTTCACTAGCTGACAAAAGCTGATTGCTATATGTGCAATAGCTAACAACAGCTGATTGCTATATGTACAATAGCTGATAAAACCTGATTGCAATATGTGCAATAGCTGACAAAAGCTGATTGCTATATTTTCAATAGCTGACAAAAGCGGATTGCTGTATGTATAATAGCTGCTAAAGCTGATTGCTCTATGTGCACTAGTATCAAAACGCTGATTGCTATATTTGCGCTTGCTGAAAAAAAGCTGACTGCTATATGCTCACTAGCTCCTAAAAAGCTGATTGTTATATGTGCAGTTGCTGACAAAAGCTGATTGCTCTATGTGCACTAGTGTCAAAACGCTGATTGCTATATTTGCGCTTGCTGAAAAAAAGCTGACTGCTATATGCTCACTAACTGCTAAAAAGCTGATTGTTATATGTGCAGTTGCTGACAAAAGCTGATTGCTGTATGTATAATTGCTGACAAAAGCTGATTGCTATATGTGCAATAGCTGACAAAATCTGATTGCTATTTGTATGTGCACTTGCTGACCAAAAGCTGATTGCTATATGTACAATGGCTGACAAAAGCTAATTGCTACATGTGCAATAGCTGACAAAACTGAATGCTATATGTGTAATAGCTGACAAAAGCTGATTGCTATATGTGTAATAGCTGACATAAGCTGATTGCTATATGTGCACTAGCTGGCCAAAAGCTGATCGCTACATGTGCACAAGCTGGCAAAATCGGATTGCTATTTGTATGTGCACTTGCTGACAAAAAGCTGATTGCTATATGTTCAAAAAATAGATTACTATATGTGCAATAGCTGACAAAAGCTGATTGCTATATGTGTAATAGCTGACAAAAGCTGATTGCTATATGTGCAATAGATGACAAAAAGCTGATTGTTATATTTTTACTAGCTGACGAAAAGTTGATAGCTATATGTTCACTTGCTGACAAAAAGCTGATTGCTATATGTGCAATAGCTAACAACAGCTGATTGCTATATGTACAATAGCTGATAAAAGCTGATTGCCATTTGTGTAATAGGCGACAAAAAGTTGATAGCTATATTTTTACTAGCTGACAAATACTGATAGTCATATGTATGTGCACTTGCCGACAAAAGCTGATTGCTGTATGTATAATAGCTGACAAAAGCTGATTGCTATATGTGCAATAGCTGGCAAAAGCTGATTGCTATTTGTATGCGCACTTGCTGACAAAAAGCTGATTGCTATATGTTCAAAAACTGATTACCATATGTGTAATAACTGACAAAAGCTGATTGCTATATGTGCAACACCTGACAAAAGCTGATTGCCATATGTGCAATAGGCGACAAAAAGCTGATTGCCATATTTGTACTAGCTGACAAAAAGCTGATAGTAATATGTATGTGCACTTGCTGACAAGAAGCTGATTGCTCTATGTTCACTAGCTGACAGAAGCTAATTGCTATATGTGCAATAGCTGGCAATATCTGATTGCAATTTTTACGTGAACTTGCTGATTGCTATATGTGTAATAGCTGACATAAGCTGATTGCTATATGTGCAATAGGTGACAAAAAGCTGATTGTTATATTTTTTAGCTGACAAAAAGTTGATAGCTATATGTTCACTTGCTGACAAAAAGCTGATTGCTATATGTGCAATAGCTAACAACAGCTGATTGCTATATGTACAATAGCTGATAATTGCTGATTGCAATATGTTCAATAGCTGACAAAAGCGGATTTCTGTATGTATAAGAGCTGCTAAAGCTAATTGCTCTATGTGCACTAGTGACAAAAAGCTGATTGCTATATATGCACTTGCTGAAAAAACGCTGACTGCTATATGTTCACTAGCTGTTAAAAAGCTGATTGCTATATGTGCACTTACTGACAAAATCTGATTGCTGTATTGTAGTGCGTATATGCCCGTACAGAATACCCTGTATTCAAATATAAAGTATGCAGCACTTTGTTGCATACAATAACAACAATAACGTAAACAAGCCCAGAGCCAGCTAATGTATTGGCTTGGTCTCAGATTACGCAGCGCGGTTCACTAGCCTCACTAGCTGACCGTTTATGCTTACGCTGCAGATCCCACGATCCGTCTGAGCACATTGCATGAGCAACATATATGCTCACTAACACAGGCATATGCAAGCTACTCACTCTCCCTCTCTTTGTAGCTGTTAACCATTAACAGCATAAGAACATATATGTATCCATAGTCTAAGCACATAACATTGACTTTGAATAAAAACATTCCGTTACCAGAACCTAACCAGCACTGACGTGCCGAAACATAATTGATAATAAAACAAAAATATTACATGGCGACCGTGACAAGTGTCACGAACATGTTAAAAAATAAATAAATATAAAACATAAAATTGGAAACCGGAGGTGCAGCAGCGGCAGCAGCAACAACATCAATATAAATTCTACAACGGCGCGGGACAGCGGAGTGCAGCAATTAAACGAAAAATAATGTTAAACGGCGCGGGACAATGTCTGCAATGACCAACAGCGAGAGATTAAAGACAAAATTAACTGAGTGAGTACAGGGGGAATGAGCTCTAAGCTAAAAAGGCGCAGTGGCATTAAAGAGCGGATCAGGCAAAGAAAGTCTGAGATCGTAAGACTCTTATATAAGTCCCAAAACCCAATACCTTGGGACACTGCAGTCAAGCTACATGACGAACTCAAACATCTTGAGTCGTTAAGCAAAGTAAAGAGCCCCCCCTGTCCCTCAGAGAAAAAACTCATTAATCCATACACACATCGACCACAGCCACAACCGATCCCGAGAAGACAACGCGAATGCCCAGCAGACTGCGAGGGACCACTATACAGCCCACATTGCCTGGGCACATGTCAGCGGCCATCAACAAGTAAAAAATAGTACGAGAGGCAAACCGCCCCTTGTACCAACGCTGGAACAAGAAGAAGTACGAGAGGCAGACCGCCCCTTGTACCAACGCTGGAAAACACCAAGGGTGAACTGACCGACAGCGCCACAGAGGGCGCACAACAAAAAAAAAAATTATTATAATTATAATTATCATTAAAAAAAAAAAAAAAAATTTGTAAACCTATTGTAATGCCCGACGACAATTGAGTCGACCGGCAAGACGTTTGGCCCGTAAAGCCATTCGAAATACTAGGCAGGAAAACATGTAAAATAACTTTTTATAATTCCAAGAATATAAAAAAAAAATCCGATATATGTCAATAGAAACTAATGAAATAAGTAAATTTGTAAAAAATTTTGAAAATTCAGCCAAAATGGGCATTGTTGATGTAAAAACGGTAGACTCGACAGCTAATGTAATAAACAAAGTCGAAGTCGAAAACACCGACCTTAAACTAATAACAATACTTATTGTTATAATTTTTATTATAATACTAGCGCATCTATTATACAAATTATATAAGTACCACAACAGATGCATTAAGAAGCGATACCAGAGCCAGGCAAACGACCTGGATAAAATTTAAAATAAAATTACTCGTAATTAGCAACAGTAATTGATCAAAAACATTATTGAGAAAACAAACTAATTAAAATATATGGCTATTTGCTCATTAAATTTATATATATGTTTTTGCAAATTTTATTGGTTATTTTGTAAATCTGTCTGCGAAGTAAAATTTTATTCTTATTTCCTGTAAACATTCAAAAATGATATAGACAAACCAAGAATTTTTTTTAAAAAAAGAAATGGAATGGAGTGAATTAGCGAGAAAAATAAATAATTTCAAAGACAAATTCGAAAAATCTTATAAGTGTGTTAATAAGAACGCACCTATAAGGGTTGAAACGCTAATTCACCACATAAACATATTAGTGCTAAACTATAATAACATAGTTCAACTCTATTTAAGTAAAGAAAATAGGCTTACAGAGCAGCACGTAAATCAATGTAAGAAAATAATCAAATCACTTGGGACTAGAATATCGAATATCAGCACTAGGCACAACATAGTAATAGATATCCCAACAGATTTAAAATTAATGGCAACCTTTGAACCAGATCAACTAGAAGAACTGAATGAGTCTAAGCCAACACTAAATAGTGACCCTGATATTGAAGCTGATAGCGACATTGAGCCACTTGAATTAACAGAACCAAACATGGCAGTAAATCAAGTGGCCTTAGACCGCGAATATGTAAGACAGGTATCGTCTACAATTCCGGAATTTGATGGCAAAAAGCTATCACTGGCCAGATTTCTAACGGCTTTAAGACTAGTCGATCGTACTAAAGGTACACAAGAAGACTTAGCCGTAGAAGTCATAAAGTCTAAAATAATTGGCCCAATTTTGTACAAAGTACAAAATGAAACATCCATTATTGGTATTATAAATAAATTAAATACCAATATCAAAGGCGAGTCAACTGACGTTATCAAAGCTAAGTTGCTTAACATAAAGCAGAAAGGCAAGTCAGCCTCGCAATATACAGTTGAAATTGACAGTTTGCGTAAGCAACTGGAAGCAGCCTATATTGACGATGGACTAGACTTTGATAACGCAGAGAAATTTTCTACTAAAGAAACAATATCTGCCATGACAAAGAATTGCGAATACGAAAAGCTTCGTATAATATTAGAAGCAGGCAATTTCAGCAATTTCAATGATGCTATGGGTAAATATATCCAATGCAGCACTGAAATGGCTGGAAGTGCCAGCACAGTATTATATCAGCGAGGCAGACATAATAGAGGCAATGATTATCGCAATAACCAAAGAGGTAGAGGCAATGGCCGCGGTAATCATAACGCAAACTATACTAACAATAGCAATGGCAGAGGACATTATAGAGGTAATACCCGTGGTAATAACCGAGAAAGGAATAATTCCAACCGAGGTAACAACCAAAACAATAACAATGACAACTATAATGGTAATAATAATGTTCGAGTTACACAGACTAACTCGGAAAACCAACAAAACCCTTAAGATATGCACCAAGAAATACCAAAGTACACACAGTCAATCTAAACCTCAGTATCTTCATTAACATAAATAACGAAAAAACAGGTAAAGCATTTACCCTATTGCTAGATACTGGTGCAGACATATCACTATTAAAAGAACATGTTGATACATTTGAAAACATAAATTCAAACATATCAACTCAAATATCTGGAATCGGTGAAGGTTCAGTTTTTTCCAAAGGTTTAGCATTCGTAGAATTATCTACCGGAAAATATGTCATTCCACACGACTTTCACATAGTCGGACACGATTTCCCAATACCCAGCGATGGCATTATTGGTATAGACTTCTTTAAAAAGTATAATTGCCAATTAGATTTCACACAAACATGTGATTCTCTAATACTTCGGCCAAATAATTTAAACTATCCTATAAAACTACCGATAACTCGCACTTGTGATAATAATGCCACAATACTTCCAGCTCGTTCTGAAGTAGTCCGTCAAATCAATATTGTTTCGCCAGAAAACAATATTTTCATTCCAAATCAAGAAATTGATAAAGGAATATTCATTGGAAATACTATTTCCAATAATCAACAAACATTTGTCCGAATTTTAAATACAACAAATTCAATAAAAATAGTACATCTTAACGACATTAAAATAGAAAAGCTAAGTGACTATGAAACAGTCCACGAAATTAGCAAAGATCGCCAAGAAACGGTGATGAAAAAACTAAAAAAGAACTTTCCCCCATTATTTAAGACACAATTAAAAGATCTCTGCACCAAGTATACAGACATATTCGGACTCGAAACCGAATCCATAACAACCAATAATTTTTATAAACAAAAACTAAGACTAAAAGATACTGAGCCAGTGTACATTAAAAACTACAGAATTCCTCATACCCATAAAGAAGAAGTTAATAATCAAGTCGAAAAACTTATCTCGGATAATATTGTAGAGCCGTCTGTATCGGAATATAACAGTCCTATACTTCTTGTCCCAAAAAAGGGATTACCGGGTTCCGATACCAAGAGATGGCGATTAGTTATAGACTATCGTCAAATTAACAAAAAACTCTTGTCTGACAAATTTCCACTCCCAAGAATAGATGATATTCTTGATCAACTAGGCAGAGCAAAATATTTCTCATGCTTAGATTTAATGTCCGGTTTTCACCAAATAGAATTAGAAGAAAATTCTAGAAATATAACGTCTTTTTCAACGAGCAATGGCTCCTATCGTTTTACACGATTACCATATGGTCTAAAAATAGCGCCTAATTCTTTTCAAAGAATGATGACCATCGCTGTTTCCGGATTAGAACCTTCACAAGCTTTCTTGTACATGGACGACTTAATCGTCATCGGTTGTTCCGAAAACCACATGATCAAAAACTTAACAAACGTTTTTGACTTGTGTAGGCGACACAACCTTAAATTACATCCAGAAAAAGTTCATTTTTCATGCATGAAGTGACTTTTCTAGGTCATAAGTGTACTGATCAAGGTATTTTGCCAGATGACAAAAAATATGATGTCATTGAAAAATATCCAGTCCCCACGGACGCTGATAGCGCTAGAAGATTCGTTGCATTTTGCAATTATTACAGACGTTTCATAAAAAACTTTGCAGATTATTCACGTCATATAACAAGATTATGTAAAAAGACTGTAAAGTTTGAGTGGTCCGATGAATGCCAAAAAGCGTTCGAATATTTAAAAAAAGCTCTTATGAAGCCCACTTTACTAAAATACCCAGATTTTAGCAAAGAATTTTGCATCATAACAGATGCCAGTAAACTAGCCTGTGGAGCAGTTTTGACTCAAACGTATGGAGATAAACAATTGCCCGTAGCATATGCTTCTCGTTCATTTACAAAAGGAGAAAGCAATAAAAGTACAACCGAACAAGAGTTGTCAGCAATCCACTGGGCAATAACCCATTTTCGACCATACATATATGGTCAACATTTCACTATTAAAACAGACCATAGACCATTGACATATCTATTTTCAATGGTAAATCCAAGTTCAAAATTAACGAGAATGAGACTAGATTTAGAAGAGTATGAGTTCACTGTAGAATACCTTAAGGGAAAAGATAATTTTGTTGCAGATGCGTTATCAAGAATAACCATCAAAGAATTAAAAAGTACTAATACAAATGTCTTGAAAGTCACTACAAGACAACAAAGTAGACAAAATAAATCCTGCGCAGGAAAAGAACAAGAAATTTTGCCAAGGCAAAATCTTGATAAAGCTTCTAAGCCCAACGTATACGACGTCATTAAAAACGACGATATGCGAAAAATAGTGACCTTGCACATAACAAATATGCTATGTATTTTAAAACATGGTAAAAAGGTTGTTGCAAGAATTGAGATTAGCGATCTTTATACTAATGGAACTATCGATTTAGGTCAATTTTTCCAAAGGCTTGAAAAAGAAGCTGGTATATTAGGAATCAGCCAACTCAAAGTGGTACCGAGCGAAAAGATCTTTGAAAACATTTGAATAGATACTTTCAAAAATTTGGGCAATATATATTTAAAAAACTTAAGAGTAGCGCTACTCAAGCCGGTAACCCAAATAACTAAAGAAACAGAAAAAGAAGCAATAATGTCTACATTCCATGATGATCCTATTCAAGGTGGCCACACAGGCATTTCAAAAACGCTAGCAAAAATAAAAAGACATTACTATTGGAAAAATATGACACGTCATATAACAAAGTACATACGTAATTGTCCGAAATGTCAAAAAGCCAAAACAACAAAGCACACTAAGACACCTATGATTATAACTGAAACACCAACAAACGCTTTCGACAGGGTAATTGTTGACACTATAGGTCCATTACCAAGATCAGAGAATGGTAACGAGTATGCAGTTACACTAATTTGTGATTTAACAAAATACCTAGTTGCCATTCCGATCCCAAATAAAAATGCAAAAACTGTCGCTAAAGCAATATTGGAATCTTTTATTCTGAAGTACGGTCCAATGAAGACGTTCATAACGGACATGGGTACAGAATATAAGAATTCAATAATAACGGACATATGTAAATACCTAAAAATAGATAATATAACATCAACAGCACACCATCACCAAACAGTTGGTACTGTTGAAAGAAGTCACAGAACGTTTAATGAGTACATACGTTCCTACATATCAGTTGACAAAACTGACTGGGACACATGGCTTCAATACTTCGTTTATTGTTACAATACAACCCCATCAATGGCACATGATTATTGTCCATATGAGCTAATTTTCAGTAAAAATTCAAATATACCAAAACATTTTAATAGCATAGATAGCATAGACCCACTTTATAATGTAGAAGACTATGCTAAGGAATCAAAATATAGACTAGAATTAGCATATAAAAGAGCAAGAATTATGATAGATAAACATAAGCAGAAAAATAAAGAACTATATGATAGGAAAACACTAGACTTAAATTTGAATATAGGAGACAAAGTACTTTTAAAAAATGAAGTAGGTCATAAATTAGAAAATAAATATCTAGGACCATATACGGTAGTAAGCATAAAAGATAAAGACAATGCTATAATAACAGATACAAAAGGTAAAAAATTTTTAACGAATAAAACATAAATTTTTTTATTAACCAAAAAAAAAAAAAATTTTTAAGAAACACAAATTGTTACAATGAATTTTACATTTTACACTTTTATATTTTACATTTTCAAATTTTACATTTTTATATTTTACATTTTAATATTATATATTTTTATATTTTTATAATTTGAAATTTCTACATTTTTATAAACCCTAAATAATTTTTTAAAAAATTCATATTATTTTAATTATTTTGACTACATTTTACTATTTAATACACAAAAAAAAAAAACCAATTTTGATCATTTAATGTGTAGTTAACATTTATAATGTTACGTTATTTCTTTAAAAAGGGAGGTGTAGTGCGTATATGCCCGTACAGAATACCCTGTATTCAAATATAAAGTATGCAGCACTTTGTTGCATACAATAACAACAATAACGTAAACAAGCCCAGAGCCAGCTAATGTATTGGCTTGGTCTCAGATTACGCAGCGCGGTTCACTAGCCTCACTAGCTGACCGTTTATGCTTACGCTGCAGATCCCACGCTCCGTCTGAGCACATTGCATGAGCAACATATATGCTCACTAACACAGGCATATGCAAGCTACTCACTCTCCCTCTCTTTGTAGCTGTTAACCATTAACAGCATAAGAACATATATGTATCCATAGTCTAAGCACATAACATTGACTTTGAATAAAAACATTCCGTTACCAGAACCTAACCAGCACTGACGTGCCGAAACATAATTGATAATAAAACAAAAATATTACAGTATGTACAATAGCTGACAAAAGCTGATTGCTATATGTGCAATAGCTAACAACAGCTGATTGCTATATGTACAATAGCTGATAATAGCTGATTGCAATATGTGCAATAGCTGACAAAAGCTAATTGCTCTATGTGCACTAGCTGACAAAAGCTGATTGCTATATGTGCAACACCTGACAAAAGCTGATTGCCATATGTGCAATAGCTGGCAATATCTGATTGCAATTCTTACGAGCACTTGCTGACAAAAAGCTGACGGCTATATGTTCAAAAAATAGATTTTTATATGAGCAATAGCTGACAAAAGCTGATTGCTATATGTGTAATAGCTGACAAAAGCTGATTGCTATATGTACAATAGCTGATAAAAGCTGATTGCCATTTGTGTAATAGGCGACAAAAAGCTGATAGCTATATTTGTACTAGCTGACAAATACTGATAGTCATATGTATGTGCACTTGCCGACAAAAGCTGATTGCTGTATGTATAATAGCTGACAAAAGCTAATTGCTCTATGTGCAGTAGCTGACAAAAGCAGATTGCTATATGTTCAAAAAACTAATTACCATATGTGCAATAACTGACAAAAGCTGATTGCTATATGTGAAACACCTGACAAAAGCTGATTGCCATATGTGCAATAGGCGACAAAAAGCTGATTGCTATATTTGTACTAGCTGACAAAAAGCTGATAGTTATATGTATGTGCACTTGCTGACAAGAAGCTGATTGCTCTATGTTCACTAGCTGACAGAAGCTAATTGCTATATGTGCAATAGCTGGCAATATCTGATTGCAATTTTTACGAGCACTTGCTGACAAAAAGCTGTCTGCTATATGTTCAAAAAATAGATTACTATATGTGCAATAGCTGACAGAAGCTGATTGCTATATGTGTAATAGCTGACAAAAGCTGATTGCTCTATTTGCAATAGCTGACAAAAGCGGATTTCTGTATGTATAAAAGCTGTTAAAGCTAATTGCTCTATGTGCACTAGTGACAAAAAGCTGATTGCTATATATGCACTTGCTGAAAAAACGCTGAATGCTATATGTTCACTAGCTGCAAAAAAGCTGATTGCTATATGTGCACTTACTGACAAAATCTGATTGCTGTATGTACAATATCTGAAAAAAGCTGATTGCTATATGTGCAATAGCTAACAAAAGCTGATTGCTAACGATAGCTGATAAAAGCTGATTGCTATATTTGCAGTAGCTGACAAAAGCGGATTGCTGTATGTATGTATGTGCACTGGGGTCAAAACGCTAATTGCCGTATGTGCACTTGCTAAAAAAACGCTGATTGCGATATGTGCTCTAGCTGACAAACAGCTGATAGCTATAGGTGCAATTGCTGACAAAAGCTGATAGCTATATGTGCACTTTCTGACAAAAGCTGATTGCTATATTTGTACTAGCTTAAAAAACGCTGACTGCTATATGTTCACTAGCTGCTAAGAAGCGTATTGCTGTATGTACAATAGCTGACGAAAGCTGTATGCCATATGTGCAATAGGTGACAAAAAGCTGATTGCTATATTTGCACTAGCTGACACAAAGCTGATTGCTATATGTGAATTAGCTGACAAAAAGCTGATAGCTATATGTGCTCTTGCTGACAAAAGCTTATTGCTGTATGTGCAAAAGCTGATAAATGCTGATTGCGATATGTGTAATAGCTGACAAAAAGCTGATTGCTACACGTGCACGTGTTGAAAACACGCTGACTGCTATATGTTCACAAGCTGCTATAAAGATGATTGCTAGATGTGCAGTTGTTGACAAAAGCTGATTCTGTATGTACAATAGCTGACAAAAGCTGATTACTTTATGTGCGATAGCTTACATAAACTGATTGCTATATGTGCAATAGCTGACAAACGCTGATTGCTATATGTATGTGCACTTGCTGACAAATAGCTGATGGCTATATGATTAATTTAACTGATTCCTATATGTGCAATAGCTGACAAAAGCTGATTGCTATATGTGCAATAGGCGACAAAAAGTTGATTGCTATATTTGTACTAGCTGACAAAAGTTGATAGTTATATGTATGTGCACTTGCTGACAAGAAGCTGATTGCTCTATGTTCACAAGCTGACAAAAGCTAATTGCTATATGTGCAAAAGCTGGCAATATCTGTTTGCAATTTGTACGTGCACTTGCTGACAAAAAGCTGACTGCTATATGTTCAAAAAATAGATTACTATATCTGTAATAGCTGACAAAAGGTGATCGCTATATGTGTAATAGCTGACAAGAGCTGATTGCTATATGTGTAATAGGTGACAAAAAGCTGATTGCTATTTTTGTACTAGCTGACAAAAAGCTGATAGCTATATGTGTACTTGCTGACAACAGCTGAGTGCTATATGTGCAATAGCTGACAAAAGCTGATTGCTGCATGATTAATAGCTGCTAAAGCTGATTGCCCTATGTGCACTAGTGTCAAAACGCTGATTGCTATATGTGCACTTGTTGAAAAAACGCTGATTGCTATATGCTCACTAGCTGTTAAAAGCTGATTGTTATATGTGCACTCGCTGACAAAAGCTGACTGCTGTATGTATAATAGCTGACAAAAGCTGATTGCTCTATGTTCACTAGCTGATAAAAGCTGATTGCGATAAGTTCAAAAGCTGGCAAAATCTGATTGCTATTTGTGTTTGCACTTGCTGACAAAAAGCTGATTGCTATATATGCACTTGCTGAAAAAATGCTGACTGCTATGTTCACTAGTTGCTAAGAAGCTGATTGCTATATGTGCACTTACTGACAAAATCTGATTGCTGTATGTACAATAGCTGACGAAAGCTGTATGCCATATGTGCAATAGGTGACAAAAAGCTGAAAGCTATATTTGCACTAGCTGACAAAACGCTGATTGTTATATGTGCACTTGTTGAAAAAACGCTGATTGCTATATGCTCACTAGCTGTTAAAAGCTGATTGTTATATGTGCACTTGCTGACAAAAGCTGACTGCTGTATGTATAATAACTGACAAAAGCTGATTGCTCTATGTTCACTAGCTGATAAAAGCTGATTGCGATAAGTTCAATAGCTGGCAAAATCTGATTGCTATTTGTGTTTGCACTTGCTGACAAAAAGCTGACTGCTATATATGCACTTGCTGAAAAAATGCTGACTGCTATATGTTCACTAGTTGCTAAGAAGCTGATTGCTATATGTGCACTTACTGACAAAATCTGATTGCTGTATGTACAATAGCTGACGAAAGCTGTATGCCATATGTGCAATAGGTGACAAAAAGCTGATTGCTATATTTGCATTAGCTGTCAAAAAGCTGATTGCTATATGTGCATAAGCTGACAAAAATCTGATAGCTATATGCGCTCTTGCTGACAAAAGCTGATTGCTGTATGTGGAAAAGCTGACAAAAGCTGATTGCTATATGTGCACTTACTGACATAATATGATTACTGTATGTACAATAGCTGTCAAAAGCTAATTGCTTTATGTGCAATAGCTAACATAAACTGATTGCTATATGTGCACTTGCTGACAAAAAGCTGATTGCTATATGTGCACTCCCTGAAAAAACGCTGATTGCTATAGCTTCACAAGGTGCTATAAAGATGATTGCTAGATGTGCACTTGCTGACAAAAGCTGATTGCTGTGTGTACAATAGCTGACAAAATCTGATTGCTTTATGTGCAATAGCTAACATAAACTGATTGCGATATGTGCAATAGCTGACAAAAGCTGATTGCTATATGTGCACTTACTGAAAAAACGATTATTGCTATAGCTTCACAAGGTGCTATAACGATGATTGCTAGATGTGCACTTGCTGACAAAAGCTGATTAATGTATGTACAATAGCTGACAAAAGCTGATTGCTATATGTGCACTCCCTGAAAAAACGCTGATTGCTATAGCTTCACAAGGTGCTATAAAGATGATTGCTAGATGTGCACTTGCTGACAAAAGCTGATTGCTGTGTGTACAATAGCTGACAAAATCTGATTGCTTTATGTGCAATAGCTAACATAAACTGATTGCTATATGTACAATAGCTGACAAACGCTTATTGCTATTTGTATGTGCACTTGCTGACAAAAAGCTGATGGCTATATGATTAAAATACCTGATTCCTATATGTGCAACACCTGACAAAAGCTGATTGCTATATGTGCAATAGGCGACAAAAAGCTGATTGCTATATTTGTACTAGCTGACAAAAGTTGATAGTTATATGTATGTGCACTTGCTGACAAGAAGCTGATTGCTCTATGTTCACAAGTTGACAAAAGCTAATTGCTATATGTGCAAAAGCTGGCAATATCTGTTTGCAATTTGTACGTGCACTTGCTGACAAAAAGCTGACTGCTATATGTTCAAAAAATAGATTACTATATCTGTAATAGCTGACAAAAGGTGATCGCTATATGTGTAATAGCTGACAAAAGCTGATTGCTATATGTGTAATAGGTGACAAAAAGCTGATTGCTATTTTTGTACTAGCTGACAAAAAGCTGATAGCTATATGTGTACTTGCTGACAAAAGCTGAGTGCTATATGTGCAATAGCTGACAAAAGCTGATTGCTGCATGATTAATAGCTGCTAAAGCTGATTGCTCTATGTGCACTAGTGTCAAAACGCTGATTGCTATATGTGCACTTGTTGAAAAAACGCTGATTGCTATATGCTCACTAGCTGTTAAAAGCTGATTGTTATATGTGCACTCGCTGACAAAAGCTGACTGCTGTATGTATAATAGCTGACAAAAGCTGATTGCTCTATGTTCACTAGCTGATAAAAGCTGATTGCGATAAGTTCAAAAGCTGGCAAAATCTGATTGCTATTTGTGTTTGCACTTGCTGACCAAAAGCTGATTGCTATATATGCACTTGCTGAAAAAATGCTGACTGCTATATGTTCACTAGTTGCTAAGAAGCTGACTGCTATATGTGCACTTACTGACAAAATCTGATTGCTGTATGTACAATAGCTGACGAAAGCTGTATGCCATATGTGCAATAGGTGACAAAAAGCTGATTGCTATATTTGCATTATCTGTCAAAAAGCTGATTGCTATATGTGCATAAGCTGACAAAAATCTGATAGCTATATGCGCTCTTGCTGACAAAAGCTGATTGCTGTATGTGGAAAAGCTGACAAATGTTGATTGCGATATGTGCAATAGCTGACAAAAGCTGATTGCTATATGTGCACTTCCTGAAAAAACGCTTATTGCTATAGCTTCACAATTTGCTATAAAAATGATTGCTAGATGTGCACTTGCTTACAGAAGCTGATTGCTGTATGTACAATAGCTGACAAAAGCTGATTGCTATATGTGCAATAGCTAACATAAACTGATTGCTTTATGTGCAATAGCTCACATTAACTGATATGTGCAATAGCTGACAAAAGCTGATTGCTATATGTGCAATAGCTAACATAAACTGATTGCTATATGTGCACTTGCTGGCAAAAAGCTGATTGCTATATATGCACTTGCTGAAAAAACGCTAACTGCTATATGTTCACTAGCTGCTAAAAAGCTGGTTGCTATATGTGCACTTACTGACAGAAGCTGATTGATGTATGTACAAAAGCTGACAAAAGCTGATTGCTATATGTGCAATAGCTAACATAGGCTGATTGCTATATGTGCAATAGCTGACAATCGCTGATTGCTGTATGTATGTGCACTTGCTGACAAAAAGCTGATGGCTATATGTTTAAAATAACTGATTCCTATATGTGCAATAGCTGACAAAAGCGGATTGCTGTATGTATAATAGCTGCTAAAACTGATTGCTCGGTGCACTGGTGTCAAAACGCTAATTGCCGTATGTGCACTTGCTAAAAAATCGCTGATTGCGATATGTGCTCTAGCTGACAAAAAGCTGATAGCTATAGGTGTAATTGCTGACAAAAGCTGATAGTTATATGTGCACTTTCTGACAAAAGCTGATTGCTATATTTGTACTAGCTGAAAAAACGCTGACTGCTATATGTTCACTAGCTGCTAAGAAGCTGATTGCTATATGTGCACTTACTGACATAATATGATTACTGTATGTACAATAGCTGTCAAAAGCTAATTGCTTTATGTGCAATAGCTAACATAAACTGATTGCTATATGTGCACTTGCTGACAAAAAGCTGATTGCTATATGTGCACACCCTGAAAAAACGCTGATTGCTATAGCTTCACAAGGTGCTATAAAGATGATTGCTAGATGTGCACTTGCTGACAGAAGCTGATTGCTGTGTGTACAATAGCTGACAAAAGCTGATTGCTTTATGTGCAATAGCTAACATAAACTGATTGCGATATGTGCAATAGCTGACAAAAGCTGATTGCTATATGTGCACTTACTGAAAAAACGATTATTGCTATAGCTTCACAAGGTGCTATAAAGATGATTGCTAGATGTGCACTTGCTGACAAAAGCTGATTTATGTATGTACAATAGCTGACAAAAGCTGATTGCTTTTTGTGCAATAGCTAACATAAACTGATTGCTGTATGTACAATAGCTGACAAAAGCAGATTTCTATATGTGCAATAAGTGACAAAAAGCTGATTGATATATTTGCACTAGCTGACAATGAGTTGATTGCTATATATGCACTTGCTGAAAAAACGATGACTGGTATATGTTCAATAGCTGCTAAAAAGCTGAGTGCTATATGTGCACTTACTGACAGAAGCTGATTGATGTATGTACAAAAGCTGACAAAAGCTGATTGCTATATGTGCAATAGCTAACATAGGCTGATTGCTATATGTGCAATAGCTGACAATCGCTGATTGCTGTATGTATGTGCACTTGCTGACAAAAAGCTGATGGGTATATGTTTAAAATAACTGATTCCTATATGTGCAATAGGTGATAAAAAGCTGATAGCTTTATGTGCTCTTGCTGACAAAAGCTGATTGCTGTATGTGCAATAGCTGACAAATACTGATTGCGATATGTGCAATAGCTAACAAAAATCTTATAGCTATATGTGCACTGCCTGAAAAAACGCTGACTGCTTTATGTTCACTAGCTGCTAAAAAGATGATTGCTACATGTACACTTGCTGACAATAGCTGATTGCTGTTTGTACAATTGCTGACAAAAGCTGATTGCTCTATGTTCACTAGCTGACATAAGCTAATTGCTATATGTACACTAGCTGGCAATATCTGATTGCAATTTGTACGTGCACTTGCTGACAAAAAGCTGACTGCTATAGGTTCAAAAAATAGATTACTATATGTGCAATAACTGACAAAAGCTGATTGCTATATGTATAATAGCTGACAAAAGCTGATTGCTATATGTGCAATAGGTGACAAAAAGCTGATTGTTATTTTTTTATGTACTAGCTGACAAAAAGCTGATAGCTATATGTGCACTTGCTGACAAAAAGTTGATTGCCACATGTGCAATAGCTGACAAAAGCTGATTGCTATATGTGCAATAGCTGACAAAAGCTGCTAGATATATGTGCAATAGCTGACAAAAGCTGATTGCTATATGTGTAATAGCTGACAAAAGCTGATTGCTAAATGTGTAATAGCTGACATAAGCTGATTGCTATGTGTGCACTAGCTGGCCAAAAGCTGATCGCTATATGTGCACTAGCTGCCAAAATCGGATTGCTTTTGCATGTGCACTGGCTGACAAAAAGCTGATTGCTATATGTTCAAAAAATAGATTATTATATGTGCAATAGCTGACAAAAGCTGATTGCTATATGTGAAATAGCTGACAAAAGCTGATTGCTATATGTGCAAAAGGCTACAAAAAGCTGATTGCTATATTTGTACTAGCTGACAAAAAGCTGATAGTTATATGTATGTGCACTTGCTGCCAAGAAGCTGATTGCTCTATGTTCACTAGTGACAAAAGCTAATTGCTATATGTGCAATAGCTGGCAATATCTGATTGCAATTTGTACATGCAGTTGCTGACAAAAAGCTGACATCTATATGTTCACTTGCTAAAAAAACGCTGATTGCGATATGTGCACTCTCTGACAAAAGCTGATTGCTATATTTGTACTAGCTGAAAAAACGCTGACTGCTATATGTTTACTAGCTGCTAAGAAGCTGATTGTTATATGTGCACTTGCTGACAAAATCTGATTGCTGTATGTACAATAGCTGACGAAAGCTGTATGCCATATGTGCAATAGGTGACAAAAAGCTGATTGCTATATTTGCACTTTCTGACGAAAGCTGATTGCTATATTTGCACTTGCTGACAAACAGCTGATTGCTATATGTGCATTAGCTGACCAAAATCTGATAGCTATATGTGCTCTTGCTGACCAAAGCTGATTGCTGTATGTGCAAAAGCTGACAAATGCTGATTGCGATATGTGCAATAGCTGACAAATAGCTGATTGCTATATGTGCACTTCCTGAAAAAACGCTGATTGCTATAGCTTCACAAGCTGCTATAAAGATGATTGCTAGATGTGCACTTGCTGACAAAAGCTGATTGCTCTATGTACAATAGCTGACGAAAGCTGATTGCTTTAAGTGCATTAACTAACATAAACTGATTGCTATATGTGCAATAGCTGACAAACGCTGATTGCTATTTGTATGTGCACTTGCTGACAAAAAACTGATGGCCATATGATTAAAATAACTGATTTCTATATGTGCAATAGCTGACAAAAGCTGATTGCTATATGTGAAATAGCTGACAAAAGCTGATTGCTATATGTGCAAAAGGCTACAAAAAGCTGATTGCTATATTTGTACTAGCTGACAAAAAGCTGATAGTTATATGTATGTGCACTTGCTGACAAGAAGCTGATTGCTCTATGTTCACTAGCTGACAAAAGCTAATTGCTATATGTGCAATCGCTGGCAATATCTGATTGCAATTTGTACGTGCACTTGCTGACAAAAAGCTGACTGCTGTATGTTTAAAAAATAGATTACAATATGTGTAATGGCTGACAAAAGCTGATTGCTATATGTGTAATAGGTGACAAAAAGCTGATTGCTACTTTTGCACTAGCAGACAAAAGCTGATTGCTATATGTGCACTTGCTGAGAAAACGTTGAGTGCTATATGTGCACTGAAAAAACCCAAACTGCTATATGTGAACTTGCTATATGTGCAATAGGTATAAAAAAACTAATTGCTATATGTGCAATAGCTGATTGCCTTATTTGCAATAGCTGACAAAAGCGGATTGCTGTATGCACAATAGCTCACAAAAGCTGATTGCTATATGTGCATTAGGTGTCAAAAAGGTGATTGCTATATTTGCACTAGCCGACGAAGAGCTGAACGCTATATGTGCACATTCTGACAAAAGCTGATTGCTATATGTTTAATAGCTGACAAAATCTGATTACTATATGTGCAATGCTGACAAATGCTGATTGCGATATGTGCTCTAGCTGACAAAAAGCTGATTGCTTTATGTGCACTTGCTGAAAAAACTCTGATTGCGATATGTGCTCTAGCTGACAAAAAGCTGATAAGCTGATAAGCTGATGAGCAAAAGCAAATTTCTATATGTGCAATAGGTGACAAAAAGCTGATTGCTATATTTGCACTAGCTGACAATGAGTTGATTACTATATATGCACTTGCTGAAAAAACGATGACTGGTATCAATAGCTGCTAAGAAGCTGAGTGCTATATGTGCACTTACTGACAGAAGCTGATTGCTGTATATACAAAAGCTGACAAAAGCTGATTGCTATATGTGCAATAGCTGACAAAAGCTGATTGCTAAATGTGTAATAGCTGACATAAGCTGATTGCTATGTGTGCACTAGCTGGCCAAAAGCTGATCGCTATATGTGCACTAGCTGCCAAAATCGGATTGCTTTTGCATGTGCACTGGCTGACAAAAAGCTGATTGCTATATGTTCAAAAAATAGATTACTATATGTGCAATAGCTGACAAAAGCTGATTGCTATATGTGCAAAAGGCTACAAAAAGCTGATTGCTATATTTGTACTAGCTGACAAAAAGCTGATAGTTATATGTATGTGCACTTGCTGCCAAGAAGCTGATTGCTCTATGTTCACTAGTGACAAAAGCTAATTGCTATATGTGCAATAGCTGGCAATATCTGATTGCAATTTGTACATGCAGTTGCTGACAAAAAGCTGTTATCTATATGTTCACTTGCTAAAAAAACGCTGATTGCGATATGTGCACTTTCTGACAAAAGCTGATTGCTTTATTTGTACTAGCTGAAAAAACGCTGACTGCTATATGTTTACTAGCTGCTAAGAAGCTGATTGCTATATGTGCACTTACTGACAAAATCTGATTGCTGTATGTACAATAGCTGACGAAAGCTGTATGCCATATGTGCAATAGGTGACAAAAAGCTGATTGCTATATTTGCACTTTCTGACAAAAGCTGATTGCTATATTTGCACTAGCTGACAAACAGCTGATTGCTATATGTGCATAAGCTGACCAAAATCTGATAGCTATATGTGCTCTTGCTGACCAAAGCTGATTGCTGTATGTGCAAAAGCTGACAAATGCTGATTGCGATATGTGCAATAGCTGACAAATAGCTGATTGCTATATGTGCACTTCCTGAAAAAACGCTGATTGCTATAGCTTCACAAGCTGCTACAAAGATGATTGCTAGATGTGCACTTGCTGACAAAAGCTGATTGCTGTATGTACAATAGCTGACAAAAGCTGATTGCTTTAAGTGCAATAACTAACATAAACTGATTGCTATATGTGCAATAGCTGACAAACGCTGATTGCTATTTGTATGTGCACTTGCTGACAAAAAACTGATGGCTATATGATTAAAATAACTGATTCCTATATGTGCAATAGCTGACAAAAGCTGATTGCTATATGTGAAATAGCTGACAAAAGCTGATTGCTAATTGGTTTATTTTTACTAGCTGACAAAAAGCTGACAGCTATATGTGCACTTGCTGGCTAAAAGCTGATTGCTATATATGCACTTGCTGAAAAAACGCTAACTGCTATATGTTCACTAGCTGCTAAAAAGCTGGTTGCTATATGTGCACTTACTGACAAAATCTGATTGCTGTATGTACAATAGCTGACAAAAGCAGATTTCTATATGTGCAATAAGTGACAAAAAGCTGATTGATATATTTGCACTAGCTGACAATGAGTTGATTGCTATATATGCACTTGCTGAAAAAACGATGACTGGTATATGTTCAATAGCTGCTAAAAAGCTGAGTGCTATATGTGCACTTACTGACAGAAGCTGATTGATGTATGTACAAAAGCTGACAAAAGCTGATTGCTATATGTGCAATAGCTAACATAGGCTGATTGCTATATGTGCAATAGCTGACAATCGCTGATTGCTGTATGTATGTGCACTTGCTGACAAAAAGCTGATGGGTATATGTTTAAAATAACTGATTCCTATATGTGCAATAGGTGACAAAAAGCTGATAGCTTTATGTGCTCTTGCTGACAAAAGCTGATTGCTGTATGTGCAATAGCTGACAAATACTGATTGCGATATGTGCAATAGCTAACAAAAATCTTATTGCTATATGTGCACTGCCTGAAAAAACGCTGACTGCTTTATGTTCACTAGCTGCTAAAAAGATGATTGCTACATGTGCACTTGCTGACAATAGCTGATTGCTGTTTGTACAATTGCTGACAAAAGCTGATTGCTCTATGTTCACTAGCTGATATAAGCTAATTGCTATATGTACACTAGCTGGCAATATCTGATAGCAATTTGTACGTGCACTTGCTGACAAAAAGCTGACTGCTATAGGTTCAAAAAATAGATTACTATATGTGCAATAACTGACAAAAGCTGATTGCTATATGTATAATAGCTGAAAAAAGCTGATTGCTATATGTGCAATAGGTGACAAAAAGCTGATTGTTATTTTTTTATGTACTAGCTGACAAAAAGCTGATAGCTATATGTGCACTTGCTGACAAAAAGTTGATTGCCACATGTGCAATAGCTGACAAAAGCTGATTGCTATATGTGCAATAGCTGACAAAAGCTGCTAGATATGTGTGCAATAGCTGACAAAAGCTGATTGCTATATGTGTAATAGCTGACAAAAGCTGATTGCTAAATGTGTAATAGCTGACATAAGCTGATTGCTATATGTGCACTAGCTGCCAAAATCGGATTGCTTTTGCATGTGCACTGGCTGACAAAAAGCTGATTGCTATATGTTCAAAAAATAGATTACTATATGTGCAATAGCTGACAAAAGCTGATTGCTATATGTGAAATAGCTGACAAAAGCTGATTGCTATATGTGTAAAAGGCTACAAAAAGCTGATTGCTATATTTGTACCAGCTGACAAAAAGCTGATAGTTATATGTATGTGCACTTGCTGCCAAGAAGCTGATTGCTCTATGTTCACTAGTGACAAAAGCTAATTGCTATATGTGCAATAGCTGGCAATATCTGATTGCAATTTTTACATGCACTTGCTGACAAAAAGCTGACATCTATTTGTTCACTTGCTAAAAAAACGCTGATTGCGATATGTGCACTTTCTGACAAAAGCTGATTGCTATATTTGTACTAGCTGAAAAAACGCTGACTGCTATATGTTTACTAGCTGCTAAGAAGCTGATTGCTATATGTGCACTTACTGACAAAATCTGATTGCTGTATGTACAATAGCTGACTAAAGCTGTATGCCATATGTGCAATAGGTGACAAAAAGCTGATTGCTATATTTGCACTTTCTGACAAAAGCTGATTGCTATATTTGCACTAGCTGACAAACAGCTGATTGCTATATGTGCATTAGCTGACCAAAATCTGATAGCTATATGTGCTCTTGCTGACCAAAGCTGATTGCTGTATGTGCAAAAGCTGACAAATGCTGATTGCGATATGTGCAATAGCTGACAAATAGCTGATTGCTATATGTGCACTTCCTGAAAAAACGCTGATTGCTTTAGCTTCACAAGCTGCTATAAAGATGATTGCTAGATGTGCACTTGCTGACAAAAGCTGATTGCTCTATGTACAATAGCTGACAAAAGCTGATTGCTTTAAGTGCAATAACTAACATAAACTGATTGCTATATGTGCAATAGCTGACAAACGCTGATTGCTATTTGTATGTGCACTTGCTGACAAAAAACTGATGGCCATATGATTAAAATAACTGATTCCTATATGTGCAATAGCTGACAAAAGCTGATTGCTATATGTGAAATAGCTGACAAAAGCTGATTGCTATATGTGCAAAAGGCTACAAAAAGCTGATTGCTATATTTGTACTAGCTGACAAAAAGCTGATAGTTATATGTATGTGCACTTGCTGACAAGAAGCTGATTGCTCTATGTTCACTAGCTGACAAAAGCTAATTGCTATATGTGCAATCGCTGGCAATATCTGATTGCAATTTGTACGTGCACTTGCTGACGAAAAGCTGACTGCTATATGTTTAAAAAATAGATTACAATATGTGTAATGGCTGACAAAAGCTGATTGCTATATGTGTAATAGGTGACAAAAAGCTGATTGCTACTTTTGCACTAGCAGACAAAAGCTGATTGCTATATGTGCACTTGCTGAGAAAACGCTGAGTGCTATATGTGCACTGAAAAAACCCAAACTGCTATATGTGCACTTGCTATATGTGCAATAGGTATAAAAAAACTGATTGCTATATGTGCAATAGCTGATTGCTATATTTGCAATAGCTGACAAAAGCGGATTGCTGTATGCACAATAGCTCACAAAAGCTGATTGCTATATGTGCATTAGGTGTCAAAAAGCTGATTGCTATATTTGCACTAGCCGACGAAGAGCTGAACGCTATATGTGCACATTCTGACAAAAGCTGATTGCTATATGTTTAATAGCTGACAAAATCTGATTACTATATGTGCAATGCTGACAAATGCTGATTGCGATATGTGCTCTAGCTGACAAAAAGCTGATTGCTTTATGTGCACTTGCTGAAAAAACTCTGATTGCGATATGTGCTCTAGCTGACAAAAAGCTGATAAGCTGATAAGCTGATAAGCTGATGAGCAAAAGCAAATTTCTATATGTGCAATAGGTGACAAAAAGCTGATTGCTATATTTGCACTAGCTGACAATGAGTTGATTACTATATATGCACTTGCTGAAAAAACGATGACTGGTATCAATAGCTGCTAAGAAGCTTACTGACAGAAGCTGATTGCTGTATATACAAAAGCTGACAAAAGCTGATTGCTATATGTGCAATAGCTGACAAAAGCAGATTGCTAAATGTGTAATAGCTGACATACGCTGATTGATATGTGTGCACTAGCTGGCCAAAAGCTGATCGCTATATGTGCACTAGCTGCCAAAATCGGATTGCTTTTGCATGTGCACTGGCTGACAAAAAGCTGATTGCTATATGTTCAAAAAATAGATTACTATATGTGCAATAGCTGACAAAAGCTGATTGCTATATGTGAAATAGCTGACAAAAGCTGATTGCTATATGTGCAAAAGGCTACAAAAAGCTGATTGCTATATTTGTACCAGCTGACAAAAAGCTGATAGTTATATGTATGTGCACTTGCTGCCAAGAAGCTGATTGCTCTATGTTCACTAGTGACAAAAGCTAATTGCTATATGTGCAATAGCTGGCAATATCTGATTGCAATTTGTACATGCACTTGCTGACAAAAAGCTGACATCTATATGTTCACTTGCTAAAAAAACGCTGATTGCGATATGTGCACTTTCTGACAAAAGCTGATTGCTATATTTGTACTAGCTGAAAAAACGCTGACTGCTATATGTTTACTAGCTGCTAAGAAGCTGATTGCTATATGTGCACTTACTGACAAAATCTGATTGCTGTATGTACAATAGCTGACGAAAGCTGTATGCCATATGTGCAATAGGTGACAAAAAGCTGATTGCTATATTTGCACTTTCTGACAAAAGCTGATTGCTATATTTGCACTAGCTGACAAACAGCTGATTGCTATATGTGCATTAGCTGACCAAAATCTGATAGCTATATGTGCTCTTGCTGACCAAAGCTGATTGCTGTATGTGCAAAAGCTGACAAATGCTGATTGCGATATCTGCAATAGCTGACAAATAGCTGATTGCTATATGTGCACTTCCTGAAAAAACGCTGATTGCTATAGCTTCACAAGCTGCTACAAAGATGATTGCTAGATGTGCACTTGCTGACAAAAGCTGATTGCTCTATGTACAATAGCTGACAGAAGCTGATTGCTTTAAGTGCAATAACTAACATAAACTGATTGCTATATGTGCAATAGCTGACAAACGCTGATTGCTATTTGTATGTGCACTTGCTGACAAAAAACTGATGGCCATATGATTAAAATAACTGATTCCTATATGTGCAATAGCTGACAAAAGCTGATTGCTATATGTGAAATAGCTGACAAAAGCTGATTGCTATATGTGCAAAAGGCTACAAAAAGCTGATTGCTATATTTGTACTAGCTGACAAATAGCTGATAGTTATATGTATGTGCACTTGCTGACAAGAAGCTGATTGCTCTATGTTCACTAGCTGACAAAAGCTAATTGCTATATGTGCAATCGCTGGCAATATCTGATTGCAATTTGTACGTGCACTTGCTGACAAAAAGCTGACTGCTATATGTTTAAAAAATAGATTACAATATGTGTAATGGCTGACAAAAGCTGATTGCTATATGTGTAATAGGTGACAAAAAGCTGATTGCTACTTTTGCACTAGCAGACAAAAGCTGATTGCTATATGTGCACTTGCTGAGAAAACGCTGAGTGCTATATGTGCACTGAAAAAACCCAAACTGCTATATGTGCACTTGCTATATGTGCAATAGGTATAAAAAAACTGATTGCTATATGTGCAATAGCTGATTGCTATATTTGCAATAGCTGACAAAAGCGGATTGCTATATGTGCAATAGCTAACATAGACTGATTGATATATGTGAAATAGCGGACAAACGGTGATTGCTATATGTATGTGCACTTGCTGACAAAAAGCTGATGGCTATATGATTAAAATAACTGATTCCTATATGTGCAATAGCTGACAAAAGCTGATTGATATATGTGCATTAGGTGTCAAAAAGCTGATTGCTATATTTGCACTAGCCGACGAAGAGCTGAACGCTATATGTGCACATTCTGACAAAAGCTATATGTTTAATAGCTGACAAAATCTGATTACTATATGTGCAATGCTGACAAATGATGATTGCGATATGTGCTCTAGCTGACAAAAAGCTGATTGCTTTATGTGCACTTGCTGGAAAAACTCTGATTGCGATATGTGCTCTAGCTGACAAAAAGCTGATAAGCTGATAAGCTGATGAGCAAAAGCAAATTTCTATATGTGCAATAGGTGACAAAAAGCTGATTGCTATATTTGCACTAGCTGACAATGAGTTGATTACTATATATGCACTTGCTGAAAAAACGATGACTGGTATCAATAGCTGCTAAGAAGCTGAGTGCTATATGTGCACTTACTGACAGAAGCTGATTGCTGTATATACAAAAGCTGAAAAAAGCTGATTGCTATATGTGCAATAGCTAACATAGACTGATTGATATATGTGCAATAGCGGACAAGCGGTGATTGCTATATGTATGTGCACTTGCTGACAAAAAGCTGATGGCTATATGATTAAAATAACTGATTCCTATATGTGCAATAGCTGACAAAAGCTGATTGATATACGTGCAATAGGCGATAAAAAGCTGATTGGTATATTTGAACTAGCTGACAAAAAGCTGATAGTTATATGTATGTGCACTTGCTGACAAGAAGCTGATTGCTCTATGTTCACTAGCTGACAAAAGCTAATTGCTATATGTGCAAAAGCTGGCAATATCTGATTGCAATTTGTACGTGCACTTGCTGACAAAAGCTGACTGCTATATGTTAAAAAAATAGATTACTATATGTGTAATAGCTGACAAAAGCTGATTGCTATATGTGTAATAGCTGACAAAAGCTGATTGCAATATGTGTAATAGGTGACAAAAAGCTGATCGCTATATGAGCACTAGCTGGCAAAATCGGATTGAAATTTGTATGTGCACTTGCTGACAAAAAGCTGATGGCTATATGATTAAAATAACTGATTCCTATATGTGCAATAGCTGACAAAGGCTGATTGATATACGTGCAATAGGCGATAAAAAGCTGATTGGTATATTTGAACTAGCTGACAAAAAGCTGATAGTTATATGTATGTGCACTTGCTGACAAGAAGCTGATTGCTCTATGTTCACTAGCTGACAAAAGCTAATTGCTATATGTGCAAAAGCTGGCAATATCTGATTGCAATTTATACGTGCACTTGCTGACAAAAGCTGACTGCTATATGTTCAAAAAATAGATTACTTTATGTGCAATAGCTGACAAAAGCTGATTGCTATATGTGAAATAGCTGACAAAATCTTATTGCTATATGTGCAATAGGTGACAAAAATCTGATTGTTATATTTTTACTAGCTGACAAAAAGCTGACAGCTATATATGTACTTGCTGAAAAAACGCTGACTGCTTTATGTTCACTAACTGCTAAAAAGCTGATTGCTATATTTGCACTTACTGACAAAATCTGATTTCTGTATGTACAATAGCTGACGAAAGCTGTATAACATATGTGCAATAGGTGACAAAATGCTGATTGCTATATTTGCACTTGCTGAAAAAACGCTGACTGCTATATGTTCACTAGCTGCTAAGAAGCTGATTGCTATATGTGCACTTACTGACAATATCTGATTGCTGTATGTACAATAGCTGACGAAAGCTGTATGCCATATGTGCAATAGGTGACAAAATGCTGATTGCTATATTTGCACAAGCTGACAAAAAGCTGAGTGCTATATATTCATTAGCTGACAAAAAGCTGATAGCTATATGTGCTCTTGCTGACAGAAGCTGATTCCTGTATGTGCGAATGCTGACAAATGCTGATTGCGATATGTGAAATAGCTGACAAAAAGCTGATTGCTCTACGTTCACTAGCTGACAAAAGCTGATTGCTATATGTGCAATAGCTAACATCAACTGATTGCTATATGTGCAATAGCTGACAAACGCTGATTGCTATATGTATGTGCACTAGTCGACAAAAAGCTGATTGGTATATTTGTACTAGCTGACAAAAAGCTGATTGCTATATGTGTAATAGCTGACATAAGCTGATTGCTATGTGTATGAGCACTTGCTGACAAGAAGCTGATTGCTCTATGTTCACTAGCTGACAAAAGCTGATTGCTGTATGTACAATAGCTGACGAAAGCTGTATGCCATATGTGCAATAGGTGACAAAATGCTGATTGCTATATTTGCACAAGCTGACAAAAAGCTGAGTGCTACATATTCATTAGCTGACAAAAAGCTGATAGCTATATGTGCTCTTGCTGACAGAAGCTGATTCCTGTATGTGCGAATGCTGACAAATGCTGATTGCGATATGTGAAATAGCTGACAAAAAGCTGATTGCTCTACGTTCACTAGCTGACAAAAGCTGATTGCTATATGTGCAATAGCTAACATCAACTGATTGCTATATGTGCAATAGCTGACAAACGCTGATTGCTATATGTATGTGCACTAGTCGACAAAAAGCTGATTGGTATATTTGTACTAGCTGACAAAAAGCTGATTGCTATATGTGTAATAGCTGACATAAGCTGATTGCTATGTGTATGAGCACTTGCTGACAAGAAGCTGATTGCTCTATGTTCACTAGCTGACAAAAGCTGATTGCTATATGTGTAATAGCTGACAAAAGCTGATTGCAATATGGGTAATAAAAAAGCTGATAGCTATATGTGTACTTGCTGACAAAAGCTGAGTGCTATATGTGCAATATCTGACAAAAGCTAATTGCTATATGTGCACTAGTTGACAAAAGCAGATTTCTATATGTGCAATAGGTGACAAAAACCTGATTGCTATATTTACAATAGCTGACAAAAGCGGATTGCTGTATGAATAATAGCTGCTAAAGCTGATTGCTCTATGTGCACCAGTGTCAAAACGCTGATTGCTATATGTGCACTTGATGAAAAAACGCTGATTGCTATATGCTCACTAGCTGTAAAAAGCTGATTGTTATATGTGCACTTGCTTACAAAAGCTGATTGCTGTATGTATAATAGCTGACAAAAGCTGATTGCTCTATGTTCACTAGCTGACAAAAGCTGATTGCTATATGTGCAATAGCTAACATCAACTGATTGCTATATGTGCAATAGCTGACAAACGCTGATTGCTATATGTATGTGCACTAGTCGACAAAAAGCTGATTGGTATATTTGTACTAGCTGACAAAAAGCTGATTGCTATATGTGTAATAGCTGACATAAGCTGATTGCTATGTGTATGAGCACTTGCTGACAAGAAGCTGATTGCTCTATGTTCACTAGCTGACAAAAGCTGATTGCTATATGTGTAATAGCTGACAAAAGCTGATTGCAATATGGGTAATAAAAAAGCTGATAGCTATATGTGTACTTGCTGACAAAAGCTGAGTGCTATATGTGCAATATCTGACAAAAGCTAATTGCTATATGTGCACTAGTTGACAAAAGCAGATTTCTATATGTGCAATAGGTGACAAAAACCTGATTTCTATATTTACAATAGCTGACAAAAGCGGATTGCTGTATGAATAATAGCTGTTAAAGCTGATTGCTCTATGTGCACCAGTGTCAAAACGCAGATTGCTATATGTGCACTTGATGAAAAAACGCTGATTGCTATATGCTCACTAGCTTAAAAAGCTGATTGTTATATGTGCACTTGCTGACAAAAGCTGATTGCTCTATGTTCACTAGCTGACAAAAGCTGCTAGATATATGTGCAATAGCTGACAAAAGCTGATTGCTATGTGTGCACTAGCTGGCCAAAAGCTGATCGCTATATGTGCACTAGCTGCCAAAATCGGATTGCTTTTTGCATGTGCACTTGCTGACAAGAAGCTGATTGCTACATATTAAAAAAACTGATAACTATATTTGCAATATCTGACAAAAGCTGATTGCTGTATCTGCAAAAGCTGACAAATGCTGATTGCGATATGTGCAATAGCTGACAAAAGCTGATTGCTATGTGTGCACTAGCTGGCCAAAAGCTGATCGCTATATGTGCACTAGCTGCCAAAATCGGATTGCTTTTTGCATGTGCACTTGCTGACAAGAAGCTGATTGCTACATATTAAAAAAACTGATAACTATATTTGCAATATCTGACAAAAGCTGATTGCTGTATCTGCAAAAGCTGACAAATGCTGATTGCGATATGTGCAATAGCTGACAAAAGCTGATTGCTATGTGTGCACTAGCTGGCCAAAAGCTGATCGCTATATGTGCACTAGCTGCCAAAATCGGATTGCTTTTTGCATGTGCACTTGCTGACAAGAAGCTGATTGCTACATATTAAAAAAACTGATAACTATATTTGCAATATCTGACAAAAGCTGATTGCTATATGTGCAGTAGCTAACATAGACTGATTGCTGTATGTACAATAGCTGACAAAAGATGATTGTTCTATGTGCACTAGCTGACAAAAACTGATTGCTATATGTGCAATAGCTGACAAACGCTGATTGCTATATGTATGTGCACTTGCTGACAAAAAGCTGATGGCTATATGATTAAAATAAGTGATTCCTATATGTGCAATAGCTGACAAAAGCTGATTGCTATATGTGCAATAGGCGACAAAATCTGATTGGTATATTTGTACTAGCTGACAAAAAGCTGATAGTTGTATGTATGTGCACTTGCTGACAAGAAGCTGATTGCTCTATGTTCACTAGCTGACAAAAGCTAATTGCTATATGTGCAATAGCTGGCAATATCTGATTGCAATTTGTACGTGCACTTGCTGAGAAAATGCTGATTGCTATATGCTCACAAAATAGATTATTATATGTGTAATAGCTGACAAAAGCTGATTGCTATATGTGTAATAGCTAACAAAAGCTGATTGCAATAAGTGTAATAGGTGACAAAGAGCTAATTGGTTTATTTTTACTAGCTGACAAAAAGCTGACAGCTATATGTGCACTTGCTGGCAAAAAGCTGATCGCTATATATGCACTTGCTGAAAAAACGCTAACTGCTATATGTTCACTAGCTGCTAAAAAGCTGGTTGCTATATGTGCACTTACTGACAAAATCTGATTGCTGTATGTACAATAGCTGACAAAAGCAGATTTCTATATGTGCAATAGGTGACAAAAAGCTGATTGATATATTTGCACTAGCTGACAATGAGTTGATTGCTATATATGCACTTGCTGAAAAAACGATGACTGGTATATGTTCAATAGCTGCTAAAAAGCTGAGTGCTATATGTGCACTTACTGACAGAAGCTGATTGATGTATGTAAAAAAGCTGACAAAAGCTGATTGCTATATGTGCAATAGCTAACATAGGCTGATTGCTATATGTGCAATAGCTGACAAACGCTGATTGCTGTATGTACAATAGCTGAAAAAACTGATTGCTATATGTGCAATAGGTGTCAAAAAGATGATTGCTATATAAGCACTAGCCGACAAAAAGCTGAAAGCTACATGTGCACTTTCTGACAAAAGCTGATTGCTATATGTTCAATAGCTGACAAAATCTGATTACTATATGTGCAACATCTGACAAAAGCGGGTTGATATATGTGCTATAGCTGACAAACGCTGATTGCGATATGTGCTCTAGCTGACAAAAAGCTGATTGCTATATGTGCACTTGCTGAAAAAACGCTGATTGCGATATGTGCTCTAGCTGACAAAAAGCTGATAGCGTAAGTGCACTAGCTGGCCTAAAGCTGATCGCTATATTTGCACTAGCTGGCAAAATCGGATTGCTTTTTGTATGTGCACTTGCTGACAAAAAGCTGATTGCCATATGTGCAATAGCTAACAACAGCTGATTGCTATATGTACAATAGCTGATAAAAGCTGATTGCAATATGTGCAATAGCTGACAAAAGCTGATTGCAATATGTGCAATAGCTGACAAAAGCTGATTGCTATATTTGCAATAGCTGACAAAAGCGGATTGCTGTAAGTATAATAGCTGTCAAAACGCGGACTGCTATATGTGCACTTGCTGAAAAACGCTGACTGATATATGCTCACTAGCTACTAAAAAGCTTATTGTTATATGTTTACTAGCTAACAACAGCTGATTGCAATATGTGCAATAGCTGACAAAAGTTGATTGCTATATGTGCAATAGCTGACAAAAGCTGCTTGCTATTTGTGCAATAGCTGACAAAAGCTGATTGCTATATGTGTAATAGCTGACATTAGCTGATTGCTATATGTGCATTAGCTGGCCAAAAGCTGATCGCTATATGTGCACTATCTGGCGAAATCGGATTGCTATTTGTATGTGCACTTGCTGACAAAAAGCTGATTGCTATATATTCAAAAAACTGATAACTATATTTGCAATACCTGACAAAAGCTGATTGCTTTATGTGAAATAGCTGACAAAAGCTGATTGCTATATGTGCAATAGGTGACAAAAAGCTGATTGTTATATTTTTACTAGCTGACAAAAAGCTGACAGCTATATGTTCACTAGCTGTTAAAAAGCTGATTGCTATATGTGCACTAGCTGACAAAAAGCTGATCACTATATGTGCACTAGGTGGCAAAATCTGATTGCTATTTGTATGTGCACTTGCTGACAAAAAGCTGATTGCTATATATTCAAAAAACTGATAACTATATTTGCAATACCTGACAAAAGCTGATTGCTTAATGTGAAATAGCTGACAAAAGCTGATTGCTATATGTGCAATAGGTGACAAAAAGCTGATTGTTATATTTTTACTAGCTAACAAAAAGCTAACAGCTATTTGTTCACTAGCTGTTAAAAAGCTGATTGCTATATGTGCACCTACCGAAAAAATCTGATCGCTGTATGTACAATAGCTGACAGAAGCTGATTGCCCTTGTGCAATAGGTGATTGCTATATGTGCAATAGGCGACAAAATACTGATTGCTATATTTGGAGTAGCTGACAAAAAGCTGATAGTTATATGTATGTACACTTGCTGACAGGAAGCTGATTGCGATATGTGCTCTAGCTGACAAAAAGCTGATAGCTATATGTGCACTAGCTGGCCAAAAGCTGATCGCTATATTTGCACTAGCTGGCAAAATCGGATTGCTTTTTGTATGTGCACTTGCTGACAAAAAGCTGATTGCCATATGTGCAATAGCTAACAACAGCTGATTGCTATATGTACAATAGCTGATAAAAGCTGATTGCAATATGTGCAATAGCTGACAAAAGCTGATTGCAATATGTGCAATAGCTGACAAAAGCTGATTGCTATATTTGCAATAGCTGACAAAAGCGGATTGCTGTATGTATAATAGCTGTCAAAACGCGGACTGCTATATGTGCACTTGCTGAAAAACGCTGACTGATATATGCTCACTAGCTACTAAAAAGCTTATTGTTATATGTTTACTAGCTAACAACAGCTGATTGCAATATGTGCAATAGCTGACAAAAGTTGATTGCTATATGTGCAATAGCTGACAAAAGCTGCTTGCTATTTGTGCAATAGCTGACAAAAGCTGATTGATATATGTGTAATAGCTGACAAAAGCTGATTGCTATATGTGTAATAGCTGACATTAGCTGATTGCTATATGTGCATTAGCTGGCCAAAAGCTGATCGCTATATGTGCACTATCTGGCGAAATCGGATTGCTATTTGTATGTGCACTTGCTGACAAAAAGCTGATTGCTATATATTCAAAAAACTGATAACTATATTTGCAATACCTGACAAAAGCTGATTGCTTTATGTGAAATAGCTGACAAAAGCTGATTGCTATATGTGCAATAGGTGACAAAAAGCTGATTGTTATATTTTTACTAGCTGACAAAAAGCTGACAGCTGATGTTCTATATGTTATGTTATCATATAGATAACATATGTATAACTATATGTTCACTAGCTGTTAAAAAGCTGATTGCTATATGTGCACTAGCTGACAAAAAGCTGATCACTATATGTGCACTAGGTGGCAAAATCTGATTGCTATTTGTATGTGCACTTGCTGACAAAAAGCTGATTGCTATATATTCAAAAAACTGATAACTATATTTGCAATACCTGACAAAAGCTGATTGCTTTATGTGAAATAGCTGACAAAAGCTGATTGCTATATGTGCAATAGGTGACAAAAAGCTGATTGTTATATTTTTACTAGCTGACAAAAAGCTGACAGCTATTTGTTCACTAGCTGTTAAAAAGCTGATTGCTATATGTGCACCTACCGAAAAAATCTGATCGCTGTATGTACAATAGCTGACAGAAGCTGATTGCCCTTGTGCAATAGGTGATTGCTATATGTGCACTAGCTGGCGAAATCGGATTGCTATTTGTATGGGCACTTGCTGACAAAAAGCTGATTGCTATATATTAAAAAAACTGATAACTATATTTGCAATACCTGACAAAAGCTGATTGCTATATGTGCAATAGCTGACAAAAGCTGATTGCTATATTTGCACTAGCTGACAAAAGCTGATTGCTATATGTGTAATAGCAGACATTAGCTGATTGCTAAATGTGCAATAGCTGGCCAAAAGCTGATCGCTATATAGCTGATTGCAATATGTGCACTACCTGACAAAAGCTGATTGCTATAATTGCACTTGCTAAAAATACGCTGACTGCTATATGTGCACTTGCTACATGTGCAATAGGTATCAAAAAGCTGATTGCTATATGTGCAATAGCTAATAAAAGCTGATTGCAATATGTGCAATAGCTGATTGCTATATTTGCAATGAAATAGCTGACAAAAGCTGATTGCTAAATGTGCAATAGGCGACAAAAAGCTGATTGCTATATTTAGAGTAGCTGACAAAAAGCTGATAGTTATATGTATGTACACTTGCTGACAGGAAGCTGATTGCTCTATGTTCACTAGCTGACAAAAGCTAATTGCTATATGTGCAATAGGCGACAAAAAGCTGATTGCTAAATTTGGAGTAGCTGACAAAAAGCTGATAGTTATATGTATGTACACTTTCTGACAAAAGCTGATTGCTATATGTTCAATAGCTGACAAAATCTGATTACTATATGTGCAACATCTGACAAAAGCGGGTTGATATATGTGCTATAGCTGACAAATGCTGATTGCGATATGTGCTCTAGCTGACAAAAAGCTGATTGCTATATGTGCACTTGCTGAAAAAACGCTGATTGCGATATGTGCTCTAGCTGACAAAAAGCTGATAGCTATATGTGCACTAGCTGGCCAAAAGCTGATCGCTATATGTGCACTAGCTGGCAAAATCGGATTGCTTTTTCTATGTGCACTTGCTGACAAAAAGCTGATTGCCATATGTGCAATAGCTAACAACAGCTGATTGCTATATTTGCACTAGCTGACAAAATCGGATTGCTGTATGTATATTAGCTGCTAAAACTGATTGCTATATGTGCACTGGTGTCAAAACGCCAATTGCCGTATGTGCACTTGCTAAAAAACGCTGATTGCGATATGTGCTCTAGCTGACAAAAAGCTGATAGCTAAAGGTGCACTTGCTCACAAATGCTGATTGCTGTATGTGCAATAGCTGACAAAAGTTGATTGCTATATGTGCAATAGCTGGCAAAATCTGATTGCTATTTGTATGTGCACTTGCTTACAAAAAGCTGCTTGCTATATGTTAAAAAAATAGGTAACTATATGTGCAATAGCTGACAAAAGCTGATTGCTATATGTGCAATAGCTGACAAAAGCTGCTTGCTATATGTGCAATAGCTGACAAAAGATGATTGCTATATGTGTGAAAGCTGACAAAAGCTGATTGCTATATGTGTAACAGCTGACATTAGCTGATTGCTAAATGTGCAATAGCTGGCCAAAAGCTGATCGCTATACAGCTGATTGCAATATGTGCACTAGCTGACAAAAGCTGATTGCTATAATTGCACTTGCTGAAAATACGCTGACTGCTATATGTGCACTTGCTACATGTGCAATAGGTATTAAAAAGCTGATTGCTATATGTGCAATAGGCGACAAAAAGCTGATTGCTATATTTGGAGTAGCTGACAAAAAGCTGATAGTTATATGTATGTACACTTGCTGACAGGAAGCTGATTGCTCTATGTTCAGTAGCTGACAAAAGCTAATTGCTATATGTGCAATAGCTGGCAATATCTGATTGCAATTTGTACATGCACTTGCTGACAAAAAGCTGATATCTATATGTTCAAAAAATACATTACTGTATGTGCAATAGCTGACAAAAGCTGATTGCTATATGTGCAATGGCTGACAAAAGCTGATTACTATATGTGCAATAGGTGACAAAAAGCTGATTGTTACTTCTTATGTACTAGCTGACAAAAAGCTGATAACTATATGTTCACTAGCTGTTAAAAAGCTGATTGCTATATGTGCACTTACTGAAAAAATTCGAAGCTGATTGCGATATGTGCAAGAGCTGACTGCTATATGTTCAATAGCTGACAAAAGCTAATTGTTATATGTGTAATAGCTGACAAAAGCTGATTGCAATATGTGCAAAAGCTGACAAAAGCTGCTATATGTATGTGCACTTGCTGACAAAAAGCTGATTGCTAAATGTGCACTAGCTAACTGCAATATGTTCAAACAACTGATAACTATAAGTGCACTATCTGACAAAAGCGGATTGATATATGTATGTGCAATAGCTGACAAATGCTGATTGCGATATGTGCTCTAGCTGACAAAAAGCTGATAGCTATATGTGCAACTGCTGACATAAGCTGATTGCTATATGTGCAATAGCTGACAAAAGCTGATTGCTATATGTGCAATAGCTGACAAAAGCTGATTGCTATATGTGCAACTGCTGACAAATGCTGATTGCTATATTTGCTCTAGCTGACAAAAAGCTGTTTGCCAGGTTTGCACTAGCTGACAAAAAGCTGATTGCTGTATGTGCACTAGCTGACAAAAAGCTGATAGCTGTATGTGCACTTGATGACAAATGCTGATTGCTGTATGTGCAATGGCTGACAAATGCTGATTGCTATATGTGCAATAGCTGACAAAAGCAAATTGCTATATGTGCAATAGCTGCCAAAAGCTGATTGCGATATGTGCAAAAGCTGATTACTATATGTGCAATAGCTGAAAAAAGCTGATTGCTATATGTGCAATGGCTGACAAAAGCTGATTACTATATGTGCAATAGGTGACAAAAAGCTGATTGTTACTTCTTATGTACTAGCTGACAAAAAGCTGATAGCTATATGTTCACTAGCTGTTAAAAAGCTGATTGCTATATGTGCACTTACTGAAAAAATCCGATTGCTGTATGTACAATAGCTGACAAAAGCTGTTTGCCATTGTGCAATAGGCTATATTTGTACTAGCTGAAAAAGAGCTGATAGTTATATTTATGTGTACTTGCTGACAAGAAGCTGATTGCTATATATTCAAAAAACTGATAACCTGATTTGCAATACCTGACAAAAGCTGATTGCTATATGTGCAATAGCTAACAAAAGCTGATTGCTATATGTGCACTTGCTGAAAAACGCTGACTGATATATGCTCACTAGCTGCTAAAAAGTTTATTGATATATGTTCACTAGCTAACAACAGCTAATTGCTATATGTGCAATAGCTGATAAAAGCTGATTGCAATATGTGCAATAGCTGACAAAAGTTGATTGCTATATGTGCAATAGCTGACAAAAGCTGATTGCAACATGTGCAATAGCTGATAAAAGCTGATAGCTATATTTGTAATAGCTGACATAAGCGGATTGCTGTATGTATAATAGCTTCTAAAACTGATTGCTCTATGTGCACTAGTGTCAAAACTCGGACTGCTATATGTGCACTTGCTGAAAAACGCTGACTGATATATGCTCACTAGCTGCTAAAAAGTTTATTGATATATGTTCACTAGCTAACAACAGCTAATTGCTATATGTGCAATAGCTGACAAAAGCTGATTGCAACATGTGCAATAGCTGACAAAAGCTGATAGCTATATTTGCAATAGCTGACACAATCGGATTGCTGTATGTACAATAGCTGAAAAAACTGATTGCTATATGTGCAATAGGTGTCAAAAAGATGATTGCTATATAAGCACTAGCCGACAAAAAGCTGAAAGCTACATGTGCACTTTCTGACAAAAGCTGATTGCTATATGTTCAATAGCTGACAAAATCTGATTACTATATGTGCAACATCTGACAAAAGCGGGTTGATATATGTGCTATAGCTGAAAAATGCTGATTGCGATATGTGCTCTAGCTGACAAAAAGCTGATTGCTATATGTGCACTTGCTGAAAAAACGCTGATTGCGATATGTGCTCTAGCTGACAAAAAGCTGATAGCTATATGTGCACTAGCTGGCCAAAAGCTGATCGCTATATTTGCACTAGCTGGCAAAATCGGATTGCTTTTTGTATGTGCACTTGCTGACAAAAAGCTGATTGCCATATGTGCAATAGCTAACAACAGCTGATTGCTATATGTACAATAGCTGATAAAAGCTGATTGCAATATGTGCAATAGCTGACAAAAGCTGATTGCAATATGTGCAATAGCTGACAAAAGCTGATTGCTCTATTTGCAATAGCTGACAAAAGCGGATTGCTGTAAGTATAATAGCTGTCAAAACGCGGACTGCTATATGTGCACTTGCTGAAAAACGCTGACTGATATATGCTCACTAGCTACTAAAAAGCTTATTGTTATATGTTTACTAGCTAACAACAGCTGATTGCAATATGTGCAATAGCTGACAAAAGTTGATTGCTATATGTGCAATAGCTGACAAAAGCTGCTTGCTATTTGTGCAATAGCTGGCAAAAGCTGATTGCTATATGTGTAATAGCTGACAAAAGCTGATTGCTATATGTGTAATAGCTGACATTAGCTGATTGCTATATGTGCATTAGCTGGCCAAAAGCTGATCGCTATATGTGCACTATCTGGCGAAATCGGATTGCTATTTGTATGTGCACTTGCTGACAAAAAGCTGATTGCTATATATTCAAAAAACTGATAACTATATTTGCAATACCTGACAAAAGCTGATTGCTTTATGTGAAATAGCTGACAAAAGCTGATTGCTATATGTGCAATAGGTGACAAAAAGCTGATTGTTATATTTTTACTAGCTGACAAAAAGCTGACAGCTATATGTTCACTAGCTGTTAAAAAGCTGATTGCTATATGTGCACTAGCTGACAAAAAGCTGATCACTATATGTGCACTAGGTGGCAAAATCTGATTGCTATTTGTATGTGCACTTGCTGACAAAAAGCTGATTGCTATATATTCAAAAAACTGATAACTATATTTGCAATACCTGACAAAAGCTGATTGCTTTATGTGAAATAGCTGACAAAAGCTGATTGCTATATGTGCAATAGGTGACAAAAAGCTGATTGTTATATTTTTACTAGCTAACAAAAAGCTGACAGCTATTTGTTCACTAGCTGTTAAAAAGCTGATTGCTATATGTGCACCTACCGAAAAAATCTGATCGCTGTATGTACAATAGCTGACAGAAGCTGATTGCCCTTGTGCAATAGGTGATTGCTATATGTGCACTAGCTGGCGAAATCGGATTGCTATTTGTATGTGCACTTGCTGACAAAAAGCTGATTGCTATATATTCAAAAAACTGATAACTATATTTGCAATACCTGACAAAAGCTGATTGCTATATGTGCAATAGCTAACAAAAGCGGATTGCTATATGTGCAATAGCTGATAAAAGCTGATTGCAATATGTGCAATAGCTAACAAAAGCTGATTGCTATATTTGCACTAGCTGACAAAATCGGATTGCTGTATGTATATTAGCTGCTAAAACTGATTGCTATATGTGCATTGGTGTCAAAACGCCAATTGCCGTATGTGCACTTGCTAAAAAACGCTGATTGCGATATGTGCTCTAGCTGACAAAAAGCTGATAGCTATAGGTGCACTTGCTCACAAATGCTGATTGCTGTATGTGCAATAGCTGACAAAAGTTGATTGCTATATGTGCAATAGCTGACAAAAGCTGCTTGCTATATGTGCAATAGCTGACAAAAGCTGATTGCTATATGTCTAAAAGCTGACAAAAGCTGATTGCTATATGTGTAATAGCAGACATTAGCTGATTGCTAAATGTGCAATAGCTGGCCAAAAGCTGATCGCTATACAGCTGATTGCAATATGTGCACTACCTGACAAAAGCTGATTGCTATAATTGCACTTGCTGCAAATACGCTGACTGCTATATGTGCACTTGCTACATGTGCAATAGGTATCAAGAAGCTGATTGCTATATGTGCAATAGCTAATAAAAGCTGATTGCAATATGTGCAATAGCTGATTGCTATATTTGCAATGAAATAGCTGACAAAAGCTGATTGCTAAATGTGCAATAGGCGACAAAAAGCTGATTGCTATATTTGGAGTAGCTGACAAAAAGCTGATAGTTATATGTATGTACACTTGCTGACAGGAAGCTGATTGCTCTATGTTCACTAGCTGACAAAAGCTAATTGCTATATGTGCAATAGCTGGCAATATCTGATTGCAATTTGTACATGCACTTGCTGACAAAAAGCTGATATCTATATGTTCAAAAAATACATTACTATATGTGCAATAGCTGACAAAAGCTGATTGCTATATGTGCAATGGCTGACAAAAGCTGATTACTATATGTGCAATAGGTGACAAAAGCTGATTGCCATATGTGTAAAAGCTGACAAAAGCTGATTGCTATATGTGTAATAGCTGACATTAGCTGATTGCGATATGTGCTCTAGCTGACAAAAAGCTGATTGCTATATGTGCACTTGCTGAAAAAACGCTGATTGCGATATGTGCTCTAGCTGACAAAAAGCTGATAGCTATATGTGCACTAGCTGGCCAAAAGCTGATCGCTATATTTGCACTAGCTGGCAAAATCGGATTGCTTTTTGTATGTGCACTTGCTGACAAAAAGCTGATTGCCATATGTGCAATAGCTAACAACAGCTGATTGCTATATGTACAATAGCTGATAAAAGCTGATTGCAATATGTGCAATAGCTGACAAAAGCTGATTGCAATATGTGCAATAGCTGACAAAAGCTGATTGCTATATTTGCAATAGCTGACAAAAGCGGATTGCTGTATGTATAATAGCTGTCAAAACGCGGACTGCTATATGTGCACTTGCTGAAAAACGCTGACTGATATATGCTCTTAGCTACTAAAAAGCTTATTGTTATATGTTTACTAGCTAACAACAGCTGATTGCAATATGTGCAATAGCTGACAAAAGTTGATTGCTATATGTGCAATAGCTGACAAAAGCTGCTTGCTATTTGTGCAATAGCTGACAAAAGCTGATTGATATATGTGTAATAGCTGACAAAAGCTGATTGCTATATGTGTAATAGCTGACATTAGCTGATTGCTATATGTGCATTGGCTGGCCAAAAGCTGATCGCTATATGTGCACTATCTGGCGAAATCGGATTGCTATTTGTATGTGCACTTGCTGACAAAAAGCTGATTGCTATATATTCCAAAAACTGATAACTATATTTGCAATACCTGACAAAAGCTGATTGCTTTATGTGAAATAGCTGACAAAAGCTGATTGCTATATGTGCAATAGGTGACAAAAGCTGATTGTTATATTTTTACTAGCTGACAAAAAGCTGACAGCTGATTGCAATATGTGCAATAGCTGACAAAAGTTGATTGCTATATGTGCAATACCTGACAAAAGCTGCTTGCTATTTGTGCAATAGCTGACAAAAGCTGATTGCTATATGTGTAATAGCTGACAAAAGCTGATTGCTTTATGTGTAATAGCTGACATTAGCTGATTGCTATATGTGCATTAGCTGGCCAAAAGCTGATCGCTATATGTGCACTATCTGGCGAAATCGGATTGCTATTTGTATGTGCACTTGCTGACAAAAAGCTGATTGCTATATATACAAAAAACTGATAACTATATTTGCAATACCTGACAAAAGCTGATTGCTTTATGTGAAATAGCTGACGAAAGCTGATTGCTATATGTGCAATAGGTGACAAAAAGCTGATTGGTATATTTTTACTAGCTGACAAAAAGCTGACAGCTGATGTTCTATATGTTATGTTATCATATAGATAACATATGTATAACTATATGTTCACTAGCTGTTAAAAAGCTGATTGCTATATGTGCACTAGCTGACAAAAAGCTGATCACTATATGTGCACTAGGTGGCAAAATCTGATTGCTATTTGTATGTGCACTTGCTGACAAAAAGCTGATTGCTATATATTCAAAAAACTGATAACTATATTTGCAATACCTGACAAAAGATGATTGCTTTATGTGAAATAGCTGACAAAAGCTGATTGCTATATGTGCAATAGGTGACAAAAAGCTGATTGTTATATTTTTACTAGCTGACAAAAAGCTGACAGCTATTTGTTCACTAGCTGTTAAAAAGCTGATTGCTATATGTGCAATAGCTGACAAAAGCTGATTGCAACATGTGCAATAGCTGACAAAAGCTGATAGCTATATTTGTAATAGCTGACATAAGCGGATTGCTGTATGTATAATAGCTGCTAAAACTGATTGCTCTATGTGCACTAGTGTCAAAACTCGGACTGCTATATGTGCACTTGCTGAAAAACGCTGACTGATATATGCTCACTAGCTGCTAAAAAGTTTATTGATATATGTTCACTAGCTAACAACAGCTAATTGCTATATGTGCAATAGCTGACAAAAGCTGATTGCAACATGTGCAATAGCTGACAAAAGCTGATAGCTATATTTGCAATAGCTGACACAATCGGATTGCTGTATGTACAATAGCTGAAAAAACTGATTGCTATATGTGCAATAGGTGTCAAAAAGATGATTGCTATATAAGCACTAGCCGACAAAAAGCTGAAAGCTACATGTGCACTTTCTGACAAAAGCTGATTGCTATATGTTCAATAGCTGACAAAATCTGATTACTATATGTGCAACATCTGACAAAAGCGGGTTGATATATGTGCTATAGCTGACAAATGCTGATTGCGATATGTGCTCTAGCTGACAAAAAGCTGATTGCTATATGTGCACTTGCTGAAAAAACGCTGATTGCGATATGTGCTCTAGCTGACAAAAAGCTGATAGCTATATGTGCACTAGCTGGCCAAAAGCTGATCGCTATATTTGCACTAGCTGGCAAAATCGGATTGCTTTTTGTATGTGCACTTGCTGACAAAAAGCTGATTGCCATATGTGCAATAGCTAACAACAGCTGATTGCTATATGTACAATAGCTGATAAAAGCTGATTGCAATATGTGCAATAGCTGACAAAAGCTGATTGCAATATGTGCAATAGCTGACAAAAGCTGATTGCTCTATTTGCAATAGCTGACAAAAGCGGATTGCTGTAAGTATAATAGCTGTCAAAACGCGGACTGCTATATGTGCACTTGCTGAAAAACGCTGACTGATATATGCTCACTAGCTACTAAAAAGCTTATTGTTATATGTTTACTAGCTAACAACAGCTGATTGCAATATGTGCAATAGCTGACAAAAGTTGATTGCTATATGTGCAATAGCTGACAAAAGCTGCTTGCTATTTGTGCAATAGCTGGCAAAAGCTGATTGCTATATGTGTAATAGCTGACAAAAGCTGATTGCTATATGTGTAATAGCTGACATTAGCTGATTGCTATATGTGCATTAGCTGGCCAAAAGCTGATCGCTATATGTGCACTATCTGGCGAAATCGGATTGCTATTTGTATGTGCACTTGCTGACAAAAAGCTGATTGCTATATATTCAAAAAACTGATAACTATATTTGCAATACCTGACAAAAGCTGATTGCTTTATGTGAAATAGCTGACAAAAGCTGATTGCTATATGTGCAATAGGTGACAAAAAGCTGATTGTTATATTTTTACTAGCTGACAAAAAGCTGACAGCTATATGTTCACTAGCTGTTAAAAAGCTGATTGCTATATGTGCACTAGCTGACAAAAAGCTGATCACTATATGTGCACTAGGTGGCAAAATCTGATTGCTATTTGTATGTGCACTTGCTGACAAAAAGCTGATTGCTATATATTCAAAAAACTGATAACTATATTTGCAATACCTGACAAAAGCTGATTGCTTTATGTGAAATAGCTGACAAAAGCTGATTGCTATATGTGCAATAGGTGACAAAAAGCTGATTGTTATATTTTTACTAGCTAACAAAAAGCTGACAGCTATTTGTTCACTAGCTGTTAAAAAGCTGATTGCTATATGTGCACCTACCGAAAAAATCTGATCGCTGTATGTACAATAGCTGACAGAAGCTGATTGCCCTTGTGCAATACGTGATTGCTATATGTGCACTAGCTGGCGAAATCGGATTGCTATTTGTATGTGCACTTGCTGACAAAAAGCTGATTGCTATATATTCAAAAAACTGATAACTATATTTGCAATACCTGACAAAAGCTGATTGCTATATGTGCAATAGCTAACAAAAGCGGATTGCTATATGTGCAATAGCTGATAAAAGCTGATTGCAATATGTGCAATAGCTAACAAAAGCTGATTGCTATATTTGCACTAGCTGACAAAATCGGATTGCTGTATGTATATTAGCTGCTAAAACTGATTGCTATATGTGCATTGGTGTCAAAACGCCAATTGCCGTATGTGCACTTGCTAAAAAACGCTGATTGCGATATGTGCTCTAGCTGACAAAAAGCTGATAGCTATAGGTGCACTTGCTCACAAATGCTGATTGCTGTATGTGCAATAGCTGACAAAAGTTGATTGCTATATGTGCAATAGCTGACAAAAGCTGCTTGCTATATGTGCAATAGCTGACAAAAGCTGATTGCTATATGTCTAAAAGCTGACAAAAGCTGATTGCTATATGTGTAATAGCAGACATTAGCTGATTGCTAAATGTGCAATAGCTGGCCAAAAGCTGATCGCTATACAGCTGATTGCAATATGTGCACTACCTGACAAAAGCTGATTGCTATAATTGCACTTGCTGCAAATACGCTGACTGCTATATGTGCACTTGCTACATGTGCAATAGGTATCAAAAAGCTGATTGCTATATGTGCAATAGCTAATAAAAGCTGATTGCAATATGTGCAATAGCTGATTGCTATATTTGCAATGAAATAGCTGACAAAAGCTGATTGCTAAATGTGCAATAGGCGACAAAAAGCTGATTGCTATATTTGGAGTAGCTGACAAAAAGCTGATAGTTATATGTATGTACACTTGCTGACAGGAAGCTGATTGCTCTATGTTCACTAGCTGACAAAAGCTAATTGCTATATGTGCAATAGCTGGCAATATCTGATTGCAATTTGTACATGCACTTGCTGACAAAAAGCTGATATCTATATGTTCAAAAAATACATTACTATATGTGCAATAGCTGACAAAAGCTGATTGCTATATGTGCAATGGCTGACAAAAGCTGATTACTATATGTGCAATAGGTGACAAAAGCTGATTGCCATATGTGTAAAAGCTGACAAAAGCTGATTGCTATATGTGTAATAGCTGACATTAGCTGATTGCGATATGTGCTCTAGCTGACAAAAAGCTGATTGCTATATGTGCACTTGCTGAAAAAACGCTGATTGCGATATGTGCTCTAGCTGACAAAAAGCTGATAGCTATATGTGCACTAGCTGGCCAAAAGCTGATCGCTATATTTGCACTAGCTGGCAAAATCGGATTGCTTTTTGTATGTGCACTTGCTGACAAAAAGCTGATTGCCATATGTGCAATAGCTAACAACAGCTGATTGCTATATGTACAATAGCTGATAAAAGCTGATTGCAATATGTGCAATAGCTGACAAAAGCTGATTGCAATATGTGCAATAGCTGACAAAAGCTGATTGCTATATTTGCAATAGCTGACAAAAGCGGATTGCTGTATGTATAATAGCTGTCAAAACGCGGACTGCTATATGTGCACTTGCTGAAAAACGCTGACTGATATATGCTCTTAGCTACTAAAAAGCTTATTGTTATATGTTTACTAGCTAACAACAGCTGATTGCAATATGTGCAATAGCTGACAAAAGCTGATTACTATATGTGCAATAGGTGACAAAAGCTGATTGCCATATGTGTAAAAGCTGACAAAAGCTGATTGCTATATGTGTAATAGCTGACATTAGCTGATTGCGATATGTGCTCTAGCTGACAAAAAGCTGATTGCTATATGTGCACTTGCTGAAAAAACGCTGATTGCGATATGTGCTCTAGCTGACAAAAAGCTGATAGCTATATGTGCACTAGCTGGCCAAAAGCTGATCGCTATATTTGCACTAGCTGGCAAAATCGGATTGCTTTTTGTATGTGCACTTGCTGACAAAAAGCTGATTGCCATATGTGCAATAGCTAACAACAGCTGATTGCTATATGTACAATAGCTGATAAAAGCTGATTGCAATATGTGCAATAGCTGACAAAAGCTGATTGCAATATGTGCAATAGCTGACAAAAGCTGATTGCTATATTTGCAATAGCTGACAAAAGCGGATTGCTGTATGTATAATAGCTGTCAAAACGCGGACTGCTATATGTGCACTTGCTGAAAAACGCTGACTGATATATGCTCTTAGCTACTAAAAAGCTTATTGTTATATGTTTACTAGCTAACAACAGCTGATTGCAATATGTGCAATAGCTGACAAAAGTTGATTGATATATGTGTAATAGCTGATAAAAGCTGATTGCAATATGTGCAATAGCTGACAAAAGCTGATTGCAATATGTGCAATAGCTGACAAAAGCTGATTGCTATATTTGCAATAGCTGACAAAAGCGGATTGCTGTATGTATAATAGCTGTCAAAACGCGGACTGCTATATGTGCACTTGCTGAAAAACGCTGACTGATATATGCTCTTAGCTACTAAAAAGCTTATTGTTATATGTTTACTAGCTAACAACAGCTGATTGCAATATGTGCAATAGCTGACAAAAGTTGATTGATATATGTGTAATAGCTGACAAAAGTTGATTGCTATATGTGCAATAGCTGACAAAAGCTGCTTGCTATATGTGCAATAGCTGACAAAAGCTGATTGCTATATGTCTAAAAGCTGACAAAAGCTGATTGCTATATGTGTAATAGCAGACATTAGCTGATTGCTAAATGTGCAATAGCTGGCCAAAAGCTGATCGCTATACAGCTGATTGCAATATGTGCACTACCTGACAAAAGCTGATTGCTATAATTGCACTTGCTGCAAATACGCTGACTGCTATATGTGCACTTGCTACATGTGCAATAGGTATCAAAAAGCTGATTGCTATATGTGCAATAGCTAATAAAAGCTGATTGCAATATGTGCAATAGCTGATTGCTATATTTGCAATGAAATAGCTGACAAAAGCTGATTGCTAAATGTGCAATAGGCGACAAAAAGCTGATTGCTATATTTGGAGTAGCTGACAAAAAGCTGATAGTTATATGTATGTACACTTGCTGACAGGAAGCTGATTGCTCTATGTTCACTAGCTGACAAAAGCTAATTGCTATATGTGCAATAGCTGGCAATATCTGATTGCAATTTGTACATGCACTTGCTGACAAAAAGCTGATATCTATATGTTCAAAAAATACATTACTATATGTGCAATAGCTGACAAAAGCTGATTGCAATATGTGCAATAGCTGACAAAAGTTGATTGCTATATGTGCAATAGCTGACAAGAGCTGCTTGCTATTTGTGCAATAGCTGACAAAAGCTGATTGATATATGTGTAATAGCTGACAAAAGCTGATTGCTATATGTGTAATAGCTGACATTAGCTGATTGCTATATGTGCATTGGCTGGCCAAAAGCTGATCGCTATATGTGCACTATCTGGCGAAATCGGATTGCTATTTGTATGTGCACTTGCTGACAAAAAGCTGATTGCTATATATTCAAAAAACTGATAACTATATTTGCAATACCTGACAAAAGCTGATTGCTTTATGTGAAATAGCTGACAAAAGCTGATTGCTATATGTGCAATAGGTGACAAAAGCTGATTGTTATATTTTTACTAGCTGACAAAAAGCTGACAGCTGATTGCAATATGTGCAATAGCTGACAAAAGTTGATTGCTATATGTGCAATACCTGACAAAAGCTGCTTGCTATTTGTGCAATAGCTGACAAAAGCTGATTGCTATATGTGTAATAGCTGACAAAAGCTGATTGCTTTATGTGTAATAGCTGACATTAGCTGATTGCTATATGTGCATTAGCTGGCCAAAAGCTGATCGCTATATGTGCACTATCTGGCGAAATCGGATTGCTATTTGTATGTGCACTTGCTGACAAAAAGCTGATTGCTATATATTCAAAAAACTGATAACTATATTTGCAATACCTGACAAAAGCTGATTGCTTTATGTGAAATAGCTGACAAAAGCTGATTGCTATATGTGCAATAGGTGACAAAAAGCTGATTGGTATATTTTTACTAGCTGACAAAAAGCTGACAGCTGATGTTCTATATGTTATGTTATCATATAGATAACATATGTATAACTATATGTTCACTAGCTGTTAAAAAGCTGATTGCTATATGTGCACTAGCTGACAAAAAGCTGATCACTATATGTGCACTAGGTGGCAAAATCTGATTGCTATTTGTATGTGCACTTGCTGACAAAAAGCTGATTGCTATATATTCAAAAAACTGATAACTATATTTGCAATACCTGACAAAAGCTGATTGCTTTATGTGAAATAGCTGACAAAAGCTGATTGCTATATGTGCAATAGGTGACAAAAGCTGATTGTTATATTTTTACTAGCTGACAAAAAGCTGACAGCTGATTGCTATATGTACAATAGCTGATAAAAGCTGATTGCAATATGTGCAATAGCTGACAAAAGCTGATTGCAATATGTGCAATAGCTGACAAAAGCTGATTGCTATATTTGCAATAGCTGACAAAAGCGGATTGCTGTATGTATAATAGCTGTCAAAACGCGGACTGCTATATGTGCACTTGCTGAAAAACGCTGACTGATATATGCTCTTAGCTACTAAAAAGCTTATTGTTATATGTTTACTAGCTAACAACAGCTGATTGCAATATGTGCAATAGCTGACAAAAGTTGATTGCTATATGTGCAATAGCTGACAAAAGCTGCTTGCTATTTGTGCAATAGCTGACAAAAGCTGATTGATATATGTGTAATAGCTGACAAAAGCTGATTGCTATATGTGTAATAGCTGACATTAGCTGATTGCTATACGTGCATTGGCTGGCCAAAAGCTGATCGCTATATGTGCACTATCTGGCGAAATCGGATTGCTATTTGTATGTGCACTTGCTGACAAAAAGCTGATTGCTATATATTCAAAAAACTGATAACTATATTTGCAATACCTGACAAAAGCTGATTGCTTTATGTGAAATAGCTGACAAAAGCTGATTGCTATATGTGCAATAGGTGACAAAAGCTGATTGTTATATTTTTACTAGCTGACAAAAAGCTGACAGCTGATTGCAATATGTGCAATAGCTGACAAAAGTTGATTGCTATATGTGCAATACCTGACAAAAGCTGCTTGCTATTTGTGCAATAGCTGACAAAAGCTGATTGCTATATGTGTAATAGCTGACAAAAGCTGATTGCTTTATGTGTAATAGCTGACATTAGCTGATTGCTATATGTGCATTAGCTGGCCAAAAGCTGATCGCTATATGTGCACTATCTGGCGAAATCGGATTGCTATTTGTATGTGCACTTGCTGACAAAAAGCTGATTGCTATATATTCAAAAAACTGATAACTATATTTGCAATACCTGACAAAAGCTGATTGCTTTATGTGAAATAGCTGACAAAAGCTGATTGCTATATGTGCAATAGGTGACAAAAAGCTGATTGGTATATTTTTACTAGCTGACAAAAAGCTGACAGCTGATGTTCTATATGTTATGTTATCATATAGATAACATATGTATAACTATATGTTCACTAGCTGTTAAAAAGCTGATTGCTATATGTGCACTAGCTGACAAAAAGCTGATCACTATATGTGCACTAGGTGGCAAAATCTGATTGCTATTTGTATGTGCACTTGCTGACAAAAAGCTGATTGCTATATATTCAAAAAACTGATAACTATATTTGCAATACCTGACAAAAGATGATTGCTTTATGTGAAATAGCTGACAAAAGCTGATTGCTATATGTGCAATAGGTGACAAAAAGCTGATTGTTATATTTTTACTAGCTGACAAAAAGCTGACAGCTATTTGTTCACTAGCTGTTAAAAAGCTGATTGCTATATGTGCACCTACCGAAAAAATCTGATCGCTGTATGTACAATAGCTGACAGAAGCTGATTGCCCTTGTGCAATAGGTGATTGCTATATGTGCACTAGCTGGCGAAATCGGATTGCTATTTGTATGTGCACTTGCTGACAAAAAGCTGATTGCTATATATTAAAAAAACTGATAACTATATTTGCAATACCTGACAAAAGCTGATTGCTATATATGCAATAGCTAACAAAAGCGGATTGCTATATGTGCAATAGCTGATAAAAGCTGATTGCAATATGTGCAATAGCTGACAAAAGCTGATTGCTATATTTGCACTAGCTGACAAAATCGGATTGCTGTATGTATATTAGCTGCTAAAACTGATTGCTATATGTGCACTGGTGTCAAAACGCCAATTGCCGTATGTGCACTTGCTAAAAAACGCTGATTGCGATATGTGCTCTAGCTGAAAAAAAGCTGATAGCTATAGGTGCACTTGCTCACAAATGCTGATTGCTGTATGTGCAATAGCTGACAAAAGCTGATTGCAATATCTGCAATAGCTGACAAAAGCTGATAGCAATATGTGCAATAGCTGACAAAAGCTGATTGCTATATTTGCAATAGCTGACAAAAGCGGATTGCTGTATGTATAATAGCTGCTAAAGCTGATTGCTCTATGTGCACTAGTGTCAAAACGCGGACCGCTATATGTGCACTTGCTGAAAAACGCTGATTGCGATATGTGCATTTGCTGACAAAAAGCTGATAGCTGGTGCACTTGCTGACAAATGCTGATTGCAATATGTGCAATAGCTGACAAAAGCTGATTGCTATATGTGCAATAGCTGACAAATGCTAATTGCTATATGTGTAATAGCTGACATTAGCTGATTGCTATATGTGCACTAGCTGGACAAAAGCTGATCGCTATATGTGCACTAGCTGGCGAAATCGGATTGCTATTTGTATGTGCACTTGCTGACAAAAAGCTGATTGCTATATGTTAAAAAAATAGATTACTATATGTGCAATAGCTGACAAAAGCTGATTGCTATATATGAAATAGCTGACAAAAGCTGATTGCTAAATGTGCAATAGGCGACAAAAAGCTGATTGCTATATTTGTACTAGCTGACAAAAAGCTGAAAGTTATATGCATGTGCACTTGCTGACAGGAAGCTGATTGCTCTATGTTCACTAGCTGACAAAAACTAACTGCTATATGTGCAATAGGTGACAAAAAGCTGATTGTTATTTTTTATGTACTAGCTCACAAAAAGCTGATAGTTATATGTATGTGCACTTGCTGACAGGAAGCTGATTGCTCTATGTTCACTAGCTGACAAAGGCTAATTGCTATTTGTGCAATAGCTGGCAATATCTGATTGCAATTTGTACATTCACTTGCTGACAAAAAGCTGACATCTATATGTTAAAAAAAAATATTACTATATGTGCAATAGCTGACAAAAGCTGATTGCTATATGTGCAATAGGTGACAAAAAGCTGATTGTTATATTTTTACTAGCTGACAAAAAGCTGACAGCTGTATGTTCACTAGCTGTTAAAAAGCTGATTGCTATGTGTGCACTTACTAAAAAAATCTGATTGCTGTATGTACAATATCTGAAAAAAGCTAATTGCCATTGCCCAATAGGTGATTGCTATATTTGTACTAGCTGACAAAAAGCTGATAGTTATTTTTTAGGTACTAGCTGACAAAAAGCTGATAGCTATAAAGCTGATTGCAATATGTGCACTAGCTGACAAAAGCTGATTGCTATAATTGCACTTGCTGAAAAAACGCTGACTGCTATATGTGCACTTGCTATATGTGCAATAGGTATCAAAAAGCTGATTGCTATATGTGCAATAGATTATAAAAGCTGATTGCAATACGTGCAATAGCTGATTGCTATATTTGCAATAGCTGACAAAAGCGGATTGCTGTATGCACAAAGCTGATTGCTATATGTGCAATAGGTGTCAAAAAGCTGATTGCTATATAAGCACTAGCCGACAGAAAGCTGAAAGCTATATGTGCACTTTCTGACAAAAGCTGATTGCTACATGTTCAATAGCTGACAAAATCTGATTACTATATGTGCAATATCGGACAAAAGCGGGTTGATATATGTGCTAGAGCCGACAAACGCTGATTGCGATATGTGCTCTAGCTGACAAAAAGCTGATTGCTATATGTGCACTTGCTGAAAAAACGCTGATTGCGATATGTGCTCTAGCTGACAAAAAGCTGATAGCTATATGTGCACTACCTGGCCAAAAGCTGATCGCTATATGTGCACTAGCTGGCAAAATCGGATTGCTTTTTGTATGTACACTTGCTGAAAAAATGCTGATTCCTATATGTTCAAAAAATAGATTCCTATATGTGCAATAGCTGACAAAAGCTGATTGCTATATATGAAATAGCTGACAAAAGCTGATTGCTAAATGTGCAATAGGCGACAAAAAGCTGATTGCTATATTTGTACTAGCTGACAAAAAGCTGAAAGTTATATGCATGTGCACTTGCTGACAGGAAGCTGATTGCTCTATGTTCACTAGCTGACAAAAACTAACTGCTATATGTGCAATAGGTGACAAAAAGCTGATTGTTATTTTTTATGTACTAGCTCACAAAAAGCTGATAGTTATATGTATGTGCACTTGCTGACAGGAAGCTGATTGCTCTATGTTCACTAGCTGACAAAGGCTAATTGCTATTTGTGCAATAGCTGGCAATATCTGATTGCAATTTGTACATTCACTTGCTGACAAAAAGCTGACATCTATATGTTAAAAAAAAATATTACTATATGTGCAATAGCTGACAAAAGCTGATTGCTATATGTGCAATGGCTGACAAAAGCTGATTGCTATATGTGCAATAGGTGACAAAAAGCTGATTGTTATTTTTTATGTACTAGCTGACAAAAAGCTGATAGCTATATGTGCACCTACCGAAAAAATCTGATCGCTGTATGTACAATAGCTGACAGAAGCTGATTGCCCTTGTGCAATAGGTGATTGCTATATGTGCACTAGCTGGCGAAATCGGATTGCTATTTGTATGTGCACTTGCTGACAAAAAGCTGATTGCTATATATTCAAAAAACTGATAACTATATTTGCAATACCTGACAAAAGCTGATTGCTATATGTGCAATAGCTAACAAAAGCGGATTGCTATATGTGCAATAGCTGATAAAAGCTGATTGCAATATGTGCAATAGCTAACAAAAGCTGATTGCTATATTTGCACTAGCTGACAAAATCGGATTGCTGTATGTATATTAGCTGCTAAAACTGATTGCTATATGTGCATTGGTGTCAAAACGCCAATTGCCGTATGTGCACTTGCTAAAAAACGCTGATTGCGATATGTGCTCTAGCTAACAAAAAGCTGATAGCTATAGGTGCACTTGCTCACAAATGCTGATTGCTGTATGTGCAATAGCTGACAAAAGTTGATTGCTATATGTGCAATAGCTGACAAAAGCTGCTTGCTATATGTGCAATAGCTGACAAAAGCTGATTGCTATATGTCTAAAAGCTGACAAAAGCTGATTGCTATATGTGTAATAGCAGACATTAGCTGATTGCTAAATGTGCAATAGCTGGCCAAAAGCTGATCGCTATACAGCTGATTGCAATATGTGCACTACCTGACAAAAGCTGATTGCTATAATTGCACTTGCTGCAAATACGCTGACTGCTATATGTGCACTTGCTACATGTGCAATAGGTATCAAAAAGCTGATTGCTATATGTGCAATAGCTAATAAAAGCTGATTGCAATATGTGCAATAGCTGATTGCTATATTTGCAATGAAATAGCTGACAAAAGCTGATTGCTAAATGTGCAATAGGCGACAAAAAGCTGATTGCTATATTTGGAGTAGCTGACAAAAAGCTGATAGTTATATGTATGTACACTTGCTGACAGGAAGCTGATTGCTCTATGTTCACTAGCTGACAAAAGCTAATTGCTATATGTGCAATAGCTGGCAATATCTGATTGCAATTTGTACATGCACTTGCTGACAAAAAGCTGATATCTATATGTTCAAAAAATACATTACTATATTAGCAATAGCTGACAAAAGCTGATTGCTGTATGTGCAATGGCTGACAAAAGCTGATTACTATATGTGCAATAGGTGACAAAAGCTGCTTGCTATATGTGCAATAGCTGAGAAAAGCTGATTGCCATATGTGTAAAAGCTGACAAAAGCTGATTGCTATATGTGTAATAGCTGACATTAGCTGATTGCGATATGTGCTCTAGCTGACAAAAAGCTGATTGCTATATGTGCACTTGCTGAAAAAACGCTGATTGCGATATGTGCTCTAGCTGACAAAAAGCTGATAGCTATATGTGCACTAGCTGGCCAAAAGCTGATCGCTATATTTGCACTAGCTGGCAAAATCGGATTGCTTTTTGTATGTGCACTTGCTGACAAAAAGCTGATTGCCATATGTGCAATAGCTAACAACAGCTGATTGCTATATGTACAATAGCTGATAAAAGCTGATTGCTATATTTGCAATAGCTGACAAAAGCGGATTGCTGTATGTATAATAGCTGTAAAAACGCGGACTGCTATATGTGCACTTGCTGAAAAACGCTGACTGATATATGCTCACTAGCTACTAAAAAGCTTATTGTTATATGTTTACTAGCTAACAACAGCTGATTGCAATATGTGCAATAGCTGACAAAAGTTGATTGCTATATGTGCAATAGCTGACAAAAGCTGCTTGCTATTTGTGCAATAGCTGACAAAAGCTGATTGATATATGTGTAATAGCTGACAAAAGCTGATTGCTATATGTGTAATAGCTGACATTAGCTGATTGCTATATGTGCATTAGCTGGCCAAAAGCTGATCGCTATATGTGCACTATCTGGCGAAATCGGATTGCTATTTGTATGTGCACTTGCTGACAAAAAGCTGATTGCTATATATTCAAAAAACTGATAACTATATTTGCAATACCTGACAAAAGCTGATTGCTTTATGTGAAATAGCTGACAAAAGCTGATTGCTATATGTGCAATAGGTGACAAAAGCTGATTGTTATATTTTTACTAGCTGACAAAAAGCTGACAGCTGATTGCAATATGTGCAATAGCTGACAAAAGTTGATTGCTATATGTGCAATACCTGACAAAAGCTGCTTGCTATTTGTGCAATAGCTGACAAAAGCTGATTGCTATATGTGTAATAGCTGACAAAAGCTGATTGCTTTATGTGTAATAGCTGACATTAGCTGATTGCTATATGTGCATTAGCTGGCCAAAAGCTGATCGCTATATGTGCACTATCTGGCGAAATCGGATTGCTATTTGTATGTGCACTTGCTGACAAAAAGCTGATTGCTATATATTCAAAAAACTGATAACTATATTTGCAATACCTGACAAAAGCTGATTGCTTTATGTGAAATAGCTGACAAAAGCTGATTGCTATATGTGCAATAGGTGACAAAAAGCTGATTGGTATATTTTTACTAGCTGACAAAAAGCCGACAGCTGATGTTCTATATGTTATGTTATCATATAGATAACATATGTATAACTATATGTTCACTAGCTGTTAAAAAGCTGATTGCTATATGTGCACTAGCTGACAAAAAGCTGATCACTATATGTGCACTAGGTGGCAAAATCTGATTGCTATTTGTATGTGCACTTGCTGACAAAAAGCTGATTGCTATATATTCAAAAAACTGATAACTATATTTGCAATACCTGACAAAAGCTGATTGCTTTATGTGAAATAGCTGACAAAAGCTGATTGCTATATGTGCAATAGGTGACAAAAAGCTGATTGTTATATTTTTAATAGCTGACAAAAAGCTGACAGCTATTTATTCACTAGCTGTTAAAAAGCTGATTGCTATATGTGCACCTACCGAAAAAATCTGATCGCTGTATGTACAATAGCTGACAGAAGCTGATTGCCTTTGTGCAATAGGTGATTGCTATATGTGCACTAGCTGGCGAAATCGGATTGCTATTTGTATGTGCACTTGCTGACAAAAAGCTGATTGCTATATATTAAAAAAACTGATAACTATATTTGCAATACCTGACAAAAGCTGATTGCTAAAGCGGAAAGCGGATTGCTATATGTGCAATAGCTGATAAAAGCTGATTGCAATATGTGCAATAGCTGACAAAAGCTGATTGCTATATTTGCACTAGCTGACAAAATCGGATTGCTGTATGTATATTAGCTGCTAAAACTGATTGCTATATGTGCACTGGTGTCAAAACGCCAATTGCCGTATGTGCACTTGCTAAAAAACGCTGATTGCGATATGTGCTCTAGCTGAAAAAAAGCTGATAGCTATAGGTGCACTTGCTCACAAATGCTGATTGCTGTATGTGCAATAGCTGACAAAAGCTGATTGCAATATCTGCAATAGCTGACAAAAGCTGATAGCAATATGTGCAATAGCTGACAAAAGCTGATTGCTATATTTGCAATAGCTGACAAAAGCGGATTGCTGTATGTATAATAGCTGCTAAAGCTGATTGCTCTATGTGCACTAGTGTCAAAACGCGGACCGCTATATGTGCACTTGCTGAAAAACGCTGATTGCGATATGTGCATTTGCTGACAAAAAGCTGATAGCTGGTGCACTTGCTGACAAATGCTGATTGCAATATGTGCAATAGCTGACAAAAGCTGATTGCTATATGTGCAATAGCTGACAAATGCTAATTGCTATATGTGTAATAGCTGACATTAGCTGATTGCTATATGTGCACTAGCTGGACAAAAGCTGATCGCTATATGTGCACTAGCTGGCGAAATCGGATTGCTATTTGTATGTGCACTTGCTGACAAAAAGCTGATTGCTATATGTTCAAAAAATAGATTACTATATGTGCAATAGCTGACAAAAGCTGATTGCTACATGTGAAATAGCTGACAAAAGCTGATTGCTATATGTGCAATAGGTGACAAAAAGCTGAATGTTATATTTTTACTAGCTGACAAAAAGCTGACAGCTGTATGTTCACTAGCTGTTAAAAAGCTGATTGCTATGTGTGCACTTACTAAAAAAATCTGATTGCTGTATGTACAATATCTGAAAAAAGCTAATTGCCATTGCCCAATAGGTGATTGCTATATTTGTACTAGCTGACAAAAAGCTGATAGTTATTTTTTAGGTACTAGCTGACAAAAAGCTGATAGCTATAAAGCTGATTGCAATATGTGCACTAGCTGACAAAAGCTGATTGTTATAATTGCACTTGCTGAAAAAACGCTGACTGCTATATGTGCACTTGCTATATGTGCAATAGGTATCAAAAAGCTGATTGCTATATGTGCAATAGATTATAAAAGCTGATTGCAATACGTGCAATAGCTGATTGCTATATTTGCAATAGCTGACAAAAGCGGATTGCTGTATGCACAAAGCTGATTGCTATATGTGCAATAGGTGTCAAAAAGCTGATTGCTATATAAGCACTAGCCGACAAAAAGCTGAAAGCTATATGTGCACTTTCTGACAAAAGCTGATTGCTACATGTTCAATAGCTGACAAAATCTGATTACTATATGTGCAATATCGGACAAAAGCGGGTTGATATATGTGCTAGAGCTGACAAACGCTGATTGCGATATGTGCTCTAGCTGACAAAAAGCTGATTGCTATATGTGCACTTGCTGAAAAAACGCTGATTGCGATATGTGCTCTAGCTGACAAAAAGCTGATAGCTATATGTGCACTACCTGGCCAAAAGCTGATCGCTATATGTGCACTAGCTGGCAAAATCGGATTGCTTTTTGTATGTACACTTGCTGAAAAAATGCTGATTGCTATATGTTCAAAAAATAGATTCCTATATGTGCAATAGCTGACAAAAGCTGATTGCTATATATGAAATAGCTGACAAAAGCTGATTGTTAAATGTGCAATAGGCGACAAAAAGCTGATTGCTATATTTGTACTAGCTGACAAAAAGCTGAAAGTTATATGCATGTGCACTTGCTGACAGGAAGCTGATTGCTCTATGTTCACTAGCTGACAAAAACTAACTGCTATATGTGCAATAGGTGACAAAAAGCTGATTGTTATTTTTTATGTACTAGCTGACAAAAAGCTGATAGTTATATGTATGTGCACTTGCTGACAGGAAGCTGATTGCTCTATGTTCACTAGCTGACAAAGGCTAATTGCTATTTGTGCAATAGCTGGCAATATCTGATTGCAATTTGTACATTCACTTGCTGACAAAAAGCTGACATCTATATGTTAAAAAAAAATATTACTATATGTGCAATAGCTGACAAAAGCTGATTGCTATATGTGCAATGGCTGACAAAAGCTGATTGCTATATGTGCAATAGGTGACAAAAAGCTGATTGTTATTTTTTATGTACTAGCTGACAAAAAGCTGATAGCTATATGTGCACTTTCTGACAAAAAGCTGATTGCCATATGTACAATAGCTAACAACTGCTGCTAAAAAGCTTATTGTTATATGTTCACTAGCTAACAACAGCTGATTGCTATAGCTAAAAAAAGCATACTGCAATATGTGCAATAGCTGACAAAAGTTGATTGCTATATGTGCAACAGCTGACAAAAATCTGATTGCTATTTGTATCTGCACTTGCTGACAAGAAGCTGATTGCTATATGTTCAAAAAACTGATGGCTATATGTGCAATAGCTGACAAAAGCTGATTGCTATATGTGCAATAGCGAATAAAAGCTGATTGCGATATGTGCAATAGCTGACAAAAATCTTAATGCTATATGTGCACTTCCTGAAAAAACGCTGACTGCTATATGTTCATTAGCTGCTAAAAATATGATTGCTACATGTGCACTTGCTGACAATAGCTGATTGCTGCATATACAATAGCTGACAAAAGCTGATTGCTCTATGTTCACTAGCTGACAAAAGCTAATTGCTATATGTGCAATAGATGGCAATATCTGATTGCAATTTGTACGGGCACTTGCTGACAAAAAGCTGACTGTTATATGTTCAAAAAATAGATTACTATATGTGCAATAACTGACAAAAGCTGATTGCTATATGTATAATAGCTGACAAAAGCTGATTGCTATATGTGCAATAGGTGACAAAAAGCTGATTAATATTTTTTTATGTACAAGCTGACAAAAAGCTGATAGCTATATGTTCACTTGCTGACAAAAAGCTGATTTCTATATGTGCACTAGCTGGCCAAAAGCTGATCGCTATATGTGCACTAGCTGGCAAAATCGGATTGCTTTTTGTATGTGCACTTGCTGACAAAAAGCTGATTGCTATATGTTCAAAAAATAGATTACTATATGTGCAATAGCTGACAAAAGCTGATTGCTATATGTGAAATAGCTGAAAAAAGCTGATTGCTAAATGTGCAATAGGCGACAAAAAGCTGATTGCTATATTTGTACTAGCTGACAAAAAGCTGATAGTTATACGTATGTGCACTTGCTGACAGGAAGCTGATTGCTCTATGTTCACTAGCCGACAAAAGGTAATTGCTATTTGTGCAATAGCTGGCAATATCTGATTGCAATGTTTACATGCACTTGCTGACAAAAAGCTGACATCTATATGTTCAAAAAATATATTACTATATGTGCAATAGCTGACAAAAGCTGATTGCTATATGTGCAATAGCGAATAAAAGCTGATTGCGATATGTGCAATAGCTGACAAAAATCTTAATGCTATATGTGCACTTCCTGAAAAAACGCTGACTGCTATATGTTCATTAGCTGCTAAAAATATGATTGCTACATGTGCACTTGCTGACAATAGCTGATTGCTGCATATACAATAGCTGACAAAAGCTGATTGCTCTATGTTCACTAGCTGACAAAAGCTAATTGCTATATGTGCAATAGATGGCAATATCTGATTGCAATTTGTACGGGCACTTGCTGACAAAAAGCTGACTGTTATATGTTCAAAAAATAGATTACTATATGTGCAATAACTGACAAAAGCTGATTGCTATATGTATAATAGCTGACAAAAGCTGATTGCTATATGTGCAATAGGTGACAAAAAGCTGATTAATATTTTTTTATGTACAAGCTGACAAAAAGCTGATAGCTATATGTTCACTTGCTGACAAAAAGCTGATTTCTATATGTGCACTAGCTGGCCAAAAGCTGATCGCTATATGTGCACTAGCTGGCGAAATCGGATTGCTATTTGAATGTGCACTTGCTGACAAAAAGCTGATTGCTATATGTTCAAAAAATAGATTACTATATGTGCAATAGCTGACAAAAGCTGATTGCTACATGTGAAATAGCTGACAAAAGCTAATTGCTATATGTGCAATAGGTGACAAAAAGCTGATTGTTATATTTTTCCTAGCTGACAAAAAGCTGACAGCTGTATGTTCACTAGCTGTTAAAAAGCTGATTGCTATGTGTGCACTTACTAAAAAAATCTGATTGCTGTATGTACAATATCTGACAAAAGCTGATTGCCATTGTCCAATAGGTGATTGCTATATTTGTACTAGCTGACAAAAAGCTGATAGTTATTTTTTATGTACTAGCTGACAAAAAGCTGATAGCTATAAAGCTGATTGCAATATGTGCACTAGCTGACAAAAGCTGATTGCTATAATTGCACTTGCTGAAAAAACGCTGACTGCTATATGTGCACTTGCTATATGTGCAATAGGTATCAAAAAGCTGATTGCTATATGTGCAATAGCTTATAAAAGCTGATTGCAATACGTGCAATAGCTGATTGCTATATTTGCAATAGCTGAAAAAGGGGATTGCTGTATGCACAAAGCTGATTGCTATATGTGCAATAGGTGTCAAAAAGCTGATTGCTATATAAGCACTAGCCGACAAAAGCTGATTGCTAAATGTGCAATAGGCGACAAAAAGCTGATTGCTATATTTGTACTAGCTGACAAAAAGCTGAAAGTTATATGCATGTGCACTTGCTGACAGGAAGCTGATTGCTCTATGTTCACTAGCTGACAAAAACTAACTGCTATATGTGCAATAGGTGACAAAAAGCTGATTGTTATTTTTTATGTACTAGCTGACAAAAAGCTGATAGCTATATGTGCACTTTCTGAAGAAAAGCTGATTGCCATATGTGCAATAGCTAACAACTGCTGATTGCTATATGTACAGTAGCTGATAAAAGCTGATTGCAATATTTGCAATAGCTGACAAAAGCGGATTGCTGTATGTATAATAGCTGCTAAAGCTGATTGCTCTATGTGCACTTGCCGAAAACACTGACTGATATATGCTCACTAGCTGCTAAAAAGCTTATTGTTATATGTTCACTAGCTAACAACAGCTGATTGCTATATGTAAAATAGCTGATAAAAGCTTATTGCAATATGTGCAACAACTGACAAAAGTTGATTGCTATATGTGCAATAGCTGGCAAAATCTGATTGCTATATGTTAAAAAAATAGAAAACTATATGTGCAATAGCTGACAAAAGCTGATTGCTATATGTGCAATAGCTGACAAATGCTGATTGCTATATGTGTAATAGCTGACATTAGCTGATTGGTATATGTGCACTAGCTGGCCAAAAGCTGATCGCTATATGTGCACTAGCTGGCGAAATCGGATTGCTATTTGTATGTGCACTTGCTGACAAAAAGCTGATTGCTATATGTTCAAAAAATAGATTACTATATGTGCAATAGCTGACAAAAGCTGATTGCCATATGTGCAATAGCTAACAACTGCTGATTGCTATATGTACAGTAGCTGATAAAAGCTGATTGCAATATGTGCAATAGCTGACAAAAGCGGATTGCTGTATGTATAATAGCTGCTAAAGCTGATTGCTCTATGTGCACTAGTGTCAAAACGCTGATTGCTATATGTGCACTTGCTAAAAAAACGCTGATTGCGATATGTGCACTTGCTGACAAAAAGCTGATTGCCATATGTGCAATAGCTCACAACAGCTGGTTGCTATATGTACAATAGCGGATAAAAGCTGATTGCAAAATGTGCAATAGCTGACAAAAGCTGATTGCAATATGTGCAATAGCTGACAAAAGCTGATTACAATATGTGCAATAGCTGACAAAAGCTGATTGCTACATTTGCAATAGCTGACAAAAGCGGATTGCTGTATGTATAATAGCTGCTAAAGCTGATAGATCTATGTGCACTAGTGTCAAAATGCGGACTGCTATATGTGCACTTGCTGAAAAACGCTGAATGATATATGCTCACTAGCTGCTAAAAAGCTTATTGTTATATGTTCACTAGCTAACAACAGCTGATTGCTATATGTAAAATAGCTGATAAAAGCTGATTGCAATATGTGCAATAGCTGACAAAAGTTGATTGTTATATGTACAATAGCTGGCAAAATCTGATTTCTATTTGTATGTGCACTTGCTTACAAAAAGCTGATTGCTATATGTTCAAAAAATAGGTAACTATATGTGCAATAGCTGAAAAAAGCTGATTGCTATATGTGTAATAGCTGACAAAAGCTGATTGCTATATGTGTAATAGCTGACATTAGCTGATTGGTATATGTGCACTAGCTGGCCAAAAGCTGATCGCTATAAGTGCACTATCTGACAAAAGCGGATTGATATATGTGCAATAGCTGACAAATGCTGATTGCGATATGTGCTCTAGCTGACAAAAAGCTGATAGCTATATGTGCAACTGCTGACAAAAGCTGATTGCTATATGTGCAACTGCTGACAGAAGCTGATTGCTATATGTGCAATAGCTGACAAAAGCTAATTGCTATATGTGCAATAGCTGAAAACGCAGTTTTCTATGTGTGCAATAGGTGACAAAAAGCTGATAGCTATTTTTGTACTAGCTGACAAAAAGCTGATAGCTATAAAGCTGATTGCAATATGTGCACTAGCTGACAAAAGCTGATTGCTATAATTGCACTTGCTGGAAAAATGCTGACTGCTATATGTGCACTGAAAAAACGCTGACTGCCATATGTGCACTTGCTATATGTACAATAGGTTTCAAAAAGCTGATTGCTATATGTGCAATAGCTAATAAAAGCTGATTGCCATTGTGCCATAGGTGATTGCTTTATTTGTACTAGCTGACAAAGAGCTGGTAGTTATAATTATGTGTACTTGCTGACAAGAAGCTGATTGCAATATATTCAAAAAACTGATTACTATATTTGCAATACTTGACAAAAGCTGATTGCTATATGTGCACTAGCTAACAAAAGCTGATTGCTATATGTGCATTAGCTGATATAAGCTGATTGCAATATGTGCAATAGCTGACAAAAGCTGATTGCTATATTTGCAATAGCTGACAAAAGCGGATTGCTATATGTGCACTATCTGGCGAAATCGGATTGCTATTTGTATGTGCACTTGCTGACAAAAAGCTGATTGCTATATATTCAAAAAACTGATAACTATATTTGCAATACCTGACAAAAGCTGATTGGTTTATGTGAAATAGCTGTGAAATAGTATATTAGCTGCTAAAACTGATTGCTATATATGCACTGGTGTCAAAACGACAATTGCCGTATGTGCACTTGCTAAAAAAACGCTGATTGCGATATGTGCTCTAGCTGACAAAAAGCTGATAGCTATACGTTTACTAGCTGGCCAAAAGCTGATCGCTATATGTGCACTAGCTGGCAAAATCGGATTGCTTTTTGTATGTGCACATGCTGACAAAAAGCTGATTGCTAAATGTGCACTAGCTAACTGCAAAATGTTCAACCAACTGATAACTATAAGTGCACTATCTGTAAAAAGCGGATTGATATATGTGCAATAGCTGACAAATGCTGATTGCGATATGTGCTCTAGCTGACAAAAAGCTGATAGCTATATGTGCAACTGCTGACAAAAGCTGATTGCTATATGTGCAACTGCTGACAAGAGCTGATTGCTATATGTGCAATAGCTGACAAAAGCTGATTGCTATATGTGCAATAGCTGAAAAAAACAGTTTTCTATGTGTGCAATAGGTGATAATAAGCTGATTGCTATATTTGCTCTATCTGACAAAAAGCTGATTGCCATATTTGCACTAGCTGACGAAAAGCTGATCGCTATATGTGCACTAGCTGGCAAAATCGGATTGCTTTTTGTATGTGCACTTGCTGACAAAAAGCTGATTGCCATATGTGCAATAGCTAACAACAGCTGATTGCTATATGTGTAATAGCTGACATTAGCTGATTGCTATATGTGCATTAGCTGGCCAAAAGCTGATCGCTATATGTGCACTATCTGGCGAAATCGGATTGCTATTTGTATGTGCACTTGCTGACAAAAAGCTGATTGCTATATATTCAAAAAACTGATAACTATATTTGCAATACCTGACAAAAGCTGATTGGTTTATGTGAAATAGCTGACAAAAGCTGATTGCTATATGTGCAATAGGTGACAAAAAGCTGATTGTTATATTTTTACTAGCTGACAAAAAGCTGACAGCTATATGTTCACTAGCTGTTAAAAATCTGATTGCTATATGTGCACTTACCGAAAAAATCTGATTGCTGTATGTACAATAGCTGACAGAAGCTGATTGCCCTTGTGCAATAGGTGATTGCTATATGTGCACTAGCTGGCGAAATGGGATTGCTATTTGTATGTGCACTTGCTGACAAAAAGCTGATTGCTATATATTCAAAAACTATATTTGCAATACCTGACAAAAGCTGATTGCTATATGAGCAATAGCTAACAAAAGCGGATTGCTATATGTGCAATAGCTGATAAAAGCTGATTGCAATATGTGCAATAGCTGACAAAAGCTGATTGCTATATTATCACTAGCTGACATAATCGGATTGCTGTATGTATATTAGCTGCTAAAACTGATTGCTATATGTGCACTGGTGTCAAAACGCCAATTGCCGTATGTGCACTTGCTAAAAAACGCTGATTGCGATATGTGCTCTAGCTGACAAAAAGCTGATAGCTATAGGTGCACTTGCTCACAAATGCTGATTGCTGTATGTGCAATAGCTGACAAAATTTGATTGCTATATGTGCAATAGCTGGCAAAATCTGATTGCTATTTGTATGTGCACTTGCTTACAAAAAGCTGCTTGCTATATGTTCAAAAAATAGGTAACTATATGTGCAATAGCTGACAAAAGCTGATTGCTATATGTGCAATAGCTGACAAAAGCTGATTTTTATATGTGCAATAGCTGACAAAAGCTGCTTGCTATATGTGCAATAGCTGACAAAAGATGATTGCTATATGTGTGAAAGCTGACAAAAGCTGATTGCTATATGTGTAATAGCTGACATTAGCTGTTTGCTAAATGTGCAATAGCTGGCCAAAAGCTGATCGCTATACAGCTGATTGCAATATGTGCACTAGCTGACAAAAGCTGATTGCTATAATTGCACTTGCTGAAAATACGCTGACTGCTATATGTGCACTTGCTACATGTGCAATAGGTATCAAAAAGCTGATTGATATATGTGCAATAGGCGACAAAAAGCTGATTGCTATATTTGGAGTAGCTGACAAAAAGCTGATAGTTATATGTATGTACACTTGCTGACAGGAAGCTGATTGCTCTATGTTCACTAGCTGACAAAAGCTAATTGCTATATGTGCAATAGCTGGCAATATCTGATTGCAATTTGTACATGCACTTGCTGACAAAAAGCTGATATCTATATGTTCAAAAAATACATTACTATATGTGCAATAGCTGACAAAAGCTGATTGCTATATGTGCAATGGCTGACAAAAGCTGATTACTATATGTGCAATAGGTGACAAAAAGCTGATTGTTACTTCTTATGTACTAGCTGACAAAAAGCTGATAACTATATGTTCACTAGCTGTTAAAAAGCTGATTGTTATATGTGCACTTACTGAAAAAATTCGAAGCTGATTGCGATATGTGCAAGAGCTGACTGCTATATGTTCAATAGCTGACAAAAGCTAATTGTTATATGTGTAATAGCTGACAAAAGCTGATTGCAATATGTGCAAAAGCTGACAAAAGCTGCTATTTGTATGTGCACTTGCTGACAAAAAGCTGATTGCTAAATGTGCACTAGCTAACTGCAATATGTTCAAAAAACTGATAACTATAAGTGCACTATCTGACAAAAGCGGATTGATATATGTATGTGCAATAGCTGACAAATGCTGATTGCGATATGTGCTCTAGCTGACAAAAAGCTGATTGCTATATGTGCAATAGCTGACAAAAGCCGATTGCTATATGTGCAATAGCTGACAAAAGCTGATTGCTATATGTGCAACTGCTGACAAATGCTGATTGCTATATTTGCTCTAGCTGACATAAAGCTGTTTGCCAGGTTTGCACTAGCTGACAAAAAGCTGATTGCTGTATGTGCACTAGCTGACAAAAAGCTGATAGCTGTATGTGCACTTGATGACAAATGCTGATTGCTGTATGTGCAATGGCTGACAAATGCTGATTGCTATATGTGCAATAGCTGACAAATGCTGATTGCTATATGTGCAATAGCTGACAAAAGCAAATTGCTATATGTGCAATAGCTGACAAAAGCTGATTACTATATGTGCAATAGGTGACAAAAAGCTGATTGTTACTTCTTATGTACTAGCTGACAAGAAGCTGATAGCTATATGTTCACTAGCTGTTAAAAAGCTGATTGCTATATGTGCACTTACTGAAAAAATCCGATTGCTGTATGTACAATAGCTGACAACAGCTGTTTGCCATTGTGCAATAGGCTATATTTGTACTAGCTGACAAAGAGCTGATAGTTATATTTATGTGTACTTGCTGACAAGAAGCTGATTGCTATATATTCAAAAAACTGATAACCTGATTTGCAATACCTGACAAAAGCTGATTGCTATATGTGCAAAAGCTAACAAAAGCTGATTGCTATATGTGCAATAGCTGATAAAAGCTGATTGCAATATGTGCAATAGCTGACAAAAGCTGATTGCTATATTTGCAATAGCTGACAAAAGCGGATTGCTGTATGTATAATAGCTGCTAAAACTGATTGCTCTATGTGCACTAGTGTCAAAACTCGGACTGCTATATGTGCACTTGCTGAAAAACGCTGACTGATATATGCTCACTAGCTGCTAAAAAGTTTATTGATATATGTTCACTAGCTAACAACAGCTAATTGCTATATGTGCAATAGCTGATAAAAGCTGATTGCAATATGTGCAATAGCTGACAAAAGTTGATTGCTATATGTGCAATAGCTGACAAAAGCTGATTGCAATATGTGCAATAGCTGACAAAAGCTGATAGCTATATTTGCAATAGCTGACATAAGCGGATTGCTGTATGTATAATAGCTGCTAAAACTGATTGCTCTATGTGCACTAGTGTCAAAACTCGGACTGCTATGTGTGCACTTGCTGAAAAACGCTGACTGATATATGCTCACCAGCTGCTAAAAAGTTTATTGATATATGTTCACTAGCTAACAACAGCTAATTGCTATATGTGCAATAGCTGATAAAAGCTGATTGCTATATGTGCAATAGCTGATTGCAATATGTGCAATAGCTGATTGCTATATTTGCAATAGCTGACACAAGCGGATTGCTGTATGTACAATAGCTGAAAAAACTGATTGCTATATGTGCAATAGGTTTAAAAAAGATGATTGCTATATAAGCACTAGCCGACAAAAAGCTGAAAGCTACATGTGCACTTTCTGACAAAAGCTGATTGCTATATGTTCAATAGCTGACAAAATCTGATTACAATATGTGCAACATCTGACAAAAGCGGGTTGATATATGTGCTATAGCTGATAAATGCTGATTGCGATATGTGCTCTAGCTGACAAAAAGCTGATAGCTATATGTGCACTAGCTGGCCAAAAGCTGATCGCTATATTTGCACTAGCTGGCAAAATCGGATTGCTTTTTGTATGTGCACTTGCTGACAAAAAGCTGATTGCCATATGTGCAATAGCTAACAACAGCTGATTGCTATATGTACAATAGCTGATAAAAGCTGATTGCAATATGTGCAATAGCTGACAAAAGCTGATTGCAATATGTGCAATAGCTGACAAAAGCTGATTGCTATATTTGCAATAGCTGACAAAAGCGGATTGCTGTATGTATAATAGCTGTCAAAACGCGGACTGCTATATGTGCACTTGCTGAAAAACGCTGACTGATATATGCTCACTAGCTACTAAAAAGCTTATTGTTATGTGTTTACTAGCTAACAACAGCTGATTGCAATATGTGCATTAGCTGACAAAAGTTGATTGCTATATGTGCAATAGCTGACAAAAGCTGCTTGCTATATGTGCAATAGCTGACAAAAGCTGCTTGCTATTTGTGCAATAGCTGACAAAAGCTGATTGCTTTATGTGTAATAGCTGACATTAGCTGATTGCTATATGTGCATTAGCTGGCCAAAAGCTGATCGCTATATGTGCACTATCTGGCGAAATCGGATTGCTATTTGTATGTGCACTTGCTGACAAAAAGCTGATTGCTATATATTCAAAAAACTGATAACTATATTTGCAATACCTGACAAAAGCTGATTGCTTTATGTGAAATAGCTGACAAAAGCTGATTGCTATATGTGCAATAGGTGACAAAAAGCTGATTGGTGTATTTTTACTAGCTGACAAAAAGCTGACAGCTGATGTTCTATATGTTATGTTATCATATAGATAACATATGTATAACTATATGTTCACTAGCTGTTAAAAAGCTGATTGCTATATGTGCACTAGCTGACAAAAAGCTGATCACTATATGTGCACTAGGTGGCAAAATCTGATTGCTATTTGTATGTGCACTTGCTGACAAAAAGCTGATTGCTATATATTCAAAAAACTGATAACTATATTTGCAATACCTGACAAAAGCTGATTGCTTTATGTGAAATAGCTGACAAAAGCTGATTGCTATATGTGCAATAGGTGACAAAAAGCTGATTGTTATATTTTTACTAGCTAACAAAAAGCTGACAGCTATTTGTTCACTAGCTGTTAAAAAGCTGATTGCTATATGTGCACCTACCGAAAAAATCTGATCGCTGTATGTACAATAGCTGACAGAAGCTGATTGCCCTTGTGCAATAGGTGATTGCTATATGTGCACTAGCTGGCGAAATCGGATTGCTATTTGTATGTGCACTTGCTGACAAAAAGCTGATTGCTATATATTCAAAAAACTGATAACTATATTTGCAATACCTGACAAAAGCTGATTGCTATATGTGCAATAGCTAACAAAAGCGGATTGCTATATGTGCAATAGCTGATAAAAGCTGAATGCAATATGTGCACTAGCTGACAAAAGCTGATTGCTATATTTGCACTAGCTGACAAAATCGGATTGCTGTATGTATATTAGCTGCTAAAACTGATTGCTATATGTGCACTGGTGTCAAAACGCCAATTGCCGTATGTGCACTTGCTAAAAAACGCTAATTGCGATATGTGCTCTAGCTGACAAAAAGCTGATAGCTATAGGTGCACTTGCTCACAAATGCTGATTGCTGTATGTGCAATAGCTGACAAAAGTTGATTGCTATATGTGCAATAGCTGACAAAAGCTGCTTGCTATATGTGCAATAGCTGACAAAAGCTGATTGCTATATGTGTAAAAGCTGACAAAAGCTGATTGCTATATGTGTAATAGCAGACATTAGCTGATTGCTAAATGTGCAATAGCTGGCCAAAAGCTGATCGCTATATTTGCACTAGCTGGCAAAATCGGATTGCTTTTTGTATGTGCACTTGCTGACAAAAAGCTGATTGCCATATGTGCAATAGCTAACAACAGCTGATTGCTATATGTACAATAGCTGATAAAAGCTGATTGCAATATGTGCAATAGCTGACAAAAGCTGATTGCAATATGTGCAATAGCTGACAAAAGCTGATTGCTATATTTGCAATAGCTGACAAAAGCGGATTGCTGTATGTATAATAGCTGTCAAAACGCGGACTGCTATATGTGCACTTGCTGAAAAACGCTGACTGATATATGCTCACTAGCTACTAAAAAGCTTATTGTTATATGTTTACTAGCTAACAACAGCTGATTGCAATATGTGCAATAGCTGACAAAAGTTGATTGCTATATGTGCAATAGCTGACAAAAGCTGTTTGCTATTTGTGCAATAGCTGACAAAAGCTGATTGCTATATGTGTAATAGCTGACAAAAGCTGATTGCTATATGTGTAATAGCTGACATTAGCTGATTGCTATATGTGCATTAGCTGGCCAAAAGCTGATCGCTATATGTGCACTATCTGGCGAAATCGGATTGCTATTTGTATGTGCTATTGCTGACAAAAAGCTGATTGCTATATATTCAAAAAGCTGATAACTATATTTGCAATACCTGACAAAAGCTGATTGCTTTATGTGAAATAGCTGACAAAAGCTGATTGCTATATGTGCAATAGGTGACAAAAAGCTGATTGTTATATTTTTACTAGCTAACAAAAAGCTGACAGCTATTTGTTCACTAGCTGTTAAAAAGCTGATTGCTATATGTGCACCTACCGAAAAAATCTGATCGCTGTATGTACAATAGCTGACAGAAGCTGATTGCCCTTGTGCAATAGGTGATTGCTATATGTGCACTAGCTGGCGAAATCGGATTGCTATTTGTATGTGCACTTGCTGACAAAAAGCTGATTGCTATATATTAAAAAAACTGATAACTATATTTGCAAAAGCTGATTGCTATATGTGCAATAGCTAACAAAATCGGATTGCTATATGTGCAATAGCTGATAAAAGCTGATTGCAATATGTGCAATAGCTGACAAAAGCTGATTGCTATATTTGCACTAGCTGACAAAATCGGATTGCTGTATGTATATTAGCTGCTAAAACTGATTGCTATATGTGCACTGGTGTCAAAACGCCAATTGCCGTATGTGCACTTGCTAAAAAACGCTGATTGCGATATGTGCTCTAGCTGACAAAAAGCTGATAGCTATAGGTGCACTTGCTCACAAATGCTGATTGCTGTATGTGCAATAGCTGACAAAAGTTGACTGCTATATGTGCAATAGCTGACAAAAGCTGCTTGCTATATGTGCAATAGCTGACAAAAGCTGATTGCTATATGTGTAAAAGCTGACAAAAGCTGATTGCTATATGTGTAATAGCAGACATTAGCTGATTGCTAAATGTGCAATAGCTGGCCAAAAGCTGATCGCTATACAGCTGATTGCAATATGTGCACTACCTGACAAAAGCTGATTGCTATAATTGCACTTGCTGAAAATACGCTGACTGCTATATGTGCACTTGCTACATGTGCAATAAGTATCAAAAAGCTGATTGCTATATGTGCAATAGCTAATAAAAGCTGATTGCAATATGTGCAATAGCTGACAAAAGCAAATTGCTATATGTGCAATAGCTGCCAAAAGCTGATTGCGATATGTGCAAAAGCTGATTACTATATGTGCAATAGGTGACAAAAAGCTGATTGTTACTTCTTATGTACTAGCTGACAAAAAGCTGATAGCTATATGTTCACTAGCTGTTAAAAAGCTGATTGCTATATGTGCACTTACTGAAAAAATCCGATTGCTGTATGTACAATAGCTGACAAAAGCTGTTTGCCATTGTGCAATAGGTGATTGCTATATTTGTACTAGCTGACAAAGAGCTGATAGTTATATTTAAAAAAATTGATCACAATAAGTGCAATAGCTGACAAAAGCTGATTGCCATATTTGCACTAGTTGACAAAAATCTGATTGCTATATGTATATGCACTTGCTGACAAGAAGCTGATTGCTATATATTCAAAAAACTGATAACCTTATTTGCAATACCTGACAAAAGCTGATTGCTTTATGTGCATAAGCTAACAAAAGCTGATTGCTATATGTGCAATAGCTGATAAAAGCTGATTGTAATATGTATAATAGCTGCCAAAAGCTGATTGCGATATGTGCAAAAGCTGATTACTATATGTGCAATAGGCGACAAAAAGCTGATTGCTATATTTGGAGTAGCTGACAAAAAGCTGATAGTTATATGTATGTACACTTGCTGACAGGAAGCTGATTGCTCTATGTTCACTAGCTGACAAAAGCTAATTGCTATATGTGCAATAGCTGGCAATATCTGATTGCAATTTGTACATGCACTTGCTGACAAAAAGCTGATATCTATATGTTCAAAAAATACATTACTATATGTGCAATAGCTGACAAAAGCTGATTGCTATATGTGCAATGGCTGACAAAAGCTGATTACTATATGTGCAATAGGTGACAAAAAGCTGATTGTTACTTCTTATGTACTAGCTGACAAAAAGCTGATAACTATATGTTCACTAGCTGTTAAAAAGCTGATTGCTATATGTGCACTTACTGAAAAAATCCGATTGCTGTATGTACAATAGCTGACAGAAGCTGATTGCCATTGTGCAATAGGTAATTGCTATATTTGTAATAGCTGACAAAAAGCTGATTGCTATATGTGCAATACTTGATAAAAGCTGATTGCAATATGTGCAATAGCTGACAAATGCTGATTGCTATATGTGCAAGAGCTGACTGCTATATGTGCAAGAGCTGACTGCTATATGTTCAATAGCTGACAAAAGCTAATTGTTATATGTGTAATAGCTGACAAAAGCTGATTGCAATATGTGCAAAAGCTGACAAAAGCTGCTATTTGTATGTGCACTTGCTGACAAAAAGCTGATTGCTAAATGTGCACTAGCTAACTGCAATATGTTCAAACAACTGATAACTATAAGTGCACTTTCTGACAAAAGCGGATTGATATATGTATGTGCAATAGCTGACAAATGCTGATTGCGATATGTGCTCTAGCTGACAAAAAGCTGATAGCTATATGTGCAACTGCTGACAAAAACTGATTGCTATATGTGCAATAGCTGACAAAAGCTGATTGCTATATGTGCAATAGCTGACAAGAGCTGATTGCTATATGTGCAACTGCTGACAAATGCTGATTGCTATATTTGCTCTAGCTGACAAAAAGCTGTTTGCCAGGTTTGCACTAGCTGACAAAAAGCTGATTGCTGTATGTGCACTAGCTGACAAAAAGCTGATAGCTATATGTGCACTTGATGACAAATGCTTATTGCTGTATGTGCAATGGCTGACAAATGCTGATTGCTATATGTGCAATAGCTGACAAATGCTGATTGCTATATGTGCAATAGCTGACAAAAGCAAATTGCTATATGTGCAATAGCTGCCAAAAGCTGATTGCGATATGTGCAAAAGCTGATTACTATATGTGCAATAGGTGACAAAAAGCTGATTGTTACTTCTTATGTACTAGCTGACAAAAAGCTGATAGCTATATGTTCACTAGCTGTTAAAAAGCTGATTGCTATATGTGCACTTACTGAAAAAATCCGATTGCTGTATGTACAATAGCTGACAAAAGCTGTTTGCCATTGTGCAATAGGTGATTGCTATATTTGTACTAGCTGACAAAGAGCTGATAGTTATATTTAAAAAAATTGATCACAATAAGTGCAATAGCTGACAAAAGCTGATTGCCATATTTGCACTAGTTGACAAAAATCTGATTGCTATATGTATATGCACTTGCTGACAAGAAGCTGATTGCTATATATTCAAAAAACTGATAACCTTATTTGCAATACCTGACAAAAGCTGATTGCTTTATGTGCATAAGCTAACAAAAGCTGATTGCTATATGTGCAATAGCTGATAAAAGCTGATTGTAATATGTATAATAGCTGCTAAAACTGATTGCTCTATGTGCACTAGTGTCAAAACTCGGACTATATGTGCACTTGCTGAAAAACGCTGACTGATATATGCTCACTAGCTGCTAAAAAGTTTATTGATATATGTTCACTAGCTAACAACAGCTAATTGTTATATGTGCAATAGCTGATAAAAGCTGATTGCAATATGTGCAATAGCTGACAAAAGTTGATTGCTATATGTGCAATAACTGACAAAAGCTGATTGCAATATGTGCAATAGCTGACAAAAGCTGATTGCTATATTTGCAATAGCTGACATAAGCGGATTGCTGTATGTATAATAGCTGCTAAAACTGGTTGCTCTATGTGCACTAGTGTCAAAACTCGGACTGCTATATGTGCACTTGCTGAAAAACGCTGACTGATATATGCTCACTAGCTGCTAAAAAGCTTATTGTTATATGTTCACTAGCTAACAACAGCTAACTGCTTAATGTGCAATAGCTGACAAAAGCTGATTGCTATATGTGTAATAGCTGACAAAAGCTGATTGCTATATGTGTAATAGCTGACATTAGCTGATTGCTATATGTACACTAGCAATAGGTGACAAAAAGCTGATTGTTATATTTTTACTAGCTGACAAAAAGCTGACAGCTATATGTTCACTAGCTGTTAAAAAGCTGATTGCTATATGTGCACTTACTGAAAAAATCCGATTGCTGTATGTACAATGGCTGACAAAAGCTGATTGCCATTGTGCAATAGGTGATTGCTATATTTGTACTAGCTGACAAAGAGCTTGTAGTTATATTTATGTGTACTTGCTGACAAGAAGCTGATTGCTATATATTCAAAAAACTGATAACTATATTTGCAATACCTGACTAAAGCTGATTGCTATATGTGCAATAGCTAACAAAAGCTGATTGCTATATGTGCAATAGCTGATAAAAGCTGATAGCAATATGTGCAATAGCTGACAAAAGCTGATTGCTATATTTGCAATAGCTGACAAAAGCGGATTGCTGTATGTATAATAGCTGCCAAAACTGATTGCTCTATGTGCACTGGTGTCAAAACGCCAATTGCTGTATGTGCACTTGCTAAAAAAACGCTGAGCAGTTTTCTATGTGTGCAATAGGTGACAAAAAGCTGATTGCTATATTTGCTTTAGCTGACAAAAAGCTGATTGCTGTATGTGCACTAGCTGACAAAAAGCTGATAGCTATATGTGCACTTGATGACAAATGCTGATTGCTGTATGTGCAATGGCTGACAAATGCTGATAGTGATATGTGCAATAGCAAACAAAAGCTGATTGCTATATGTATATGCACTTGCTGACGAAAAGCTGATTGCTATATGTTCAAAAACTGACAACTATATCTGCAAAAGCTGATTGCTATATGTGCAATAGGTGACAAAAAGCTGATAGCTATTTTTGTACTAGCTGATAAAAAGCTGATAGCTATAAAGCTGATTGCAATATGTGCACTAGCTGACAAAAGCTGATTGATATAATTGCACTTGCTAAAAAAACGCTGATTGCTATATGTGCACTGAAAAAACGCATATAGGTATCAAAAAGCTGATTGCTATATGTTAAAAAACTGATTACCATATCTGCATAAGCTGATTGCCATATGTGCAATAGGTGACAAATAGCTGATAGCTATTTTTGTACTAGCTGTCAAAAAGCTGATAGCTATAAACCTGAATGCAATATGTTCATGCAATTGATATGTGCACTATCTGACAAAAGCAGATTGATATATGTGCAATAACTGATAAATGCTGATTGCGATATGTGCTCTAGCTGACAAAAAGCTGATTGCGATATGTTCTCTAGCTGACAAAAAGCTGATAGCTATATGTGCAATTGCTGACAAAAGCTAATTGCTATATGCACACTTGCTGAAAAAACCCTGACTGCTCTATGTGCACTGAAAAAACGCTGACTGCTATATGTGCACTTGCTATATGTGCAATAGGTATCAAAAAGCTGATTGCTATATGTGCAATAGCTAATAAAAGCTGATTGCAAAATGTGCAATAGCTGATTGCTATATTTGCAATAGCTGACAAAAGCGGATTGCTGTATGCACAATAGCTGACAAAAGCTGATTGCTATATTAGCACTAACCGACAAAAAGCTGAAAGCTATATGTGCACTTTCTGACGAAAGCTGATTGCTATATGTTTATTAGCTGACAAAATCTGATTACTATATGTGCAATTGTTGGAATAATGAGTGTTGAAATACACACAAACACTCATTCATACAAAAGCTGTAATGGCCAAGTAGGCTTTTGTTATTTTCAGTTTTGATACTGAAATGCTTTTATAGTTCAGCCTCACTCTTCTCTGAGCCTTAGAGAGTAAAGCAAGTTAGCGTGCCCAGAAAAGTAAATTAATAAATATTGATATCGACTAAACCAAACAAAGTGTTTTATTTAATTGTGAACATTTCAATAGGTTATGGGCCCAGTCATCGCATAACCAAACAAAATTAAAATCGTACGCAATTAAACAAACAGTTAAATAAAAAAAAAAAAAAAAAAATTTTTTTTTGAGTGAAATGCAAAGCAAAAAAAAAAAAAAAAAAATATTTCAGTACAAGTTTTTTTTTTCAACCCTTTACAATGCAAAAGGATAGCAAATTCAAGAATATTACTCCTTTTAATGGAGAAAAGTATTATATATGGAAATTTCGTATGATGGATCTTTTTGCTCAGAACGAGATATTATATGTTATTAAAAAGGAGAAACCGGAAATGATAGACGAAAAATGGACTAAGGCAGTCAGAGCAGCAAAAAGTATAATAATTGAATTTCTTAGCGATTCTTTTCTGTCATTTGCGGAGAATAAGAATTCTGCAAAGGAAATTCTAATAAAGTTAGACTCGGTGTACGAGCGTAAAAGTTTAGCCTCGCAACTTTTCGTACGGAAGCAATTGTTAGCATTGAAATTATGTGGTGACACTCCACTTATGACTCATTTTAATAAATTTGATGAATTAATGAATGAGTTAATAGCATCAGGAGCTAAAATTGAAGAAATGGATAAAATATCACACCTACTTTTAACATTACCTTCCACAAATGATGGGATGGTAAATGCTATTGAAACCTTATTAATTGAAAACCTGACTCTTGCATTTGTCAAAAATCGACTACTTGATCATGAGATCAAACTTAAAAATACTAGTAAAGATACGAGCAGTAAAATTTTGCAAGCCTTAACTAAAAATGGAAAAAAGGTGAATAAAACAGGACCATGGCTTCTTAAATCAAAATTTAAGCCCAATCACACAAATTTTAAAATGAATGTTCAATGCGGCAAAAGGGGACATTTTAAAAGGGATTATTTTAATTTTAAAAGTTTTTTGAAAAACAATGAAAGAAATAGGCAGGCCCAAGTAGCAACCACTCAGCCGAGCGGAGGTTTTGCTTTTATGTTGAAGCAGCAGGGTAGTATGATTTATAAAGACGAAGGTAATATCTCATTCATATTGGACTCAGGAGCCTCGGATCATATGATAAATAATGTAAATCTGTTTGTGGAATATGATTTACTGGAAACACCAATTGAAATTGCTATTGCAAAACTTGGGGAGTATATTTATGCTACTGCTAAGGGTACAGTGAAATTAGAGAGCAATCTTGATAAAAATATTACCCTAGAAAATGTGTTTTTTTGCAAAGACATCCCACACAATTAACTATCGGTGCCAAAGATGCAGGATGCTGGTATGACAATCCAGTTCAATTCAACTGGTGTAAGAGGGTTGAAGAACGGACAAGACGTCTTAGAAGGTACGTATGTAATGAATGTTCCTATGGTTAAATTCAAGCTATACCATAAAGCATTTACGATTGAATCTAAAACAAAAAAAAAATTATCGCTTGTGGCATGAAAGATTAAGATACATGAGTAGAGGAAAGTTTTTAGAAATTGTGCGAAATAATGTTTGAGGATATAGAAATGTACAACTGAATGCGAGGCTTGTGTTAATGGTAAACAAACTAGACTCCCGTTTAGTGGACCTTTATTTATGGTTCATTCGGATGCTTGTGGTCCAATAACATCAAGTATTAATTGCGAAAAATTATGTAGTTTTTGTAGATCAATGTACACATTATTGTGTAACCTATTTGATAACTTATAAATCTGATGTGTTTTCAGTTTTTAAAGATTATGTGGGAAATCTCTACATTGACAATGGGAGAGAGTACTTATCTAACGACATGCGTATTTATTGTGTAGAAAAAGGCATAAACTACCATTTAACAGTTCCCCATATGCCACAACTAAATGGAGTATCCGAACGCAATGACTAGTTCGGCGAAATTAATTTTTTTTTAATATTGGATCTGCAAACTCCATTTGAAAGGTATACTTGATGGCTATGAAGCAAAAGGATATAAGTTGTGGGATATGGGTGCTAAAGTTTTTTGGTAGCAAGAGATGTTGTGGTTGATGAAAATAATCGAGAAAATCCAGGACTGTTGGACTCAAGATTCCATACCAAGAGTATGGAACGGGTAGAAAATATCCAGAGTGATCTGGATAATCTACAATCAATTTCGAACAAAGATTCGAATGAAATTGGGTCATATTTCCGGAATGAGAGTACGGAAGGAAAAACTGATAGTGAAATATCAGTAGAACAGCCTAGTGGTACATCAACTGAAAATGCCAGTCCAACTGAAATGGTTGGGGATAATGTGTCTTGTATGAAATCAAATAAGGAGGAAATTGTAGTCAGAAGAAGTAAGAGGTTGAAAGATAGGCCACAGGTTTCATATAAATTGTTAAACAGTTGCTTAATAAACGCGCACAATTATACTTATAGTATTCCAGTTACATATGCTGTAATTAAGAATAGAAGTGACCGAACTAAGTGGGAAGAAGCCATTAAAGAAGAATTAGATTCTCATTTGTATAATAAGACATGGACATTAGTAGTCCAACCAAAAGGTAGAAACATAGTTGATTGCAGGTGGATTTTTCCATTAAAAGTGATGAAAATGGCAATCCAATTAGATACAAAGCCAGACTAGTAGCTCGAGGATTCACACAAGAGTATCTTATAGACTACGATGAGACATTTGCTCCAGTTGCAAGAATATCTAGCTTTAGATTCATTTTATCAATTGCAAACCAATTTAAGCTAAAGGTACACCATATGGATGCATTTTAAAAGAAGAAATCTATATGAGTATTCCAGTTTATCACATGCAAGTGATAAAGTCTGCAAACTAAATAAGTCAATTTATGGATTGAAGCAGGCAGCACGATGTTGGTTTGAGTATTTTGAAAAAGCTTTAAAAGGTATGGGCTTTGTGAATTCAACCGTAGATCGTTGTATCTATCTTCTTGATAAAGGGGAGATAACGAAAAATATCTTCGTACTTTTGTACGTAGATGATTTAGTGATTGCAACTGAGAATTATGATTCATTATATTTAAGTCATATTTAATGAGTAGGCTTAGGATGACAGACTTATGTGAAATAAGACATTTCCTAGGAATTAAAGTAGAAAGACATGATGATCATATATATCTAAGTCAGTCAGTATACATTAGTTATATTCTAAAGAAGTTTAACATGGAGGAATGTAACTCAGTTACTACGTCACTTCCTAGTAAGCTCAATTATATTGCCTTGAACTCTGATGTTCAATGTGATGCGCCATGTTGTTTAATGTACATAATGTTATGTACTCGTCCCGACTTAAGTACATCAATCAGTATATTGAGTAGATATACAAATAAAAATAATCAAGAGTTTTGGCAATGCCTTCAAAGAGTATTGAGGTATCTAAAAGGTACTATTGATTTATAACTTACATTCGTAAGAAATTTAAATTTTAAAGGAACTATAATTGGATATGTTGATTCTGATTGGGCTGGGAGTGAAACTGATAGAAAAAGTACAACTGGGTATATATTAAAAATGTTTGGGACATGCCTAATATGTTGGAATACAAAGAAACAGAACTCAGTGAACTCAGTGGCTGATTCTTCTACTGAAGCAGAATATATGGCGTTGTTTGAAGCAGTAATAGAAGTTCTATGGCTTAAATCTTTAATATCTAGTACAAAATTCGAATTAAAAGGGCCAATCAGAATACTAGAAGATAATAAAGGTTGTATTAGTATAGCCAATAATCCCACTTGCCACAAGAGATCGAAACACATTGACATAAAGTATCATTTTTAGAAGAAACTGTATTGTTACATTTACAATTATAATTAAAAAGGTCAATGTATCTTTTGAGGAGGCGTGTTGGAATAATGAGTGTTGAAATACACACAAACACTCATTCATACAAAAGGTACAATGACCGAGTAGGCTTTTGTTATTTTCAGTTTTGATGCTGAAATGCTTTTATAGTTTAGCCTCACTCTTCTCTGAGCCTTAGAGAGTAAAACAAGTTAACGTGCCCAGAAAAGTAAATTAATAAATATTGATATCGACTAAACCAAAGTGTTTTATTAAATTGTGTACATTTCAATAGCAATATCTGACAAAAGCGGGTTGATATATGTGCTATAGCTGACAAATGCTGATTGCGATATGTGCTCTAGCTGACAAAAAGCTGATTGCTATATGTGCACTTCCTGAAATAACGCTGATTGCGATATGTGCTCTAGCTGACAAAAAGCTAATAGCTATATGTGCAATTGCTGACAAAAGCTGAGTGCTATATGTGCAATAGCTGACAAAAGCTAATTGCTATATGTGCAATAGCTGACAAAAGCAGATTTCTATATGTGCAATAGGTGACAAAAGGCTGATTGCTATATTTGCACTAGCTGACAAAAAGTTGATTGCTATATGTGCACTTGCTGAAAAAACGATGACTGGTATATGTTCATTAGCTGCTAAAAAGCTGAGTGCTATATGTGCACTTACTGACAGAAGCTGATTGCTGTATGTACAAAAGCTGACAAAAGCTGATTGCTATATGTGCAATAGCTAATATAAACTGATTGCTATATGTGCAATAGCTGTTAAAAGCTGATTGCTATATGTGCAATAAGTGACATAAAGCTGATTGCTATATTTGCACTAGCTGACAAAAAGCTGATTGCTATATGTGCACTAGCTGACAAAAAGCTGATAGCTATATGTGCTCTTGCTGACAAAGGCTGATTGCTGTATGTGCAATAGCTGACAAATGATGATTGCGATGTGTGCAATAGCTGACAAAAGCTGATTTCTATATGTGCAATAGGTGACAAAAAGCTGATTGCTGTATGTATAATAGCTGCTAAAACTGATTGCTCTATTTGCACTGGTGTCAAAACGCCAATTGCCGTATGTGCACTTGCTAAAAAAAACGCTGATTGCGATATATGCTCTAGCTGACAAAAAGCTGATAGCTATAGGTGCACTTGCTGACAAATGCTGATTGCTGTGTGTGCAATAGCTGACAAAAGCTGATTGCTATATGTGCAATAGCTGACAAATGCTGATTGCTATATGTGCTCTAGCTGACAAAAAGCTGATAGCTATATGTGCAACTGCTGACAAAAGCTGATTGCTATATGTGCAACTGCTGACAAAAGCTGATTGCTATATGTGCAATAGCTGACAAAAGCTGATTGCTATATGTGCACTAGCTGACAAAAAGCTGATTGCTGTATGTGCACTATCTGCAAAAAGCTGATAGCTATATGTGCCCTTGATGACAAATGCTGATTGCTGTATGTGCAATGGCTGACAAAAGCTGATTGCTATGTGTGCAATAGGTGACAAAAAGCTGATTGCCATATTTGCTCTAGCTGACAAAAAGCTGATTGCCATATTTGCACTAGCTGACAGAAAGCTGATACATATATGTGCACTTGATGACAAATGCTGATTGCTGTATGCGCAATGGCTGACAAATGCTGATTGTGATATGTGCAATAGCAAACAAAAGCTGATTGCTATTTGTATATGCACTTGCTGACAAAAAGCTGATTGCTATATGTTCAAAAACTGATAACCATATCTGCAAAAGCTGATTGCTATATGTGCAATAGGTGACAAAAAGCTGATAGCTATTTTTGTACAAGCTGACAAAAAGCTGATAGCTATAAAGCTGATTGCAATATGTGCACTAGCTGACAAAAGCTGATTGCTACAATTGCACTTGCTGAAAAAACGCTGACTGCTATATGTGCACTGAAAAAACGCTAACTGCTATATGTGCACTTGCTGTATGTGCAATAGGTATCAAAAAGCTGATTGCAATATGTGCAATAGCTGATTGCTATATTTGCAATAGCTGACAAAAGCGGATTGCTGTATGCACAATAGCTGACAAAAGCTGATTGCTATATATGCAATAAGTGTCAAAAAGCTGATTGCTCTATTAGTACCAGCCGACAAAAAGCTGAAAGCTATATGTGCACTTTCTGACAAAAGCTGATTGCTATATGTGCAATATCTGAGAAAAGCGGGTTGATATATGTGCTATAGCTGACAAATGCTGATTGCGATATGTGCTCTAGCTGACAAAAAGCTGATTGCTATATGTGCACTTGCTGAAAAAACGCTGATTGCGATATGTGCTCTAGTTGACAAAAAGCTAATTGCTATATGTGCAATAGCTGACAAAAGCAGATTTCTATATGTGCAATAGGTGACAAAAAGCTGATTGCTATATTTGCACTAACTGATAAACAGATGATTGCTATATGTGCACTTACTGACAAAAGCTGATTGCTGTATGTACAAAAGCTGACAAAAGCTGATTGCTATATGTGCAATAGCTAACATAAACTGATTGCTATGTGTGCAATAGCTGACAAACGCTGATTGCTATATGTATGTGCACTTGCTGACAAAAAGCTGATTGCTATATGTGCAACTAATGACAAAAGCTGATTGCTATATGTGCAACTGCTGACAAAAGCTGATTGCTAAATGTGTACTAGCTAACTGCAATATGTTCAAACAACTGATAACTATAGGTGCACTATCTGACAAAAGCTGATTGCTATATGTTCAATAGCTGACAAAATCTGATTACTATATGTGCAATATCTGACAAAAGCGGGTTGATATATGTGCTATAGCTGACAAATGCTGATTGCGATATGTGATCTAGCTGAAAAAAAGCTGATTGCTATATGTGCACTTGCTGAAAAAATACTGATTGCGATATGTGCTCTAGTTGACAAAAAGCTGATAGCTATATGTGCAATTGCTGACAAAAGCTGAGTGATATATGTGCAATAGCTGACAAAAGCTAATTGCTATATGTGCAATAGCTGACAAAAGCAGATTTCTATATGTGCAATAGGTGACAAAAAGCTGATTGCTATGTTTGCATTAGCTGACAAAAAGATGATGGCTATATGTGCACTTGCTGAAAATACGATGACTGGTATATGTTCACTAGCTGCTAAAAAGCTGAGTGCTATATGTGCACTTACTGACAGAAGCTGATTGCTGTATGTACAAAAGCTGACAAAAGCTGATTGCTATATGTGCAATAGCTAACATAAACTGATTGCTATATGTGCAATAGCTGACAAACGTTGATTGCTCTATGTATGTGCACTTGCTGACAAAAAGCTGATGGTTATATGTTTAAAATAACTGATTTCTATATGTGCAATAGCTGACAAAATTTGATTGCTATATGAGCAATAGGTGACATAAAGCTGATTGTTATATTTGCAATAGCTGACAAACGCTGATTGCTATATGTATGTTCACTAGCTGCTAAAAAGCTGATTGCTATATTTGCACTAGCTGACAAAAAGCTGATTGCTATATGTGCACTAGCTAACAAAGAGCTGACTGCTATATGTTGACTAGCTGCTAAACAGCTGATTGCTATGTTTGCACTAGCTGACAAAAAGATGATTGCTACATGTGCACTTGCTGACAATAGCTGATTGCTGTATGTACAATAGCTGACAAAAGCTGATTGCTGTATGTGCAAGATCTGACAAATGCTGATTGCGATATGCGCAATAGCTGACAAAAATCTTATTGCTATATGTGCACTTCCTGAAAAAACGCTGACTGCTATATGTTGACTAGCTGCTAAAAAGATGATTGCCGCATGTGCACTTGCTGACAATAGCTGATTGCTGTATGTACAATAGCTGACAAAAGCTGATTGCTCTATGTGCACTAGCTGACAAAAGCTAATTGCTATATGTGCAATAGCTGACAAAAATCTTATTGCTATATGTGCACTTCCTGAAAAAACGCTGACTGCTATATGTTGACTAGCTGCTAAAAAGATGATTGCCGCATGTGCACTTGCTGACAATAGCTGATTGCTGTATGTACAATAGCTGACAAAAGCTGATTGCTGTATGTGCAAGATCTGACAAATGCTGATTGCGATATGCGCAATAGCTGACAAAAATCTTATTGCTATATGTGCACTTCCTGAAAAAACGCTGACTGCTATATGTTGACTAGCTGCTAAAAAGATGATTGCTACATGTGCACTTGCTGACAATAGCTGATTGCTGTATGTACAATAGCTGACAAAAGCTGATTGCTGTATGTGCAAGATCTGACAAATGCTGATTGCGATATGCGCAATAGCTGACAAAAATCTTATTGCTATATGTGCACTTCCTGAAAAAACGCTGACTGCTATATGTTGACTAGCTGCTAAAAAGATGATTGCCGCATGTGCACTTGCTGACAATAGCTGATTGCTGTATGTACAATAGCTGACAAAAGCTGATTGCTCTATGTGCACTTGCTGACAAAAAGCTGATTGCTATATTTAAAAAAATTGATCACAATAAGTGCAATAGCTGACAAAAGCTGATGGCCATATTTGCACTAGTTGACAAAAAACTGATTCCTATATGTATCTGCACTTGCTGACAAGAAGCTGATTGCTATATGTTCAAAAAACTGATAGCTATACGTGCAATAGCTGACAAAAGCTGATTGCTATATGTGCAATAGCGAACAAAAGCTGACTGCTAGATGTGCAATAGCTGACAAAAACTGTTTGACAAAATCTGACAAAATCTGATAGCTATATTTGCAAAAGCTGACAAAAGCGGATTGCTGTATGTTTAATAGCTGACAAAAGCTGATTGCTCTATGTGCACTAGCTGACAAAAGCGGATTGATATATGCGCAATAGCTGACAATGCTGCTTGCGATATGTGCTCTAGCTGACAAAAAGCTGATTGCGATATGTGCTCTAGCTGACAAAAGGTGATTGCTAAATTTGCACAAGCTGACAAAATTCTGATAGCTCTATTTGCACTTGCTGACAAAAAGCTGATAGCAATATGTGCATTTCCTGACAAATGCTGATTGCTGCATGTGCAATAGCTGACAAAAGCTGATTGCTTCATGTGCAATAGCTAACATATGCTGATTGCTATATGTGCAATTGCTGACAAAAGCTAATTGCTATATGTGCAATAGCTGTCAAAAGCTGATTGCTATAGGTGCAAATGCTGATTGCTATATGTCCAATAGCTGATAAAAGCTAATTGCTACATGTGCGATAGCTGACAAAAGCTGATTCATATATGTGCAAAAGCTGACAAAATCTGATTGCTATTTGTATGTGCAGTAGCTGCCAAAAGCTGATTGCTATATGTGCAAAAGCTGACAAAAGCTTATTGCTATATGTGCAATAGCTGACAAAAGCAGATTGATATATGTGAAATAGCTAAAATAAACTGATTGCTATATGTGCAATAGCTGACAAACGCTGATTGCTATATGTATGTTCACTAGCTGCTAGAAAGCTGATTGCTATACTTGCACTAGCTGACAAAAAGCTGATTGCTATATGTGCACTAGCTGACAATAGCTGATTGCTGTATGTACAAAAGCTGATTGCTGTATGTGCAAGATCTGACAAATGCTGATTGCGATCTGTGCAATAGCTGACAAAAATCTTATTGCTATGTGTGCACTTCCTGAAAAAACGCTGACTGCTATATGTTCACTAGCTGCTAAAAAGATGACTGCTGCATGTGCACTTGCTGACAATAGCTGATTGCTGTATGTACAATAGCTGACAAAAGCTGATTGCTATATATGCAATAGCTGACAAAAGCTGATTGCTATTTGTATGTGCACTTGCTGACAAAAAGCTGATTGCTGAATGTGCAGTAGCTGCAAAAAGCTGATAGCTATATGTGCACTTGATGACAAATGCTGATTGCTGTATGAGCAATGGCTGACAAAAGCTGATTGCTATGTGTGCAATAGGTGACAAAAAGCTGATTGCCATATTTGCTCTAGCTGACAAAAAGCTGATTGCCATATTTGCACTAGCTGACAAAAAGCTGATTGCTGTATGTGCACTAGCTGACAAAAAGCTGATAGCTATATGTGCACTTGATGACAAATGCTGATTGCTGTATGCGCAATGGCTGACAAATGCTGATTGTGATATGTGCAATAGCAAACAAAAGCTGATTGCTATATGTTCAAAAACTGATAACCATATCTGCAAAAGCTGACTGCTATATGTGCAATAGGTGACAAAAAGCTGATAGCTATTTTTGTACTAGCTGACAAAAAGCTGATAGCTATAAAGCTGATTGCAATATGTGCACTAGCTGACAAAAGCTGATTGCTACAATTGCACTTGCTGAAAAAACGCTGACTGCTATATGTGCACTGAAAAAACGCTAACTGCTATATGTGCACTTGCTGTATGTGCAATAGGTATCAAAAAGCTGATTGCAATATGTGCAATAGCTGATTGCTATATTTGCAATAGCTGACAAAAGCGGATTGCTGTATGCACAATAGCTGACAAAAGCTGATTGCTATGTTTGCACTAGCTGACAAATAGATGAATGCCATATTTGTACTAGTTGACAAAAAACTGATTGCTATATGTATCTGCACTTGCTGACAAGAAGCTGATTGCTATATGTTCAAAAAACTGATAGCTATATGTACAATAGCTGACAAAAGCTGATTGCTATATGTGCAATAGCTAACATAAACTGATTGCTATATGTGCAATAGCTGACAAAAGCTGATTGCTATATTTGCACTAGCTGACAAAAAGCTGATTGCTATATGTGCACTAGCTGACAAAAAGCTGATTGCTATATGTGCACTTGCTGAAAAAATACTGATTGCGATATGTGGTCTAGCTGACAAAAAGCTGATTGCGATATGTGCTCTAGCTGACAAAAGCTGATTGCTAAATTTGCACAAGCTGACAAAATTCTGATAGCTATATTTGCACTTGCTGACAAAAAGCTGATAGCAATATGTGCACTTCCTGACAAATGCTGATTGCTGTATGTGCAATAGCTGACAAAAGCTGATTGCTATATGTGCAATAGCTGACAAATGCTGATTGCTATATGTGCAATAGCTGACAAAAGCTAATTGCTATATGTGCAATAGCTGTCAAAAGCTGATTGCTATAGGTGCAAATGCTGATTGCTATATGTCCAATAGCTGATAAAAGCTAATTGCTACATGTGCGATAGCTGACAAAAGCTGATTGCTATATGTGCAAAAGCTGACAAAATCTGATTGCTATTTGTATGTGCAATAGCTGCCAAAAGCTGATTGCTATATGTGCAAAAGCTGATTGCTATATGTGCAATAGCTGACAAAAGCTAATTGCTTTATGTGCAAAAGCTAATTGCTATATGTGCAATAGCTGACAAAAGCTAATTGCTATATGTGCAATAGCTGACAAAAGCTGATTGCTATATGTGCAATAGCTGACAAAAGCTGATTGCTATATGTGCAATAGCTGACAAAAGCTTTTTACTATATGTGCAATAGCTGACAAAAGCAGATTGATATATGTGCAATACCTGACAAATGCTGATTGCGATATGTGCACTAGCTGACAAAAAGCTGATTGCGATATGTTCTCTAGCTGACAAAAAGCTGATAGCTATATGTGCAATTTCTGACAAATGCTAATTGCTATATGTGCCATAGCTGACAAAAGCTAATTGCTATATGTGCAATAGCTGACAAAAGCAGATTTCTATATGTGCAATAGGTGACAAAAAGCTGATTGCTATGTTTGCACTAGCTGACAAATAGATGATTGCCATATTTGCACTAGTTGACAAAAAACTGATTGCTATATGTATCTGCACTTGCTGACAAGAAGCTGATTGCTATATGTTCAAAAAACTGATAGCTATATGTACAATAGCTGACAAAAGCTGATTGCTATATGTGCAATAGCTAACATAAACTGATTGCTATATGTGCAATAGCTGACAAAAGCTGATTGCTATATTTGCACTAGCTGACAAAAAGCTGATTGCTATATGTGCACTAGCTGACAAAAAGCTGATTGCTATATGTGCACTTGCTGAAAAAATACTGATTGCGATATGTGCTCTAGTTGACAAAAAGCTGATAGCTATATGTGCAATTGCTGACAAAAGCTGAGTGCTATATGTGCAATAGCTGAGAAAAGCTAATTGCTATATGTGCAATAGCTGACAAAAGCAGATTTCTATATGTGCAATAGGTGACAAATAGCTGATTGCTATGTTTGCACTAGCTGACAAAAAGATGATTGCTATATGTGCACTTGCTGAAAAGACGATGACTGGTATATGTTCACTAGCTGCTAAAAAGCTGAGTGCTATATGTGCACTTACTGACAGAAGCTGATTGCTGTATGTGCACTAGCTGACAAAAGCTCATTGCTATATGTGCAATAGCTGGCAAAAGCTGATTGCTATTTGTATGTGCACTAGCTGACAAAAGCTAATTGCTATATGTGCAATAGCTGACAAAAGCTGATTGCCATATTTGCACTAGTTGACAAAAATCTGATTGCTATATGTATATGCACTTGCTGACAAGAAGCTGATTGCTATATGTTCAAAAAACTGATAGCTATATGTACAATAGCTGACAAAAGCTGATTGCTATATGTGCAATAGCGAACAAAAGCTGACTGCTAGATGTGCAATAGCTGACAAAAACTGTTTGACAAAATCTGACAAAATCTGACAAAATCTGATAGCTATATTTTCAAAAGCTGACAAAAGCGGATTGCTGTATGTTTAATAGCTGACAAAAGCTGATTGCTCTATGTGCACTAGCTGACAAAAGCGGATTGATATATGCGCAATAGCTGACAATGCTGCTTGCGATATGTGCTCTAGCTGACAAAAAGCTGATTGCGATATGTGCTCTAGCTGACAAAAGCTGATTGCTAAATTTGCACAAGCTGACAAAATTCTGATAGCTATATTTGCACTTGCTGACAAAAAGCTGATAGCAATATGTGCACTTCCTGACAAATGCTGATTGCTGTATGTGCAATAGCTGACAAAAGCTGATTGCTATATGTGCAATAGCTGACAAATGCTGATTGCTATATGTGCAATAGCTGACAAAAGCTAATTGTTATATGTGCAATAGCTGTCAAAAGCTGATTGCTATAGGTGCAAATGCTGATTGCTATATGTCCAATAGCTGATAAAAGCTAATTGCTACATGTGCGATAGCTGACAAAAGCTGATTGCTATATGTGCAAAAGCTGACAAAATCTGATTGCTATTTGTATGTGCAATAGCTGCCAAAAGCTGATTGCTATATGTGCAAAAGCTGATTGCTATATGTGCAATAGCTGACAAAAGCTAATTGCTTTATGTGCAAAAGCTAATTGCTATATGTGCAATAGCTGACAAAAGCTAATTGCTATATGTGCAATAGCTGACAAAAGCTGATTGCTATATGTGCAATAGCTGACAAAAGCTGATTGCTATATGTGCAATAGCTGACAAAAGCTTTTTACTATATGTGCAATAGCTGACAAAAGCAGATTGATATATGTGCAATACCTGACAAATGCTGATTGCGATATGTGCTCTAGCTGACAAAAAGCTGATTGCGATATGTTCTCTAGCTGAAAAAAAGCTGATAGCTATATGTGCAATTTCTGACAAATGCTAATTGCTATATGTGCCATAGCTGACAAAAGCTAATTGCTATATGTGCAATAGCTGACAAAAGCAGATTTCTATATGTGCAATAGGTGACAAAAAGCTGATTGCTATGTTTGCACTAGCTGACAAATAGATGATTGCCATATTTGCACTAGTTGACAAAAAACTGATTGCTATATGTATCTGCACTTGCTGACAAGAAGCTGATTGCTATATGTTCAAAAAACTGATAGCTATATGTACAATAGCTGACAAAAGCTGATTGCTATATGTGCAATAGCTAACATAAACTGTATGTGCAATAGCTGCCAAAAGCTGATTGCTATATGTGCAAAAGCTGATTGCTATATGTGCAATAGCTGACAAAAGCTAATTGCTTTATGTGCAAAAGCTAATTGCTATATGTGCAATAGCTGACAAAAGCTAATTGCTATATGTGCAATAGCTGACAAAAGCTGATTGCTATATGTGCAATAGCTGACAAAAGCTGATTGCTATATGTGCAATAGCTGACAAAAGCTTTTTACTATATGTGCCATAGCTGACAAAAGCAGATTGATATATGTGCAATACCTGACAAATGCTGATTGCGATATGTGCTCTAGCTGACAAAAAGCTGATTGCGATATGTTCTCTAGCTGACAAAAAGCTGATAGCTATATGTGCAATTTCTGACAAATGCTAATTGCTATATGTGCCATAGCTGACAAAAGCTGATTGCTATATGTGCAATAGCTAACATAAACTGTATGTGCAATAGCTGCCAAAAGCTGATTGCTATATGTGCAAAAGCTGATTGCTATATGTGCAATAGCTGACAAAAGCTAATTGCTTTATGTGCAAAAGCTAATTGCTATATGTGCAATAGCTGACAAAAGCTAATTGCTATATGTGCAATAGCTGACAAAAGCTGCTAGCTATATATGCAATAGCTGACAAAAGCTGATTGCTATATGTGTAATAGCTGACGAAAGCTGATTGCTATATGTGTAATAGCTGACATAAGCTGATTACTATGTGTGCACTAGCTGCCCAAAAGCTGATCGCTATATGTGCAATAGCTGACAAAAGCTAATTGCTATATGTGCAATAGCTGACAAAAGCTTTTTACTATATGTGCAATAGCTGACAAAAGCAGATTGATATATGTGCAATACCTGACAAATGCTGATTGCGATATGTGCTCTAGCTGACAAAAAGCTGATTGCGATATGTTCTCTAGCTGACAAAAAGCTGATAGCTATATGTGCAATTTCTGACAAATGCTTATTGCTATATGTGCCATAGCTGACAAAAGCTAATTGCTATATGTGCAATAGCTGACAAAAGCAGATTTCTATATGTGCAATAGGTGACAAAAAGCTGATTGCTATGTTTGCACTAGCTGACAAATAGATGATTGCCATATTTGCACTAGTTGACAAAAAACTGATTGCTATATGTATCTGCACTTGCTGACAAGAAGCTGATTGCTATATGTTCAAAAAACTGATAGCTATATGTACAATAGCTGACAAAAGCTGATTGCTATATGTGCAATAGCTAACATAAACTGATTGCTATATGTGCAATAGCTGACAAAAGCTGATTGCTATATTTGCACTAGCTGACAAAAAGCTGATTGCTATATGTGCACTAGCTGACAAAAAGCTGATTGCTATATGTGCACTTGCTGAAAAAATACTGATTGCGATATGTGCTCTAGTTGAAAAAAAGCTGATAGCTATATGTGCAATTGCTGACAAAAGCTGAGTGCTATATGTGCAATAGCTGAGAAAAGCTAATTGCTTTATGTGCAATAGCTGACAAAAGCAGATTTCTATATGTGCAATAGGTGACAAAAAGCTGATTGCAATATTTTCACTAGCTGAAAAAAAAGCTGATAGCTATATGTGCACTTGCTGACAATTGCTGATTGCTGTATGTGCAATGGCTGACAAATGCTGATTGTGATATGTGCAATAGCAAACAAAAGCTGATTGCTATATGTATGTGCACTTGCTGACAAAAAGCTGATTGCTATATGTGCAATAGCTGATAAAAGCTGATTGCTATATGTGCAATAGCTGACAAAAGCTGCTAGCTATATGTGCAATAGCTGACAAAAGCTGATTGCTATATGTGTAATAGCTGACGAAAGCTGATTGCTATATGTGTAATAGCTGACATAAGCTGATTACTATGTGTGCACTAGCTGCCCAAAAGCTGATCGCTATATGTGCAATAGCTGACAAAAGCTAATTGCTATATGTGCAATAGCTGACAAAAGCTTTTTACTATATGTGCAATAGCTGACAAAAGCAGATTGATATATGTGCAATACCTGACAAATGCTGATTGCGATATGTGCTCTAGCTGACAAAAAGCTGATTGCGATATGTTCTCTAGCTGACAAAAAGCTGATAGCTATATGTGCAATTTCTGACAAATGCTAATTGCTATATGTGCCATAGCTGACAAAAGCTAATTGCTATATGTGCAATAGCTGACAAAAGCAGATTTCTATATGTGCAATAGGTGACAAAAAGCTGATTGCTATGTTTGCACTAGCTGACAAATAGATGATTGCCATATTTGAACTAGTTGACAAAAAACTGATTGCTATATGTATCTGCACTTGCTGACAAGAAGCTGATTGCTATATGTTCAAAAAACTGATAGCTATATGTACAATAGCTGACAAAAGCTGATTGCTATATGTGCAATAGCTAACATAAACTGATTGCTATATGTGCAATAGCTGACAAGAGCTGATTGCTATATTTGCACTAGCTGACAAAAAGCTGATTGCTATATGTGCACTAGCTGACAAAAAGCTGATTGCTATATGTGCACTTGCTGAAAAAATACTGATTGCGATATGTGCTCTAGTTGACAAAAAGCTGATAGCTATATGTGCAATTGCTGACAAAAGCTGAGTGCTATATGTGCAATAGCTGAGAAAAGCTAATTGCTATATGTGCAATAGCTGACAAAAGCAGATTTCTATATGTGCAATAGGTGACAAAAAGCTGATTGCAATATTTTCACTAGCTGAAAAAAAAGCTGATAGCTATATGTGCACTTTCTCACAAAAAGCTGATTGCCATATGTGCAATAGCTAACAACTACTGATTGCTATATGTACAATAGCTGATAAAAGCTGACTGCAATATGTGCAATAGCTGACAAAAGCTGATTGCATTATGTGCAACATCTGACAAAAGCTGATTGCTATATTTGCAATATCTGACAAAAGCGGATTGCTGTATGTATAATAGCTGCTAAAGCTGATTGCTCTATGTGCACTAGTGTCAAAACGCGGACTGCTAAATGTGCACTTGCTGAAAAACGCTGACTGATATATGCTCACTAGCTGCTAAGAAGCTTATTGTTATATGTTCACTAGCTAACAACAGCTGATTGCTATATGTAAAATAGCTGATAAAAGCTGATTGCAATATGTGCAATAGCTGACAAAAGTTGATTGCTATATGTGCAATAGCTGTCAAAATCTGATTGCTATTTGTATGTGCACTTGCTTACAAAAAGCTGATTGCTATATGTTCAAAAAATGGGTAACTATATGTGCAATAGCTGACAAAAGCTGATTGCTATATGTGCAATTGCTGACAAAAGCTGATTGCTGACAAAAGCTGATTGCTATATTTGCAATAGCTGACAAAAGCGGATTGCTGTATGTATAATAGCTGCTAAAACTGATTGCTCTATGTGCACTGGTTTCAAAACGCCAATTGCCGTATGTGCACTTGCTATAAAAACGCTGATTGCGATATGTGCTCTAGCTGACAAAAGCTGATTGCTATATTTGCAATAGCTGACAAAAGCGGATTGCTGTATGTATAATAGCTGCTAAAACTGATTGCTCTATGTGCACTGGTTTCAAAACGCCAATTGCCGTATGTGCACTTGCTATAAAAACGCTGATTGCGATATGTGCTCTAGCTGACAAAAAGCTGATAGCTATATGTTCACTAGCTGTTAAAAAGCTGATTGCTATATGTGCACTTTCTGAAAAAATCTGATTGCTGTATGTACAATAGCTGACAAAAGCTGATTGCCATTGTGCAATAGGTGATTGCTATATTTGTACTAGCTGACAAAAAGCTGATAGTTATAGTTATGTGTACTTGCTGACAAAAAGCTGATTGCTATTTATTCAAACAACTGATAACTATTTTTGCAATACCTGACAAAAGCTGATTGCTATATGTGCAATAGCTAACAAAAGCTGATTGCTATATGTGCAATAGCTGATAAAAGCTGATTGCAATATGTGCAATAGCTGACAAAAGCTGATTGCTATATTTGCAATAGCTGACAAAAGCGGATTGCTGTATGTATAATAGCTGCTAAAACTGATTGCTCTATGTGCACTGGTTTCAAAACGCCAATTGCCGTATGTGCACTTGCTATAAAAACGCTGATTGCGATATGTGCTCTAGCTGACAAAAAGCTGATAGCTATAGGTGCAATTGCTGACAAAAGCTGATAGCTGTATGTGCACTTTCTGACAAAAGCTGATTGCTATATTTGTACTAGCTGAAAAAACGCTGACTGCTATATGTTCACTAACTGCTAAGAAGCTGATTGATATATGTGCACTAACTGACAAAATCTGATTGCTGTATGTACAATAGCTGACGAAAGCTGTATGCCTTATGTGCAATAGGTGACAAAAAGCTGATTGCTTTATTTGCGCTAGCTAACAAACAGCTGAATACTATATGTGACTAAGCTGACAAAAAGCTGATAGCTATATGTGCTCTTGCTGACAAAAGCTGATTGCTGTATGTGCAAAAGCTGACAAATGCTGATGGCGATAAGTGCAATAGCTGACAAAAATCTTATTGCTATATGTGCACTTCCTGAAAAAACGCTGACTGCTATATGTTTACTAGCTGCTAAAAAGATGATTGCTACATGTGCACTTGCTGACAATAGCTGATTGCTGTATGTACAATAGCTGACAAAAGCTGATTGCTCTATGTTCACTAGCTGACAAAAGTTAATTGCTAAATGTGCAATAGGGGGCAATATCTGATTGCAATTTGTACGTGCACTTGCTGACAAAAAGCTGACTGCTACATGTTCAAAAAATAGATTACTATATGTGCAATAACTAACAAAAGCTGATTGCTATATGTATAATAGCTGACAAAAGCTGATTGCTATATGTGCAATAGGTGACAAAAAGCTGATTGTTATTTTTTTATCGACAAGCTGACAAAAAGCTGATAGCTATATGTGCACTTGCTGACAAAAAGCTGATTGCTATATGTGCAGTAGCTGACAAAAGCTGATTGCTATATGTGCAATAGCTGACAAAAGCTGATTGCTATATGTGCAATAGCTGACAAAAGCTTATGGCCATATGTGTAATAGCTGACAAAAGCTGATTGCTATATGTGTAATAGCTGACATAAGCTGATTGCTATGTGTGCACTAGTTGGCCAAAACTGATCGCTATATGTGCAAAAGGTGACAAATAGCTGATTGTTATTTTTGTGTAGTAGCTGACAAAAAGCTGATAGCTATATGTGCACTTGCTGACAAAAAGCTGATTGCGATATGTGCAATAGCTAACAACTGCTGATTGCTATATGTACAATGGCTGATAAAAGCTGATTGCAATATGTGCAATAGCTGACAAAAGCTGATTGCACTATGTGCAATAGCTGACAAAAGCTGATTGCTACATTTGCAATATCTGACAAAAGCGGATTGCTGTATGTATAATAATTGCTAAAGCTGATTGCTCTATGTGCACTAGTGTCAAAACGCTGATTGCTATATGTGCACTTGCTAAAAAAACGCTGATTGCGATATGTGCACTCGCTGACAAAAAGCTGATTGCCATATGTGCAATAGCTAACAACAGCTGATTGCTCTATGTACAATAGCTGATAAAAGCTGATTGCAATATGTGCAATAGCTGACAAAAGCTGATTGCTATATGTGTAATAGCTGACAGAAGCTGATTGCAATATGTTCACTAGCTGGCCAAAAGCGGATCGCTATATGTGCACTAGCTGGCAAAATCGGATTGCTATTTGTATGTGCACTTCCTGACAAAAAGCTGATTGCTATATGTTCAAAAAATAGATTACTATATGTGCAATAGCTGACAAAAGCTGATTGCTATATGTGCAATAGGTGACAAAAAGCTGATTGTTATATTTTACTAGCTGACAAAAAGCTGACAGCTATATGTTCACTAGCTGCTAAAAAGCTGATTGCTATATGTGCACTTACTGACAAAATCTGATTGCTGTATGTGCAATAGCTGACAAAAGCTGATTGCTATATTTGCAATATCTGACAAAAGCGGATTGCTGTATGTATAATAGCTGCTAAAACTGATTACTCTATGTGCACTGGTGTCAAAACGCTAATGACCGTATGTGCACTTGCTAAAAAACGCTGATTGCGATGTGTGCACTTGCTGACAAAAGCTGATTACCATTGTGCAATAGGTGATTGCTATATTTGTACCAGCTGACAAAAAGCTGATAGTTATATTTATGTGTACCTGCTGACAAGAAGCTGATTGCTATATATTCAGAAAACTAATAACTATATTTGCAATACCTGACAAAAGCTGATTGCTATATGTGCAATAGCTAACAAAAGCTAATTGCTATATGTGCAATAGCTGACAAAAGCTGATTGCTATATTTGCAATAGCTGACAAAAGCGGATTGCTGTATGTATAATAGCTGCTAAAACTGATTGCTCTATGTGCACTGGTGTCAAAACCCTAAATGCCGTATAAGCACTTGCTAAAAAAACGCTGATTGCGATATGTGCTCTAGCTGACAAAAAGCTGATAGCTATAGGTGCAATTGCTGACAAAAGCTGATAGCTATATGTGCAATAGGCGACAAAAAGCTGATTGCTATATTTGTACCAGCTGACAAAAGCAGATTTCTATATGTGCAATAGGTGACAAAAAGCTGATTGCTGTATTTGCACTAGCTGACAAAAAGTTGATTGCTATATGTACACTTGCTGAAAAAACGATGACTGGTATATGTTCAATAGCTGCTAAAAAGCTCAGTGCTATATGTGCACTTACTGACAGAAGCTGATTGCTGTATGTACAAAAGCTGACAAAAGCTGATTGCTATATGTGCAATAGCTAACATAAACTGATTGCTATACGTGCAATAGCTGACAAACGCTGGTTGCTATATGTATGTGCGCTTGCTGACAAAAAGCTGATTGCTATATGTTTAAAATAACTGATTCCTATATGTGCAATAGTTGACACAAGCTGATTGCCATATGTGCAATATGTGACATAAAGCTGATTGCTATATTTGCACTAGCTGACAAAAAGCTGACTGCTATATGTGCACTAGCTGACAAGAAGCTGATAGCTATATGTGCTCTTGCTAACAAAAGCTGATTGCTGTATGTGCAATAGCTGACAAATGCTGATTGCGATATGTGCAATAGCTGACAAAAATCTTATTGCTATATGTGCACTTCCCGAAAAAACGCTGACTGCTATATGTTCACTAGCTGCTAAAAAGATGATTGCTACATGTGCACTTGCTGACAATAGCTGATTGCTGTATGTACAATAGCTGACAAAAGCTGATTGCTCTATGTGCACTAGCTGACAAAAGCTGATTGCTATATGTGCAATAGGTAACATAAAGCTGATTGCTATATTTGCACTAGCTGACAAAAAGCTGATTGCTATATGTGCACTAGCTGACAAAAAGCTGACTGCTATATGTTCAAAAAATAGATTACTATATGTGCAATAACTGTCAAAAGCTGATTGCTATATGTATAATAGCTGACAAAAGCTGATTGCTATATGTGCAATAGGGGATCGCTATATTTGTACTAGCTGACAAAAAGCTGATAGTTATATTCATGTGTACCTGCTGACAAGAAGCTGATTGCTATATATATTTAAAAACTAATAACTATATTTGCAATACCTGAGAAAAGCTGATTGGTATATGTGCAATAGCTAACAAAAGCTGATTGCTATATGTGCAATAGCTGATAACAGCTGATTGCAATATGTGCAATAGCTGACAAAAGCTGATTGCTATATTTGCAATAGCTGACAAAAGCGGATTGCTGTATGTATAATAGCTGCTAAAACTGATTGTCCTATGTGCACTGGTGTCAAAACGCTAATTGCCGTATGTGCACTTGCTAAAAAAACGCTGATTGCCATATGTGCTCTAGCTGACAAAAAGCTGATAGCTATAGGTGCAATTGCTGACAAAAGCTGATAGCTATATGTGCACTTTCTGACAAAAGCTGATTGCTGTAAGTACAATAGCTGACGAAAGCTGTATGCCATATGTGCAATAGGTGACAAAAAGCTGATTGCAATATTTGCGCTAGCTGACAAACAGCTGATTACTATATGTACACTTGCTGAAAAAACGATGACTGGCATATGTTCAATAGCTGCTAAAAAGATGATTGCTACATGTGCACTTGCTGACAATAGCTGAGTGCTGTATGTACAAAAGCTGACAAAAGCTGATTGCTATATGTGCACTAGCTGACAAAAGCATATTGCTAAATGTGCAATAGGTGGCAATATCTGATTGCAATTTGTACGTGCACTTGCTGACAAAAAGCTGACTGATATATCTTAAAAAAATAGATTACTATATGTGCAATAACTGACAAAAGCTGATTGCTATATGTATAATAGCTGACAAAAGCTGATTGCTATATGTGCAAGAGGTGACAAAAAGCTGATTGTTATTTTTTTATGTACAAGCTGACAAAAAGCTGATAGCTATATGTGCACTTGCTGACAAAAAGGTGATTGCTATATGTGCAATAGCTGACAAAAGCTGATTGCTATATGTGCAATAGGCGACAAAAAGCTGATTGCTATATTTGTACCAGCTGACAAAAGCAGATTTCTATATGTGCAATAGGTGACAAAAAGTTGATTGCTATATTTGCAATAGCTGACCAAAGCGGATTGCTGTATGTATAATAGCTGACGAAAGCTGTATGCCATATGTGCAATAGGTGACAAAAAGCTGATTGCTATATTTGCGCTAGCTGACAAACAGCTGATTACTATATGTGTGAAAAAGCTGACAAAAAGCTGATAGCTATATGTGCTCTTGCTGACAAAAGCTGATTGCAGTATGTGCAACAGCTGACAATTGCTGATTGCGATATGTGCAATAGCTGACAAAAGTCTTATTGCTATGTGTGCACTTCCTGAAAAAACGCTGACTGCTATGTGTTTACTAGCTGCTAAAAAGATGATTGCTTCATGTGCACTTGCTGACAATAGCTGAGTGCTGTATGTACAATAGCTGACAAAAGCTGATTGCTTTATGTTCACTAGCTGACAAAAGCATATTGCTAAATGTGCAATAGGTGGCAATATCTGATTGCAATTTGTACGTGCACTTGCTGACAAAAAGCTGACTGATATATCTTAAAAAAATAGATTACTATATGTGCAATAACTGACAAAAGCTGATTGCTATATGTATAATAGCTGACACAAGCTGATTGCTATATGTGCAATAGGTGACAAAAAGCTGATTGTTATTTTTTTATGTACAAGCTGACAAAAAGCTGATAGCCATATGTGCACTTGCTGACAAAAAGGTGATTGCTATATGTGCAATAGCTGACAAAAGCTGATTGCTATATGTGCAATAGCTGACAAAAGCTGCTAGCTATATGTGCAATAGCTGAAAAGCTGATTGCTATATGTGTAATAGTTGACAAAAGCTGATTGCTATATGTGTAATAGCTGACATAAGCTGATTGCTATGTGTGCACTAGCTGGCCAAAAGCTGATCGCTATATGTGCAATAGGTGACAAATAGCTGATTGTTATTTTTTATGTAGTAGCTGACAAATGTGCACTTGCTGACAAAAAGCTGATTGCCATATGTGCAATAGCTAACATCTGCTGATTGCTATATGTACAATGGCTGATAAAAACTGATTGCAATATGTGCAATAGCTGACAAAAGCTGATTGCACTATGTGCAATAGCTGACAAAAGCTGATTGCTATATTTGCAATATCTGACAAAAGCGGATTGCTGTATGTATAATAGCTGCTAAAGCTGATTGCTCTATGTGCACTAGTGTCAAAACGCTGATTGCTATATGTGCACTTGCTAAAAAAACACTGATTGCGATATGTGCACTCGCTGACAAAAAGCTGATTGCCATATGTGCAATAGCTAACAACAGCTGATTGATCTATGTACAATAGCTGATAAAAGCTGATTGCAATATGTGCAATAGCTGACAAGAGCTGATTGCTATATGTGAAATAGCTGACAAAAGCTGATTGCTATATTTGCAATATCTGACAAAAGCGGATTGCTGTATGTATAATAGCTGCTAAAGCTGATTGCTCTATGTGCACTAGTGTCAAAACGCTGATTGCTATATGTGCACTTGCTAAAAAACGCTGATTGCGATATGTGCATTTGCTGACAAAAGCTGATTGCCATTGTGCAATAGGGGATTGCTATATTTGTACTAGCTGACAAAAAGCTGATAGTTATATTCATGTGTACCTGCTGACAAGAAGCTGATTGCTATATATATTTAAAAACTAATAACTATATTTGCAATACCTGAGAAAAGCTGATTGGTATATGTGCAATAGCTGACAAAAGCTGATTGCTATATGTGCACTAGCTGACAAAAGCATATTGCTAAATGTGCAATAGGTGGCAATATCTGATTGCAATTTGTACGTGCACTTGCTGACAAAAAGCTGACTGATATATCTTAAAAAAATAGATTGCTGTATGTGCACTAGCTGACAAAAAGCTGACTGCTATATGTTCCAAAAATAGATTACTATATGTGCAATAACTGTCAAAAGCTGATTGCTAAATGTATAATAGCTGACAAAAGCTGATTGCTATATGTGCAATAGGGGATTGCTATATTTGTACTAGCTGACAAAAAGCTGATAGTTATATTCATGTGTACCTGCTGACAAGAAGCTGATTGCTATATATATTTAAAAACTAATAACTATATTTGCAATACCTGAGAAAAGCTGATTGGTATATGTGCAATAGCTAACAAAAGCTGATTGCTATATGTGCAATAGCTGATAACAGCTGATTGCAATATGTGCAATAGCTGACAAAAGCTGATTGCTATATTTGCAATAGCTGACATAAGCGGATTGCTGTATGTATAATAGCTGCTAAAACTGGTTGCTCTATGTGCACTAGTGTCAAAACTCGGACTGCTATATGTGCACTTGCTGAAAAACGCTGACTGATATATGCTCACTAGCTGCTAAAAAGCTTATTGTTATATGTTCACTAGCTAACAACAGCTAATTGCTTAATGTGCAATAGCTGACAAAAGCTGATTGCTATATGTGTAATAGGTGACAAAAAGCTGATTGCAATATTTGCGCTAGCTGACAAACAGCTGATTACTATATGTGAATTAGCTGACAAAAAGCTGATAGCTATTTGTGCTCTTCTTGACAAAAGCTGATTACTCCATGTGCAAAAGCTGACAAATGCTGATTGCGATGTGTGCAATAGCTGACAAAAAGCTGATTGCTATATGTGCACTTCCTGAAAAAACGCTGACTGCTATATGTTCACTAGCTGATAAAATCTGATTGCTGTATGTACAATAGCTGACGAAAGCTGTATGCCATATGTGCAATAGGTGACAAAATGCTGATTGCTATATTTGCAATAGCTGACAAACGCTGATTGCTATATGTATGTGCACTTGCTGACAAAAAGCTGATGGCTATATGATTAAAATAACTGTTTCCTATATGTGCAATAGCTGACAAAAGCTGATTGCTATATGTGCAATAGGCGACAAAAAGCTGATTGCTATATTTGTACCAGCTGACAAAAGCAGATTTCTATATGTGCAATAGGTGACAAAAAGCTAATTGCTATATTTGCACTAGCTGACAAAAAGTTGATTGCTATATGTACACTTGCTGAAAAAACGATGACTGGTATATGTTCAATAGCTGCTAAAAAGCTCAGTGCTATATGTGCACTTACTGACAGAAGCTGATTGCTGTATGTACAAAAGCTGACAAAAGCTGCTTGCTATATGTGCACTAGCTGACAAGAAGCTGATAGCTATATGTGCTCTTGCTAACAAAAGCTGATTGCTGTATGTGCAATAGCTGACAAACGCTGATTGCTATATGTATGTGCGCTTGCTGACAAAAAGCTGATAGCTATATGTTTAAAATAACTGATTCCTATATGTGCAATAGTTGACACAAGCTGATTGCCATATGTGCAATATGTGACATAAAGCTGATTGCTATATTTGCACTAGCTGACAAAAAGCTGATTGCTATATGTGCACTAGCTGACAAGAAGCTGATAGCTATATGTGCTCTTGCTAACAAAAGCTGATTGCTGTATGTGCAATAGCTGACAAATGCTGATTGCGATATGTGCAATAGCTGACAAAAATCTTATTGCTATATGTGCACTTCCCGAAAAAACGCTGACTGCTATATGTTCACTAGCTGCTAAAAAGATGATTGCTACATGTGCACTTGCTGACAATAGCTGATTGCTGTATGTACAATAGCTGACAAAAGCTGATTGCTCTTTGTGCACTAGCTGACAAAAGCTGATTGCTATATGTGCAATAGGTGACATAAAGCTGATTGCTATGTGTTCAAAAAATAGATTACTATATGTGCAATAACTGTCAAAAGCTGATTGCTATAAGTGCAATAGGTGACATAAAGCTGATTGCTATGTGTGCACTAGCTGGCCAAAAGCTGATCGCTATATGTGCACTAGCTGGCAAAATCGGATTGCTATTTGTATGTGCACTTGCTGACAAAAAGCTGATTGCTATATGTTCCAAAAATAAATTACTATATGTGCAATAGCAAAAAATATATTACTATATGCGCAATTGCTGACAAAAGCTGATTGCTATATGTGTAATAGCTGACAAAAGCTGACTGCTAAATGTGCACTTGCTGACGAAATGCTGATTGCCACATGTGCAATAGAAAACAACAGCTGATTGCTATGTGTACAATAGCTGATAAAAGCTGATTGCAATATGTGCAATAGCTGACAAAAAGCTGATAGCTATACGTGCAATTGCTGACAAAAGCTGATAGCTATATGTGCACTTTCTGACAAAAGCTGATTGCTGTATGTGCAAAAGCTGCCAAATGCTGATTGCGATATGTGCAATAGCTGACAAAAAGCTGATTGCTATATGTGCACTTCCTGAAAAGACGCTGACTGCTATATGTTCACAAACTGCTATACAGATGATTGCTAGATATGCACTTGCTGACAAAAGCTGATTGCTGTATGCACAAAAGCTGACAAAAGCAGATTGCTTTATGTGCAATAGCTGACAAAAAGCTGATAGCTATACGTGCAATTGCTGACAAAAGCTGATAGCTATATGTGCACTTGCTGACAAAAGCTGATTGCTGTATGTACAATAGCTGACAAAAGCAGATTGCTTTATGTGCAATAACTGACAAAAGCAGATTGCTTTATGTGCAATAGCTAACATCAACTGATTGCTATATGTGCAATAGCTGACAAACGCTGATTGCTATATGTATGTGCACTTGCTGACAAAAAGCTGATGGCTATATGTGTACTTGCTGACAAAAGCTGATTGCTGTATGTACAATAGCTGACAAAAGCAGATTGCTTTATGTGCAATAGCTAACATCAACTGATTGCTATATGTGCAATAGCTGACAAAAGCTGATTGCTATATGTATGTGCACTTGCTGACAAAAAGCTGATGGCTATATGTGTACTTGCTGACAAAAGCTGATTGCTGTATGTACAATAGCTGATAAAAGCTGATTGCAATATGTGCAATAGCTGACAAAAAGCTGATAGCTATACGTGCAATTGCTGACAAAAGCTGATAGCTATATGTGCACTTGCTGACAAAAGCTGATTGCTGTATGTACAATAGCTGACAAAAGCAGATTGCTTTATGTGCAATAGCTAACATCAACTGATTGCTATATGTGCAATAGCTGACAAACGCTGATTGCTATATGTATGTGCACTTGCTGACAAAAAGCTGATGGCTATATGTGTACTTGCTGACAAAAGCTGAGTGCTATATGTGCAATAGCTGACAAAAGCTAATTGCTATATGTGCACTAGTTGACAAAAGCAGATTTCTATATGTGCAATAGGTGACAAAAGCCTGATTGATATATTTACAATAGCTGACAAAAGCGAATTGCTGTATGAATAATAGCTGCTAAAGCTGATTGCTCTATGTGCAATAGGCGACAAAAAGCTGATTGGTATATTTGTACTAGCTGACAAAAAGCTGATTGCTATATGTGTAATAGCTGACATAAGCTGATTGCTATGTGTATGTGCACTTGCTGACAAGAAGCTGATTGCTCTATGTTCACTAGCTGACAAAAGCTGATTGCTATATGTGTAATAGCTGACAAAAGCTGATTGCAATATGGGTAATAAAAAAGCTGATAGCTATATGTGTACTTGCTGACAAAAGCTGAGTGCTATATGTGCAAAAGCTGCCAAATGCTGATTGCGATATGTGCAATAGCTAACAAAAAGCTGATTGCTATATGTGCACTTCCTGAAAAAATGCTGACTGCTATATGTTCACAAACTGCTATACAGATGATTGCTAGATATGCACTTGCTGACAAAAGCTGATTGCTGTATGCACAAAAGCTGACAAAAGCAGATTGCTTTATGTGCAATAGCTAACATCAACTGATTGCTATATGTGCAATAGCTGACAAACGCTGATTGCTATATGTATGTGCACTAGGCGACAAAAAGCTGATTGGTATATTTGTACTAGCTGACAAAAAGCTGATTGCTATATGTGTAATAGCTTACATAAGCTGATTGCTATATGTATGTGCACTTGCTGACAAGAAGCTGATTGCTCTATGTTCACCAGCTGACAAAAGCTGATTGCTATATGTGTAATAGCTGACAAAAGCTGATTGCAATATGGGTAATAAAAAAGCTGATAGCTATATGTGTACTTGCTGACAAAAGCTGAGTGCTATATGTGCAATAGCTGACAAAAGCTAATTGCTATATGTGCACTAGTTGACAAAAGCAGATTTCTATAGGTGACAAAAACCTGATTGCTATATTTACAATAGCTGACAAAAGCGGATTGCTGTATGAATAATAGCTGCTAAAGCTGATTGCTCTATGTGCACCAGTGTCAAAACGCTGATTGCTATATGTGCACTTGATGAAAAAACGCTGAGTGCTATATGCTCACTAGCTGTAAAAAGCTGATTGTTATATGTGCACTTGCTGACAAAAGCTGATTGCTGTATGTATAATAGCTGACAAAAGCTGATTGCTCTATGTTCACTAGCTGACAAAAGCTGATTGCTATATGTGCAATAGCTGGCAAAATCGGATTGCTATTTGTGTTTGCACTTGCTGACAAAAAGCTGATTGCTATATATGCACTTGCTGAAAAAACGCTGACTGCTATATGTTCACAAGCTGCTAAGAAGCTGATTGCTATATGTGCACTTACTGATAAAATCTGATTGCTGTATGTACAATAGCTGACGAAAGCTGTATGCCATATGTGCAATAGGTGACAAAATGCTGATAGCTATATTTGCACAAGCTGACAAAAAGCTGTTTGCTATATATTCATTAGCTGACAAAAAGCTGATAGCTATATGTGCTCTTGCTGACAAAAGCTGATTGCTGTATGTGCAAATGCTGACAAATGCTGATTGCGATATGTGAAATAGCTGACAAAAAGCTTATTGCTATATGTGCACTTCCTGAAAAAACGCTGACTGCTATATGTTCACAAGCTGCTATAAAGATGATTGCTAGACGTGCACTTGCTGTATGTTCACTAGCTGACAAAAGCGGATTGCTGTATGATTAATAGCTGCTAAAGCTGATTGCTCTATGTGCACTACTGTCAAAACGCTGATTGCTATATGTGCACTTGATGAAAAGACGCTGACTGCTATATGCTCACTAGCTGTAAAAAGCTGATTGTTATATGTGCACTTGCTTACAAAAGCTGATTGCTGTATGTATAATAGCTGACAAAAGCTGATTGCTCTATGTTCACTAGCTGACATAAGCTGATTGCTATATGTGCAATAGCTGGCAAAACTCTGATTGCTATTTGTGTATGCACTTGCTGACAAAAAGCTGATTGCTATATGTTCAATAAATGGATTACTATATGTGCAATAGCTGACAAAAGCTGATTCCTATATGTGCAATAGCTGACAAAAGCTGATTGCTATATGTGCAATAGCTGACAAAAGCTGCTTGCTATATGTGCAATAGCTGACAAAAGCTGATTGCTATATGTGCACTAGCTGGCCAAAAGCTGATCGCTATATGAGCACTAGCTGGCAAAATCGGATTGAAATTTGTATGTGCACTTGCTGACAAAAAGCTGATTGCTATATGTTCAAAAAATAGATTACTTTATGTGCAATAGCTGACAAAAGCTGATTGCTATATGTGCAATAGCTGACAAAAGCTTATTGCTATATGTGCAATAGGTGACAAAAATCTGATTGTTATATTTTTACTAGCTGACAAAAAGCTGACAGCTATATATGTACTTGCTGAAAAAACGGTGACTGCTTTATGTTCACTAACTGCTAAAAAGCTGATTGCTATATTTGCACTTACTGACAAAATCTGATTTCTGTATGTACAATAGCTGACGAAAGCTGTATAACATATGTGCAATAGGTGACAAAATGCTGATTGCTATATTTGCACTTGCTGAAAAAACGCTGACTGCTATATGTTCACTAGCTGCTAAGAAGCTGATTGCTATATGTGCACTTACTGACAATATCTGATTGCTGTATGTACAATAGCTGACGAAAGCTGTATGCCATATGTGCAATAGGTGACAAAAGGCTGATTGCTATATTTGCACAAGCTGACAAAAAGCTGAGTGCTATATATTCATTAGCTGACAAAAAGCTGATAGCTATATGTGCTCTTGCTGACAGAAGCTGATTCCTGTATGTGCAAATGCTGACAAATGCTGATTGCGATATGTGAAATAGCTGACAAAAAGCTGATTGCTATATGTGCACTTCCTGAGAAAACGCTGACTGCTATATGTTCACAAGCTGCTATAAAGATGATTGCTAGACGTGCACTTGCTGTATGTTCACTAGCTGACAAAAGCGGATTGCTGTATGATTAATAGCTGCTAAAGCTGATTGCTCTATGTGCACTTGTGTCAAAACGCTATATGCTCACTAGCTGTAAAAAGCTGATTGTTATATGTGCACTGGCTTACAAAAGCTGATTGCTGTATGATTAATAGCTGCTAAAGCTGATTGCTCTATGTGCACTACTGTCAAAACGCTGATTGCTATATGTGCACTTGATGAAAAGACGCTGACTGCTATATGCTCACTAGCTGTAAAAAGCTGATTGTTATATGTGCACTTGCTTACAAAAGCTGATTGCTGTATGTATAATAGCTGACAAAAGCTGATTGCTCTATGTTCACTAGCTGACAAAAGCTGATTGCTATATGTGCAATAGCTAACATCAACTGATTGCTGTATGTATAATAGCTGACAAAAGCTGATTGCTCTATGTGCAATAGCTGACAAACGCTGATTGCTATATGTATGTGCACTAGGCGACAAAAAGCTGATTGGTATATTTGTACTAGCTGACAAAAGCTGATTGCTATATGTGTAATAGCTGACAAAAGCTGATTGCAATATGGGTAATAAAAAAGCTGATAGCTATATGTGTACTTGCTGACAAAAGCTGAGTGCTATATGTGCAATATCTGACAAAAGCTAATTGCTATATGTGCACTAGTTGACAAAAGCAGATTTCTATACGTGCAATAGGTGACAAAAACCTGATTGCTATATTTACAATAGCTGACAAAAGCGGATTGCTGTATGAATAATAGCTGCTAAAGCTGATTGCTCTATGTGCAGCAGTGTCAAAACGCTGATTGTTATATGTGCACTTGCTGACAAAAGCTGATTGCTGTATGTATAATAGCTGACAAAAGCTGATTGCTATATGTGCACTAGCTGGCCAAAAGCTGATCGCTTTATGATCACTAGCTGGCAAAATCGGATTGCAATTTGTATGTGCACTTGCTGACAAAAAGCTGATTGCTATATGTTAAAAAAATAGATAACTTTATGTGCAATAGCTGACAAAAGCTGATTGCTTTATGTGCAATAGCTGACAAAAGCTTATTGCTATATGTGCAATAGGTGACAAAAATCTGATTGTTATATTTTTACTAGCTGACAAAAAGCTGACAGCTATATATGTACTTGCTGAAAAAACGCTGACTGCTTTATGTTCACCAGATGCTAAAAAGCTGATTGCTATATTTGCACTTACTGACCAAATCTGATTGCTGTATGTACAATAGCTGACGAAAGCTGTATAACATATGTGCAATAGGTGACAAAATGCTGATTGCTATATGTGCACTTGCTGAAAAAACGCTGACTGCTATATGTTCACTAGCTGCTAAGAAGCTGATTGCTATATGTGCACTTACTGACAAAATCTGATTGCTGTATGTGGGAACCCTAGAAGGCGAGCAACAGAGAACAACGCGCAGCGGTCGTTGTTTCTGATCGCTCTCTCTTCGCTCATTTGTAGCTTTGCAGTTTTGCGTCAAAGAGCAGGCTGCGCAACGCGAAAAGAAAAAGCGGACACTTTGCATTCGGGAGTTGACTGAAGAACTCGTCGTCCGTCGAAGAGTTAAAGTTTTAATTATAACGTAAATCATCCCATAATAACTTAAAAATAATATTAATCAATCATCTTATAATGTTAAACATATTTGTAAAAGTTAGCCGCTTTGAAACAAATTATAATAAGAAACTTTGTAATTCTATAGTAATAAAGAAACTACAAATTGGGGGCTCGTCCGGGATGTATCCAAGTTACAATTAAAACAATGAGACAAAATGAGTGAATTTAAAAGGAAAAACATCATCGTAAAGGTCGATATAAAAGACGTGGAAAGTTGGAGAAGAGAGAAGTGCAAAGTAAAGTGTGAGCGGGATAGCAACAGACGCTCAGTAAAACGTTATTCCAAAAAATACATTTCTGGTGAAATCCGGACTTTGTGTGTATGCATCGCCAAAAGTGAAGCAGATAGAAAGAAGGAGAAGAGAGAAGAGAAAAGTAATAGAAGGCTGGAGAAGAGTTGGCGTTTTGCTGTTACGATCAAAAAAACGATCAAAGCAGCTGGCATCTATGAGGAACGCAGGCAAGTTGGCTAAGGCGTGAAATAGACAGCAGCAATTTCTTGGTACGCTGGCAAGGTGGTCGAGCGTAATAGAAGGCTGGAGCAGAGTTGGTATTAACAGTTACGCAGGCAGATGAGCCAGTACGTAGCGACCGAGTCCTTCGTGGGAGTGTTGAGAAACGTTCAAATCGTGTGGTGAGCTGCAGCATCGCTGCAAAATAAAATTTTACTATTTGTGCTGACCTTAGCAAGTGGTGTATCCTGCGAAGACAGATCGTACATTATTAACTAAGAAATTTAGTCACGGACGGTGACACGAAACACGGAAGAAAATTAAAATTATTTGTTGGCATAATTGTTTTATGTTCATCGACATTATTCGTTAACATAGCTTTAACATTTTGATAACAGCTGAGAACAAATTCAGAAATAAACGGCCCTTAGCGCTGTTAAACTCAAGATACAAAAGAGAGTGTCCGTCGAGGCTGTTAAACTTAAGCTCCTAATTAACATAGGACAAACTGAAGCTGTTGTGCTGAAAATTTACATGTAAGAATATCAAATCTGAAAATAGTAAATAAGAATAATTTGAAAACCTAAAATCTAAGTAACCGAGTGACCATTTTGTAAAATGGAGAGAAACGAGATTCTAAGTCTTCGTGTCGATCAATTACGCGAAAAATTAACAGATTTGAAATTGAGTACTGCAGGACGCAAAGCTGAACTGCAAGCAAGACTATTTGAACATTATGGCATGGAAATAGAAGAAGACGGTTCAGGTGATGATACGTCGGTTAATACAGCATCTTTGATGCAGAGTCCTGAAAGAGATAGGTCGTGGCTTACGCTGAAAGATGTTGAGGGTAGCGTGTACAAATTTGATGGGTCGAGTTCGAGAGATATTGAACAGTGGGTGAGTGAGCTAGAAGAATGCGCTATAACAGTACAGTGGAGCGACTTACAGTTATTTATCTATGCCAAACAGTTGCTTGAGGGTGCCGCTAAATCATTTATTCGTAGTCAGCGGGGTATTAATAACTGGGAAGCGCTAGAGAACGCATTGAAAAATGAATTTGAGGTAAGGTTGTCAGCAGAAGTTCATAGACGTTTGGCAAAGCGACAGCAGAAAAAGGGCGAGACATTGTTAGAATTTTTATATGCGTTGATGGAAATAGGAAAATCTATCGATCTCGAGGATTAGAGTTTGATTGACTATTTTATAGAAGGCATACCGGATTCTAAAACTAACAAGTCGCTATTGTATCCAGCAAGAACAATCAAACAGTTGAAAGCTCAGATAGAAACCTATCAGAAAGTTCGTGGTTCTTGCCCACCGCCCAGTAAACCTGGATCGACAATTGCAAAAAGAGAACCTACCGTGGGTCAATACTTTCAAGCAAACAAAAGCCGTAAATGTTTTAAATGTGGCGCCGACTCACATGTAATAAAGGACTGTCCCAAAAATACTTTTTCTTGTTTTAAATGTGGTAAGCCAGGACACCGTGCCGTGCAGTGTAATGGTGAGAGCCAATATAAACAAGAAAAATCGACGAATGTTGTCCGAGACGAAAAGTGGACGTTAAAGTCATTAAGCACATTCACTTCTTCTGGCTTAGAGTTAAAAGATGTCGTTTGTGGCGCAGTGATTTGCAAAGGTTTAGTGGATACCGGAGCGGACCTGTGTCTTATGCGTAGGTGTGTCTATCGGAAGTTAGGAATCAGACAGTTAACAGGATGTTCTAAGACTCTAACGGGTATAGCTGACAGCCAAATTCTGACGTTTGGAAGCTTTATAATACCCGTCATGATTGATTACATTCAAATGGAAATCGAATTTCATGTCGTACCAGATGAGGATATAAGTTTCGAAGCAATTCTTGGCAGAACCATTTTGGATTATGTTGACTTGCAAGTGACTAAAAAGGGGACTTTATTAAAACCGAAAGTTGATGTAGAAAAAAAAATGATCAGCGCTGACAATAGTTCTTGTTTTGAACTGTTTCATGAGTTTGAAAGTATGTGCATGTTAGTTGTGGACCAAGAGGCGGTTACGATCGAATTAGATTTTTCCCATTTGAGTAAGTTGCAACAAAAAGAGGTTAAGCAACTAGTACATTCGTACAAACCAACCAGAAATCCAAGCTCTCCAATTGAGATGAAGATTCTTTTAACAGACGAGCTGCTAGTATTTCAGCATCCGAGACGAATAGCCGTGTGTGATCAAAAAATGGTTGATGAGCAAGTGAAAGAATGGCTAGCGGAGAAAATTATCAAGCCCAGTATGTCAGAGTACGCCTCACCAGTTGTTTTAGTGGCCAAAAAGAATGGCAAAAAGCGTTTGTGCTGCGACTACCGTAAGCTAAACGAAAAGGTGATTCGTGATAATTTTCCTATGCCTCAAATGGATACTGTAATTGAGAAGCTGCAAGGTGCGTCAATTTTCACTACACTAGATTTGACAAATGAATTTTTCCATGTACCAGTTGAAACAGGCTCGCAAAAATATACTTCATTTGTGACTCAAAATGGGCAGTATGAATTTTTATACGTGCCTTTCGGAATTTCAAACTCTCCAGCAGTGTTTACTAGATTCATAATGGCAGTTATGCAAGAATTAATCCAAAATAATGATGCGGTCGTTTATATGGACGACGTCATAATTCCGAGCAGCAATGTCGAAGAAGGCCTGGTGAAGCTTAAAAGAGTGTTGCAGGTTGCAGGAAAGAATGGTCTACGCATAAATTGGTCGAAGTGTCAACTGTTGCAAGGGAAAGTTAGCTTCTTAGGGTATATAGTGCAAAAGGGCACTATAACTCCGAGCAAGGAAAAGACCCAGGCTGTTGCAAATTTTCCGATACCCCGGGATAAAAAGGATATTCAGCGATTTTTGGGGCTGACATCCTATTTTCGTAGGTCTGTAGAGGGGTACGCAGTAATTGCAAAACCGTTGTCCGGCATTTTGCGAAAGGATGCAATGTTTGAATTTAAAGACTTGCAGCATGTCGCATTTGAGCAATTGAAAGCAGCTTTGACCAGTGGACCTGTATTAAAATTGTATAGTCCTAAGTTACAAACGGAAATTCACACGGATGCTAGCAAGTTTGGTTTTGGTGGAGTATTGTTGCAGAAAGACCTAGAAGACTGTTTGTTTCATCCTGTTCAGTATGTGAGCCGTAAGACAAAAGCAGCTGAAGAAAAGTACGATTCATACGAATTAGAAGTCCTTGCCGTCATGTCTGCTCTAATAAAATGGCGTGTGTACGTATTAGGCATAAAGTTTAAAATCATAACCGATTGCAATGCGTTTACAATGACGATGAGGAAAAAAGAAGTGCCTTTGCGTGTAGCCAGATGGGCAATGTACTTGCAAGACTTCGACTATGAAATTGAGCATCGTTCGGGTTCCAAAATGCGTCATGTTGACGCCTTGAGCCGTGTTTTCTGCTATGTGTTGACCGATAGCTTAGTACATCGTTTGAGAAAAGCACAGTTGGGGGATGAATGGACAAAGATAATTTGCCAAATTGTTGAGGAAAAGGGGTATGAAGATTTCTACATTGAAAACAAAATCTTGTATAAAGACCCGAATCGGGAGTTAATTGTTGTGCCGTGTCAAATGGAAACGGAAATCATTCGTATTACACACAAGCAGGGTCATTTTTCCGCTAAAAAGACTCAGGATCTCGTGGAGAAAAACTATTTTATACCAAAACTAAAGGAGAAGGTGGCCCGAACTGTAGATAGTTGCATAGAATGCATTATTATGAATGCTAAAACTGGGAAAAAGGAAGGATTTCTGACCCCGATAGATGAGGGAGACAGACCATTGTGTACGTATCATATCGATCACGTAGGGCCAATGGAGCTAACCAGCAAACGTTATAACCACATCCTAGTGGTGGTAGATGGGTTCTCCAAATTTGTGTGGTTGTACCCCACCCGCAGCACTGGTGTTGATAAAGTTTTAAATTGCTTAGAAAGGCAATCTGTCCTGTTTGGAAATCCAGAGCGAATCGTTTCTGATAGAGGTACTGCATTTACGTCACATCTTTTTAAAGACTATTGCAAGAAACAAAGCATAGCGCATCTGATTATAGCTACAGGAGTACCGCGAGGAAATGGTCAGGTAGAGCGAATGCATAAAATAGTCGTGCCAATGCTTTCTAAGTTAAGCCATGATAGTCCTGGCAGTTGGCATAAACATTTGGGAAGAGTTCAACAAGTGATCAACCGGACTGCACCAAGGAGCAGAAAAGTATCCCCTTTCAATATTCTAACAGGTCTGGAAATGCGTATACCAGACGATCTAGAGTTAAATAAACTAGTGAAAGAAAGTTTGATCGATGAGTTGGAAGACGAACGAAGGGCAACGCGTGAGCAGGCGCGGGAAAATATCCAAAAGCTGCAAGATGAAAATAGAAGGCAATTTGATCTAAAAAGGAAAAAGGATATTCAGTACAAAATAAACCATTTAGTAGCTATAAAGCGCACTCAGTATGATACGGGATGAAAATTAAAGGGAAAATTTTTGGGGCCATATAAGGTGGTGGACGTTTAGAATCATGGTAGATATGAAGTTGAGAAACTAGGCAGTGGAAAAGGACCGTGTAAGACGACAACAGTTTCAGAGTATATGAAGATGTGGGATTCCTTCGGGTCGAAGGACGTGTCAGGAGGGCCGAATGTGGGAACCCTAGAAGGAGAGCAACAGAGAACAACGCGCAGCGGTCGTTCTTTCTGATCGCTCTCTCTTCGCTCATTTGTAGCTTTGCAGTTTTGCGTCAAAGAGCAGGCTGCGACACTTTGCATTCGGGAGTTGACTGAAGAACTCGTCGTCCGTCGAAGAGTTAATGTTTTAATTATAACGTAAATCATCCCATAATAACTTAAAAATAATATTAATCAATCATCTTATAATGTTAAACATATTTGTAAAAGTTAATCGCTTTGAAACAAATTATAATAAGAAACTTTGTAATTCTATAGTAATAAAGAAACTACATGTATGTACAATAGCTGACGAAAGCTGTATGCCATATGTGCAATAGGTGACAAAATGCTGATTGCTATATTTGCACAAGCTGACTAAAAGCTGATTGCTATATATTCATTATACAATATATACAATAGCTGACGAAAGCTGCCATATGTGATGTGATAATAGGTGACAAAAAGCTGATTGCTATATGTGCATTAGCTGACAAAAAGCTGATAGCTATATGTGCTCTTGCTGACAAAAGCTGATTGCTGTATGTGCAAAAGCTGCCAAATGCTGATTGCGATATGTGCAATAGCTGACAAAAAGCTGATTGCTATATGTGCACTTCCTGAAAAAACGCTGACTGCTATATGTTCACAAACTGCTATACAGATGATTGCTAGATATGCACTTGCTGACAAAAGCTGATTGCTGTATGTACAATAGCTGACAAAAGCAGATTGCTTTATGTGCAATAGCTAACATCAACTGATTGCTATATGTGCAATAGCTGACAAACGTTGATTGCTATATGTATGTGCACTTGCTGACAAAAAGCTGATGGTTATATGATTAAAATAACTGATTCCTATATGTGCAATAGCTGACAAAAGCTGATTGCTATATGTGCAATAGGCGACAAAAAGCTGATTGGTATATTTGTACTAGCTGACAAAAAGCTGATAGTTATATGTATGTGCACTTGCTGACAAGAAGCTGATTGCTCTATGTTCACTAGCTGACAAAAGCAGATTGCTTTATGTGCAATAGCTAACATCAACTGATTGCTATATGTGCAATAGGCGACAAAAAGCTGATTGGTATATTTGTACTAGCTGACAAAACTCTGATAGCTATATGTGCACTTGCTGACAAAAAGCTGATTGCCATATGTGCAATAGCAAACAACAGCTGATTGCTATATGTACAATAGCTGATAAAAGCTGATTGCAATATGTGCAATAGCTGACAAAAGCTGATTGCAATATGTGCAATAGCTGACAAAAGCTGATTGCAATATATGCAATAGCTCAAAAAACTGATAACCATATTTGCAATATCTGACAAAAGCTGATTGCTATATGTGCAATAGCTTACTAAAGCAGATTTCTATATGTGCAATAGCTGATAAAAGCTTATTGCAATATGTGCAATAGCTGACAAAAGCTGATTGCTAAATTTGCAATAGCTGACAAAAGCGGATTGCTGTATGTATGTATGTGCACTGGGGTCAAGACGCTAATTGCCGTATGTGCACTTGCCAAAAAAACGCTGAGTGCGATAAGTGCTCTAGCTGACAAAAAGCTGATAGCTATAGGTGCAATTGCTGACAAAAGCTGATAGCTATATGTGCACTTGCTGCTAAAAACCGGATTGCTATATGTGCACTTGCTGACAAAAGCTTATTGCAATATGTGCAATAGCTGACAAAAGCTGATTGCTATATTTGCAATAGCTGACAAAAGCGGATTGCTGTATGTATGTATGTGCACTGGGGTCAAAACGGTAATTGCCGTATGTGCACTTGCTAAAAAAACGATATGTGCTCTAGCTGACAAAAAGCTGATAGCTATAGGTGCAATTGCTGACAAAAGCTGATAGCTATATGTGCACTTTCTGACAAAAGCTGATTGCTATATTTGTACTAGCTGAAAAAACGCTGACTGCTATATGTTCACTAGCTGCTTAGAAGCTGATTGCGCTATGTGTACTTGCTGACAAAAGCTGAGTGCTATATGTGCAACAGCTGAAAAAAGCTAATTGCTATATGTGCAATAGCTGACAAAAGCAGATTTCTATATGTGCAATAGGTGACAAAAACCTGATTGCTATATTTGCAATAGCTGACAAAAGCGGATTGCTGTATGATTAGCAGCTGCTAAAGCTGATTGCTCTATGTGCACTACTGTCAAAACGCTGATTGCTATATGTGCACCTGCTGAAAAAACGCTGATTGCTATATGCTCACTAGGTGTAAAAAGCTGATTGTTATGTGTGCACTTGCTGACAAAGGCTGATTGCTGTATGTATAATAACTGACAATATGATTGCTCTATGTTCACTAGCTGATAAAAGCTGATTGCTATAAGTGCAATAGCTGGCAAAATCTGATTGCTATTTGTGTTTGCACTTGCTGACAAAAAGCTGATTGCTATATATGCACTTGCTGAAAAATTGCTGACTGCTATATGTTCACTATTTGCTAAGAAGCTGATTGCTCTATGTGCACTTACTGACAAAATCTGATTGCTGCATGTACAATAGCTGACGAAAGCTGTATGCCATATGTGCAATAGGTAACAAAAAGCTGATTGCTATATTTGCACTAGCTGACAAAAAGCTGATTGCTATATGTGCATAAGCTGACAAAAAGCTGATTGCTGTATGTATAATAACTGACAATATGATTGCTCTATGTTCACTAGCTGATAAAAGCTGATTGCTGTATGTGCAAAAGCTGACAAATGTTGATTGCGATATGTGCAATAGCTGACAAAAGCTGATTGCTATCTGTGCACTTCCTGAAAAAACGCTGACTGCTAAATGTTCATAAGCTGCTATAAAGATGATTGCTAGATGTTCACTTGCTGACAAAAGCTGATTGCTGTATGTACAATAGCTGACAAAAGCTGATTGCTATATGTGCAATAGCTAACATAAACTGATTGCTATATGTGCAATAGCTGACAAAAGCTGATTGCTATATGTATGTGCACTTGCTGAAAAAAAGCTGATGGCTATATGATTAAAATAACTGATTCCTATACGTGCAATAGCTGACAAAAGCTGATTGCAATATGTGCAATACGCGAAAAAAAGCTGATTGCTATATTTGTACTAGCTGACAAAAGCAGATTTCTATATGTGCAATAGGTGACAAAAACCTGATTGCTATATTTGCAATAGCTGACAAAAGCGGATTGCTGAATGATTAGCAGCTGCTAAAGCTGATTGCTCTATGTGCACTACTGTCAAAACGCTGATTGCTATATGTGCACCTGCTGAAAAAACGCTGATTGCTATATGCTCACTAGGTGTAAAAAGCTGATTGTTATGTGTGCACTTGCTGACAAAAGCTGATTGCTGTATGTATAATAACTGACAATATGATTGCTCTATGTTCACTAGCTGATAAAAGCTGATTTTTGTATGTGCAAAAGCTGACAAATGTTGATTGCGATATGTGCAATAGCTGACAAAAGCTGATTGCTATCTGTGCACTTCCTGAAAAAACGCTGACTGCTAAATGTTCATAAGCTGCTATAAAGATGATTGCTAGATGTTCACTTGCTGACAAAAGCTGATTGCTGTATGTACAATAGCTGACAAAAGCTGATTGCTATATGTGCAATAGCTAACATAAACTGATTGCTATATGTGCAATAGCTGACAAACGCTGATTGCTATATGTATGTGCACTTGCTGAAAAAAAGCTGATGGCTATATGATTAAAATAACTGATTCCTATACGTGCAATAGCTGACAAAAGCTGATTGCAATATGTGCAATACGCGAAAAAAAGCTGATTGCTATATTTGTACTAGCTGACAAAAAGCTGATAGATATATGTATGTGCACTTGCTGACAAGAAGCTGATTGCTATATATGCACTTGCTGAAAAAATGCTGACTGCTAAATGTTCATAAGCTGCTATAAAGATGATTGCTAGATGTGCACTTGCTGACAAAAGCTGATTACTGTATGTGCAATAGCTAGCTAAAGCTGATTTCTATATGTGCAATAGCTGGTAAAAGCTTATTGCAATATGTGCCATGGCTGACAAAAGCTGATTGCTATATTTGCAATAGCTGACAAAGCGGATTGCTGTATGTATAAATGTGCACTGGGGTCAAAACGCTAATTGCCGTATGTGCATTTGCTAAAAAACGCTGATTGCGATATGTGCTCTAGCTGACAAAAAGCTGATAGCTATAGGTGCAATTGCTGACAAAAGCTGACAGCTATATGTGCACTTTCTGACAAAAGCTGATTGTTATATTTGTACTAGCTGAAAAAACGCTGACTGCTATATGTTCACTAGCTGCTAAGAAGCTGATTGCTATATGTGCACTTACTGACAAAATCTGATTGCTGTATGTACAATAGCTGACGAAAGCTGTATGCCATATGTGCAATTGGTGACAAAAAGCTGATTGCTATATTTGCACTAGCTGACAAAAAGCTGATTGCTATATGTGAATTAGCTGACAAAAAGCTGATAGCTATATGTGCTCTTGCTAACAAAAGCTTATTGCTGTATGTGCAAAAGCTGACAATTGCTGATTGCGATATGTGTTATAGCTGACAAAAAGCTGATTGCTATACGTGCACTTCCTGAAAACACGCAGACTGTTATATGTTCACAAGCTGCTATAAAGATGATTGCTAGATGTGCACTTGCTGACAAAAGCTGATTACTGTATGTACAATAGCTGACAAAAGCTGATTGCTTTATGTGCAATAGCTAACATAAACTGATTGCTATATGTGCAATAGCTGACAAAAAGCTGATCGTTATATGTATGTGCACTTGCTGACAAGAAGCTGATTGCTCTATGTTCACTAGCTGACAAAAGCTAATTGCTATATGTGCAATAGCTGGCAATATCTGATTGCAATTTGTACGTGCACTTGATGATATAAAGCTGACTGCTATATGTTCCAAAAACAGATTACTATATGTGTAATAGCTGACAAAAGCTGGTTGCTATATGTGTAATAGCTGGCAATAGCTGATTGCTATATGTGCAATTGCTGAAAAAAGCTTATTGCAATATGTGCAATAGCTGACAAAAGCTGATTGCTATATTTGCAATAGCTGACAAAAGCGGATTGCTATATGTGCACTTCCTGAAAAAACGCTGACTGCTAAATGTTCACAAGCTGCTTTATAGCAGATGATTGCTAGATGTGCACTTGCTGACAAAAGCTGATTGCTGCATGTACAATAGCTGACAAAAGCTGATTGTTATATGTGCAATAGCTAACATAAACTGATTGCTATATGTGCAATACCTGACAAACACTGATTGCTATATGTATGTGCACTTGCTGACAAAAAGCTGATGGCTATATGTTTAAAATAACTGATTCTTATATGTGCAATAGCCGACAAAAGCTAATTGCTATATGTGCAATAGGCGACAAAAAGCTGATTGCTATATTTGTAGCTGATAGTTATATGAATGTCCACTTGCTGACAAGAAGCTGATTGATCTATGTTCACTAGCTGGCAAAAGCTAATTGCTATATGTGCAATAGCTGGCAATATTTGATTGCTATATGTGCAATAGCTGATAAAAGCTTATTGCAATATGTGCAATAGCTGACAAAAGTTGATTGCTATTTTTGCAATAGCTGACAAAAGCGGATTGCTATATGTGCACTTCCTAAAAAACGCTGACTGCTATATGTCCACAAGCTGCTATAAAGATGATTGCTAGATGTGCACTTGCTGACAAAATCTGATTGCTGTATGTACAATAGCTGACAAAAGCTGATTGCAATATGTGCAATAGCTGACAAAAGCTGATTGCTATATATTCAAAAAACTGATAACTATATTTGCAATATCTGACAAAAGCTGATTGCTATATGTGCAATAGCTAATAAAAGCTGATTGCTATATGTGCAATAGCTGATAAAAGCTGATTGCAATAGGTGCAATAGCTGACAAAAGCTGATTGCTATATATTCAAAAAACTGATAACTATATTTGCAATATCTGACAAAAGCTGATTGCTATATGTGCAATAGCTTACTAAAGCAGATTTCTATATGTGCAATAGCTGATAAAATCTTATTGCAATATGTGCAATAGCTGACAAAAGCTGATTGCTATATTTGCAATAGCTGACAAAAGCGGATTGCTGTATGTATGTATGTGCACTGGGGTCAAAACGCTAATTGCCGTATGTGCACTTGCTAAAAAAAACGCTGATTGCGATAAGTGCTCTAGCTGACAAAAAGCTGATAGCTATAGGTGCAATTGCTGACAAAAGCTGATAGCTATATGTGCACTTGCTGACAAAAGCTGATTGCTATATGTGCAATAGCTGATAAAAGCTGATTGCTATATGTGCAATAGCGAACAAAAGCTGATTGCTAGATGTGCATTAGCTGACAAAAGCTGTTTGCTATATATGCAATAGCTGACAAAATCTGATTGCTATATGTTCACTTGCTGACAAATTGCTGATTGCTATATGTGCAATAGCTAACAAAAGCTGATTGCTATATGTACAATAGCTGATAAAAGCTGATTGCCATTTGTGTAATAGGCGACAAAAAGCTGATAGCTATATTTGTACTAGCTGACAAATACTGATAGTCATATGTATGTGTTGCTATATGTTCAAAAAACTGATTAACATATGTGCAATAACTGACAAAAGCTGATTGCTATATGTGCAACACCTGACGAAAGCTGATTGCCATATGAGCAATAGGCGACAAAAAGCTGATTGCTATATTTTTACTAGCTGACAAAAAGCTGATAGTTATATGTATGTGCATTTGCTGACAAGAAGCTGATTGCTCTAAGTTTACTAGCTGACAGAAGCTAATTGCTATATGTGCAATAGCTGGCAATATCTGATTGCAATTTTTACGTGCACTTGCTGACAAAAAGCTGACTGCTATATGTTCAAAAAATAGATTACTATATGTGCAATAGCTGACAAAAGCTGATTGCTATATGTGTAATAGCTGACAAAAGCTGATTGCTATATGTGCAATAGGTGACAAGAAGCTGATTAATATATTTTTACAAGCTGACAAAACGTTGATAGCTATATGTTCACTTGCTGACAAAAAGCTGATTGCTATATGTGCAATAGCTAACAACAACTGATTGCTATATGTACAATAGCTGATAAAAGCTGATTGCAATATGTGCAATAGCTGACAAAAGCTGATTGCTATATTTGCATTAGCTGACAAAAGCGGATTTCTGTATGTATAAGAGGTGCTAAAGCTGACTGCTCTATGTGCACTAGTGACAAAAAGCTGATTGCTATATATGCACTTGCTGAAAAAACGCTAACTGCTATATGTTCACTAGCTGCTAAAAAGCCTATTGCTATATGTGCACTTACTGACAAAATCTGATTGCTGTATGTACAATAGCTGACAAAAGCTGATTGCAATATGTGCAATAGCTGACAAAAGCCGATTGCTATATATTAAAAAAACTGATAACTATATTTGCAATATCTGACAAAAGCTGATTGCTATATGTGCAATAGCTAACAAAAGCTGATTGCTATATGTGCAATAGCTGATAAAAGCTTATTGCAATATGTGCAATAGCTGACAAAAGCTGATTGCTATATTTGCAATAGCTGACAAAAGCGGATTGCTGTATGTATGTATGTGCACTGGGGTCAAAACGGTAATTGGCGTATGTGCACTTGCTAAAAAAACGATATGTGCTCTAGCTGACAAAAAGCTGATAGCTATAGGTGCAATTGCTGACAAAAGCTGATAGCTATATGTGCACTTTCTGACAAAAGCTGATTGCTATATTTGTACGAGCTGAAAAAACGCTGACTGCTATATGTTCACTAGCTGCTAAGAAGCTGATTGCTATATGTGCACTTACTGACAAAATCTGATTGCTGTATGTGCAAAAGCTGACGAAAGCTGTATGCCATATGTGCAAAAGGTGACAAAAAGCTGATTGCTATATTTGCTCTAGCTGACAAAAAGCTGATAGCTATAGGTGCAATTGCTGACAAAAGCTGATAGCTATATGTGCACTTTCTGACAAAAGCTGATTGCTATATTTGTACTCGCTGAAAAAACGCTGACTGCCATATGTTCACTAGCTGCCAAGAACCTGATTGCTATATGTGTACTTGCTGACAAAAGCAGATTTCTATATGTGCAATAGGTGACAAAAACCTGATTGCTATATTTGCAATACCTGACAAAAGCGGATTGCTGTATGATTAGCAGCTGCTAAAGCTGATTGCTCTATGTGCACTACTGTCAAAACGCTGATTGCTATATGTGCACTTGCTGAAAAAACGCTGATTGCTATATGCTCACTAGCTGTAAATAGCTGACTGTTATATGTGCACTTGCTGACAAAAGCTGATTGCTGTATGTATAATAACTGACAAAATATGATTGCTCTATGCTCACTAGCTGATAAAAGCTGATTGCTATAAGTGCAATAGCTGGCAAAATCTGATTGCTATTTGTGTTTGCACTTGCTGACAAAAAGCTGATTGCTATATATGCACTTGCTGAAAAAATGCTGACAGCTATATGTTACCTAGTTGCTACGAAGCTGATTGCTATATGTGCACTTACTGACAAAATCTGATTGCTGCATGTACAATAGCTGACGAAAGCTGTATGCCATATGTGCAATAGGTAACAAAAAGCTATATGCTAAATTGCTATATGTGCACTTCCTGAAAAAACGCTGACTGCTAAATGTTCATAAGCTGCTATAAAGATGATTGCTAGATGTTCACTTGCTGACAAAAGCTGATTGCTATATGTGCAATAGCTAACATAAACTGATTGCTATATGTGCAATAGCTGAGAAACGCTGATTGCTATATGTATGTGCACTTGCTGACAAAAAGCTGATGGCTATATGTTTAAAATAACTGATTCCTATATGTGCAATAGCTGACAAAAGCTAATTGCTATATGTGCAATAGGCGACAAAAAGCTAATTGCTATATTTGTAGCTGATAGTTATATGAATGTCCACTTGCTGACAAGAAGCTGATTGATCTATGTTCACTAGCTGGCAAAAGCTAATTGCTATATGTGCAACAGCTGGCAATATCTGATTGCAATTTGTACGTGCACTTGCTGACATAAAGCTGACTGCTATATATTAAAAAAATAGATAACTATATGTGTAATAGCTGACAAAAGCTGATTGCTATATGTGCAATAGCTGATAAAAGCTTGTTGCAATATGTGCAATAGCTGACAAAAGCTGATTGCTATATTTGCAATAGCTGACAAAAGCGGATTGCTGTATGTATAATAGCTGCTAAAACTGATTGCTCTGTGCACTGGTGTCAAAACGCTAATTGCCGTATGTGCGCTTGGTTAAAAAAACGCTAATTGCGATATGTGCTCTAGCTGACAAAAAGCTGATAGCTATAGGTGCAATTGCTGACAAAAGCTGATAGCTATATGTGCACTTTCTGACAAAAGCTGATTGCTATATTTGTACTAGCTGAAAAAACGCTGACTGCTATATGTTCACTAGCTGCTAAGAAGCTTATTGCTATATGTGCACTTACTGACAAAATCTGATGGCTGTATGTGCAATAGCTGACGAAAGCTGTATGCCATATGTGCAATAGGTGACAAAAAGCTGATTGCTATATGTGATTTAGCTGACAAAAAGCTGATAGCTATTGTGGTCTTGCTGACAAAAGCTTATTGCTGTATGTGCAAAAGCTGACAATTGCTGATTGCGATATGTGCAATAGCTGATAAAAGCTTATTGCAATATGTGCAATAGCTGACAAAAGCTGATTGCTATATGTGCAATAGCTGACAAAAGCGGATTGCTGTATGTATGTATGTGCACTGGGGTCAAAACGGTAATTGCCGTATGTGCACATGCTAAAAAATCTAAAAAAATATGTGCTCTAGCTGACAAAAAGCTGATGGCTATAGGTGCAATTGCTGACAAAAGCTGATAGCTATATGTGCACTTTCTGACAAAAGCTGATTGCTATATGTGCAATAGCTGACAAAAGCTAATTGCTATATGTGCAATAGCTGACAAAAGCAGATTGCTATATTTGCAATAGCTGACAAAAGCGGATTGCTGTATGTATAGTAGCTGCTAGAACTGATTGCTCTGTGCACTGGTGTCAAATTGCCGTATGTGCAATTGCTAAAAAAACGCTGATTGCGATATGTGCTCTAGCTGACAAAAAGCTGATAGCTATAGGTGCAATTGCTGACAAAAGCACTTGCTGAAAAAATGCTGACAGCTATATGTTACCTAGTTGCTACGAAGCTGATTGCTATATGTGCACTTACTGACAAAATCTGATTGCTGCATGTACAATAGCTGACGAAAGCTGTATGCCATATGTGCAATAGGTAACAAAAAGCTATATGCTAAATTGCTATATGTGCACTTCCTGAAAAAACGCTGACTGCTAAATGTTCATAAGCTGCTATAAAGATGATTGCTAGATGTTCACTTGCTGACAAAAGCTGATTGCTATATGTGCAATAGCTAACATAAACTGATTGCTATATGTGCAATAGCTGAGAAACGCTGATTGCTATATGTATGTGCACTTGCTGACAAAAAGCTGATGGCTATATGTTTAAAATAACTGATTCCTATATGTGCAATAGCTGACAAAAGCTAATTGCTATATGTGCAATAGGCGACAAAAAGCTAATTGCTATATTTGTAGCTGATAGTTATATGAATGTCCACTTGCTGACAAGAAGCTGATTGATCTATGTTCACTAGCTGGCAAAAGCTAATTGCTATATGTGCAACAGCTGGCAATATCTGATTGCAATTTGTACGTGCACTTGCTGACATAAAGCTGACTGCTATATATTAAAAAAATAGATAACTATATGTGTAATAGCTGACAAAAGCTGATTGCTATATGTGCAATAGCTGATAAAAGCTTGTTGCAATATGTGCAATAGCTGACAAAAGCTGATTGCTATATTTGCAATAGCTGACAAAAGCGGATTGCTGTATGTATAATAGCTGCTAAAACTGATTGCTCTGTGCACTGGTGTCAAAACGCTAATTGCCGTATGTGCGCTTGGTTAAAAAAACGCTAATTGCGATATGTGCTCTAGCTGACAAAAAGCTGATAGCTATAGGTGCAATTGCTGACAAAAGCTGATAGCTATATGTGCACTTTCTGACAAAAGCTGATTGCTATATTTGTACTAGCTGAAAAAACGCTGACTGCTATATGTTCACTAGCTGCTAAGAAGCTTATTGCTATATGTGCACTTACTGACAAAATCTGATGGCTGTATGTGCAATAGCTGACGAAAGCTGTATGCCATATGTGCAATAGGTGACAAAAAGCTGATTGCTATATGTGATTTAGCTGACAAAAAGCTGATAGCTATTGTGGTCTTGCTGACAAAAGCTTATTGCTGTATGTGCAAAAGCTGACAATTGCTGATTGCGATATGTGCAATAGCTGATAAAAGCTTATTGCAATATGTGCAATAGCTGACAAAAGCTGATTGCTATATGTGCAATAGCTGACAAAAGCGGATTGCTGTATGTATGTATGTGCACTGGGGTCAAAACGGTAATTGCCGTATGTGCACATGCTAAAAAATCTAAAAAAATATGTGCTCTAGCTGACAAAAAGCTGATGGCTATAGGTGCAATTGCTGACAAAAGCTGATAGCTATATGTGCACTTTCTGACAAAAGCTGATTGCTATATGTGCAATAGCTGACAAAAGCTAATTGCTATATGTGCAATAGCTGACAAAAGCAGATTGCTATATTTGCAATAGCTGACAAAAGCGGATTGCTGTATGTATAATAGCTGCTAGAACTGATTGCTCTGTGCACTGGTGTCAAAACGCTAATTGCCGTATGTGCAATTGCTAAAAAAACGCTGATTGCGATATGTGCTCTAGCTGACAAAAAGCTGATAGCTATAGGTGCAATTGGTGACAAAAGCTGATAGCTATATGTGCACTTTCTGACAAAAGCTGATTGCTATATGTGCACTTCCTGAAAACACGCTGACTTGTATATGTCCACAAGCTGCTATAAAGATGATTGCTAGATGTGCACTTGCTGACAAAAGCTGATTACTGTATGTACAATAGCTGACAAAAGCTGATTGCTTTATGTACAATAGCTAACATAAACTGATTGCTATATGTGCAATAGCTGACAAACGCTTATTGCTATATGTATGTGCACTTGCTGACAAAAAGCTGATGGCTATATGATTAAAATAACTGATTCCTATATGTGCTATAGCTGACAAAAGCTTATTGCTATCTGTGCAATAGGCGACAAAAAGCTGATTGCTATATTTGTACTAGCTGACAAAAAGCTGATAATTATATGTATGTGCACTTGCTGACAATAAGCTGATTGCTATATGCTCACTAGCTGTAAAAAGTTGATTGTTATATGTGCACTTGCTGACAAAAGCTGTTTGCCCAATGTTCACTAGCTGACAAAAGCTGATTGCCATATGTGCAATAGCTATCAACAGCTGATTGCTATATGTACAATAGCTGATAAAACCTGATTGCAATATGTGCAATAGCTGACAAAAGCTGATTGCTATATTTGCAATAGCTGACAAAAGCGGATTGCTGTTTGTATAATAGCTGACAAAAGCTGATTGCTCTATGTGCACTAGCTGACAAAACGCTGATTGCTATATGTGCACTTGCTGAAAAACACGCTGACTGCTATATGTGCACTTGCTGACAAAAAGCTGATTCCTATATGTGCAACACCTGACAAAAGCGGATTGTTATATTTTTAATAGCTGACGAAAAGTTGATAGCTATATGTTCACTTGCAGACAAAAAGCTGATTGCTATATGTGCAATAGCTAACAACAGCTGATTGCTATATGTTCAATAGCTGATAAAAGCTGTTTGCCATTTGTGTAATATGCGACAAAAAGCTGATAGCTATATTTGTACTAGCTGTTAAATACTGATAGTCATATGCATGTGCACTTGCCGACAAAGGCTGATTGCTGTATGTATAATAGCTGACAAAAGCTAATTGCTCTATGTGCACTATCTGACAAAAGCTGATTGCTATATGTGCAATAGCTGGCAAAAGCTTATTGCTCTTTGTATGCGCACTTGCTGACAAAAAGCTGACGGCTATATGTTAAAAAAACTGATAACCATATGTGCAATTACTGACAAAAGCTGATTGCTATATGTGCAGCACCTGACAAAAGCTGATTGCCATATGTGCAATTGGTGACAAAAAGCTGATTGCTATATTTGCACTAGCTGACAAAAAGCTGATTGCTATATGTGAATTAGCTGACAAAAAGCTGATAGCTATATGTGCTCTTGCTAACAAAAGCTTATTGCTGTATGTGCAAAAGCTGACAATTGCTGATTGCGATATGTGTTATAGCTGACAAAAAACTGATTGCTATACGTGCACTTCCTGAAAACACGCAGACTGTTATATGTTCACAAGCTGCTATAAAGATGATTGCTAGATGTGCACTTGCTGACAAAAGCTGATTACTGTATGTACAATAGCTGACAAAAGCTGATTGCTTTATGTACAATAGCTAACATAAACTGATTGCTATATGTGCAATAGCTGACAAAAAGCTGATAGTTATATGTATGTGCACTTGCTGACAAGAAGCTGATTGCTCTATGTTCACTAGCTGACAAAAGCTAATTGCTATATGTGCAATAGCTGGCAATATCTGATTGCAATTTGTACGTGCACTTGATGATATAAAGCTGACTGCTATATGTTCCAAAAACAGATTACTATAAGTGTAATAGCTGACAAAAGCTGGTTGCTATATGTGTAATAGCTGGCAATAGCTGATTGCTATATGTGCAATTGCTGAAAAAAGCTTATTGCAATATGTGCAATAGCTGACAAAAGCTGATTGCTATATTTGCAATAGCTGACAAAAGCGGATTGCTATATGTGCACTTCCTGAAAAAACGCTGACTGCTAAATGTTCACAAGCTGCTTTATAGCAGATGATTGCTAGATGTGCACTTGCTGACAAAAGCTGATTGCTGCATGTACAATAGCTGACAAAAGCTGATTGTTATATGTGCAATAGCTAACATAAACTGATTGCTATATGTGCAATAGCTGACAAACACTGATTGCTATATGTATGTGCACTTGCTGACAAAAAGCTGATGGCTATATGTTTAAAATAACTGATTCTTATATGTGCAGTAGCCGACAAAAGCTAATTGCTATATGTGCAATAGGCGACAAAAAGCTGATTGCTATATTTGTAGCTGATAGTTATATGAATGTCCACTTGCTGACAAGAAGCTGATTGATCTATGTTCACTAGCTGGCAAAAGCTAATTGCTATATGTGCAATAGATGGCAATATTTGATTGCTATATGTGCAATAGCTGATAAAAGCTTATTGCAATATGTGCAATAGCTGACAAAAGTTGATTGCTATTTTTGCAATAGCTGACAAAAGCGGATTGCTATATGTGCACTTCCTAAAAAACGCTGACTGCTATATGTCCACAAGCTGCTATAAAGATGATTGCTAGATGTGCACTTGATGACAAAATCTGATTGCTGTATGTACAATAGCTGACAAAAGCTGATTGCAATATGTGCAATAGCTGACAAAAGCTGATTGCTATATATTCAAAAAACTGATAACTATATTTGCAATATCTGACAAAAGCTGATTGCTATATGTGCAATAGCTAATAAAAGCTGATTGCTATATGTCCAATAGCTGATAAAAGCTGATTGCAATAGGTGCAATAGCTGACAAAAGCTGATTGCTATATGTGCAATAGCTGACAAAAGCTGATTGCTATATTTGCAATAGCTGACAAAAGCGGATTGCTGTATGTATGTATGTGCACTGGGGTCAAAACGCTAATTGCCGTATGTGCACTTGCTAAAAAAACGCTGATTGCGATAAGTGCTCTAGCTGACAAAAAGCTGATAGCTATAGGTGCAATTGCTGACAAAAGCTGATAGCTATATGTGCACTTGCTGACAAAAGCTGATTGCTATATGTGCAATAGCTGATAAAAGCTGATTGCTATATGTGCAATAGCGAACAAAAGCTGATTGCTAGATGTGCAATAGCTGACAAAAGCTGATTGCTATATGTACAATAGCTGATAAAAGCTGATTGCCATTTGTGTAATAGGCGACAAAAAGCTGATAGCTATATTTGTACTAGCTGACAAATACTGATAGTCATATGTATGTGTACTTGCCGACAAAAGCTGATTGCTGTACGTATAATAGCTGACAAAAGCTTATTGCTCTATGTGCACTAGCTGACAAAAGCTGATTGCTATATGTGCAATAGCTGGCAAAAGCTAATTGCTATTTGTTTGCGCACTTCCTGATAAAAAGCTGGTTGCTATATGTTCAAAAAACTGATTAACATATGTGCAATAACTGACAAAAGCTGATTGCTATATGTGCAACACCTGACGAAAGCTGATTGCCATATGTGCAATAGGCGACAAAAAGCTGATTGCTATATTTTTACTAGCTGACAAAAAGCTGATAGTTATATGTATGTGCATTTGCTGACAAGAAGCTGATTGCTCTAAGTTTACTAGCTGACAGAAGCTAATTGCTATATGTGCAATAGCTGGCAATATCTGATTGCAATTTTTACGTGCACTTGCTGACAAAAAGCTGACTGCTATATGTTCAAAAAATAGATTACTATATGTGCAATAGCTGACAAAAGCTGATTGCTATATGTGTAATAGCTGACAAAAGCTGATTGCTATATGTGCAATAGGTGACAAGAAGCTGATTAATATATTTTTACTAGCTGACAAAACGTTGATAGCTATATGTTCACTTGCTGACAAAAATCTGATTGCTATATGTGCAATAGCTAACAACAGCTGATTGCTATATGTACAATAGCTGATAAAAGCTGATTGCAATATGTGCAATAGCTGACAAAAGCTGATTGCTATATTTGCAATAGCTGACAAAAGCGGATTTCTGTATGTATAAGAGGTGCTAAAGCTGATTGCTCTATGTGCACTAGTGACAAAAAGCTGATTGCTATATATGCACTTGCTGAAAAAACGCTGACTGCTATATGTTCACTAGCTGCTAAAAAGCCTATTGCTATATGTGCACTTACTGACAAAATCTGATTGCTGTATGTACAATAGCTGACAAAAGCTGATTGCAATATGTGCAATAGCTGACAAAAGCCGATTGCTATATATTAAAAAAACTGATAACTATATTTGCAATATCTGACAAAAGCTGATTGCTATATGTGCAATAGCTAACAAAAGCTGATTGCTATATGTGCAATAGCTGATAAAAGCTTATTGCAATATGTGCAATAGCTGACAAAAGCTGATTGCTATATTTGCAATAGCTGACAAAAGCGGATTGCTGTATGTATGTATGTGCACTGGGGTCAAAACGGTAATTGCCGTATGTGCACTTGCTAAAAAAACGATTTGTGCTCTAGCTGACAAAAAGCTGATAGCTATAGGTGCAATTGCTAACAAAAGCTGATAGCTATATGTGCACTTTCTGACAAAAGCTGATTGCTATATTTTTACGAGCTGAAAAAACGCTGACTGCTATATGTTCACTAGCTGCTAAGAAGCTGATTGCTATATGTGCACTTACTGACAAAATCTGATTGCTGTATGTGCAAAAGCTGACGAAAGCTGTATGCCATATGTGCAAAAGGTGACAAAAAGCTGATTGCTATATTTGCTCTAGCTGACAAAAAGCTGATAGCTATAGGTGCAATTGCTGACAAAAGCTGATAGCTATATGTGCAATTTCTGACAAAAGCTGATTGCTATATTTGTACTAGCTGAAAAAACGCTGACTGCCATATGTTCACTAGCTGCCAAGAACCTGATTGCTATATGTGTACTTGCTGACAAAAGCAGATTTCTATATGTGCAATAGGTGACAAAAACCTGATTGCTATATTTGCAATACCTGACAAAAGCGGATTGCTGTATGATTAGCAGCTGCTAAAGCTGATTGCTCTATGTGCACTACTGTCAAAACGCTGATTGCTATATGTGCACTTGCTGAAAAAACGCTGATTGCTGTATGTATAATAACTGACAAAATATGATTGCTCTATGCTCACTAGCTGATAAAAGCTGATTGCTATAAGTGCAATAGCTGGCAAAATCTGATTGCTATTTGTGTTTGCACTTGCTGACAAAAAGCTGATTGCTATATATGCACTTGCTGAAAAAATGCTGACTGCTATATGTTCACTAGTTGCTAAGAAGCTGATTGCTATATGTGCACTTACTGACAAAATCTGATTGCTGCATGTACAATAGCTGACGAAAGCTGTATGCCATATGTGCAATAGGTAACAAAAAGCTAATTGCTATATTTGTAGCTGATAGTTATATGAATGTCCACTTGCTGACAAGAAGCTGATTGATCTATGTTCACTAGCTGGCAAAAGCTAATTGCTATATGTGCAACAGCTGGCAATATCTGATTGCAATTTGTACGTGCACTTGCTGACATAAAGCTGACTGCTATATATTAAAAAAATAGATAACTATATGTGTAATAGCTGACAAAAGCTGATTGCTATATGTGCAATTGCTGATGAAAGCTTGTTGCAATATGTGCAATAGCTGACAAAAGCTGATTGCTATATTTGCAATAGCTGACAAAAGCGGATTGCTGTTTGTATAATAGCTGACAAAAGCTGATTGCTCTATGTGCACTTTCTGACAAAAGCTGATTGCTATATTTGTACTAGCTGAAAAAACGCTGACTGCTATATGTTCACTAGCTGCTAAGAAGCTTATTGCTATATGTGCACTTACTGACAAAATCTGATGGCTGTATGTACAATAGCTGACGAAAGCTGTATGCCATATGTGCAATAGGTGACAAAAAGCTGATTGCTATATGTGATTTAGCTGACAAAAAGCTGATAGCTATTGTGGTCTTGCTGACAAAAGCTTATTGCTGTATGTGCAAAAGCTGACAAATGCTGATTGCGATATGTGCAATAGCTGATAAAAGCTTATTGCAATATGTGCAATAGCTGACAAAAGCTGATTGCTATATGTGCAATAGCTGACAAAAGCGGATTGCTGTATGTATGTATGTGCACTGGGGTCAAAACGGTAATTGCCGTATGTGCACATGCTAAAAAATCTAAAAAATATGTGCTCTAGCTGACAAAAAGCTGATGGCTATAGGTGCAATTGCTGACAAAAGCTGATAGCTATATGTGCACTTTCTGACAAAAGCTGATTGCTATATGTGCAATAGCTGACAAAAGCTAATTGCTATATGTGCAATAGCTGACAAAAGCAGATTGCTATATTTGCAATAGCTGACAAAAGCGGATTGCTGTATGTATAATAGCTGCTAGAACTGATTGCTCTGTGCACTGGTGTCAAAACGCTAATTGCCGTATGTGCAATTGCTAAAAAAACGCTGATTGCGATATGTGCTCTAGCTGACAAAAAGCTGATAGCTATAGGTGCAATTGCTGACAAAAGCTGATAGCTATATGTGCACTTTCTGACAAAAGCTGATTGCTATATGTGCACTTCCTGAAAACACGCTGACTTGTATATGTCCACAAGCTGCTATAAAGATGATTGCTAGATGTGCACTTGCTGACAAAAGCTGATTACTGTATGTACAATAGCTGACAAAAGCTGATTGCTTTATGTACAATAGCTAACATAAACTGATTGCTATATGTGCAATAGCTGACAAACGCTTATTGCTATATGTATGTGCACTTGCTGACAAAAAGCTGATGGCTATATGATTAAAATAACTGATTCCTATATGTGCTATAGCTGACAAAAGCTTATTGCTATCTGTGCAATAGGCGACAAAAAGCTGATTGCTATATTTGTACTAGCTGACAAAAAGCTGATAATTATATGTATGTGCACTTGCTGACAAGAAGCTGATTGCTATATGCTCACTAGCTGTAACAAGTTGATTGTTATATGTGCACTTGCTGACAAAAGCTGTTTGCCCAATGTTCACTAGCTGACAAAAGCTGATTGCCATATGTGCAATAGCTATCAACAGCTGATTGCTATATGTACAATAGCTGATAAAACCTGATTGCAATATGTGCAATAGCTGACAAAAGCTGATTGCTATATTTGCAATAGCTGACAAAAGCGGATTGCTGTTTGTATAATAGCTGACAAAAGCTGATTGCTCTATGTGCACTAGCTGACAAAACGCTGATTGCTATATGTGCACTTGCTGAAAAACACGCTGACTGCTATATGTGCACTTGCTGACAAAAAGCTGATTGCTATATGTGCAACACCTGACAAAAGCGGATTGTTATATTTTTAATAGCTGACGAAAAGTTGATAGCTATATGTTCACTTGCAGACAAAAAGCTGATTGCTATATGTGCAATAGCTAACAACAGCTGATTGCTATATGTTCAATAGCTGATAAAAGCTGTTTGCCATTTGTGTAATATGCGACAAAAAGCTGATAGCTATATTTGTACTAGCTGTTAAATACTGATAGTCATATGCATGTGCACTTGCCGACAAAGGCTGATTGCTGTATGTATAATAGCTGACAAAAGCTAATTGCTCCATGTGCACTATCTGACAAAAGCTGATTGCTATATGTGCAATAGCTGGCAAAAGCTTATTGCTCTTTGTATGCGCACTTGCTGACAAAAAGCTGATGGCTATATGTTCAAAAAACTGATAACCATATGTGCAATTACTGACAAAAGCTGATTGCTATAAGTGCAGCACCTGACAAAAGCTGATTGCCATATGTGCAATAGGCGACAAAAAGCTGATTGCTATATTTGTACTAGCTGACAAAAAAGCTGATAGTTATATGTATGTGCACTTGCTGACAAGAAGCTGATTGCTCTATGTTCACTAGCTGACAGAAGCTAATTGCTATATGTGCAATAGCTGGCAATATCTGATTGCAATTTTTACGTGCACTTGCTGACAAAAAGCTGACTGCTATATGTTCAAAAAATAGATTACTATATGTGCAATAGCTGACAAAAGCTGATTGCTATATGTGTAATAGCTGACAGAAGCTGATTGCTATATGTGCAATAGGTGACAAAAAGCTGATTGTTATATTTTTACTAGCTGACAAAAAGTTTATAGCTATATGTTCACTTGCTGACAAAAAGCCAATAGCTAACAACAGCTGATTGCTATATTTGCAATAGCTGACAAAACCGGATTTCTGTATGTAAAAGAGCTGCTAAAGCTGCTTGCTCTATGTGCACTAGTGACAAAAAGCTGATTGCTATATATGCACTTGCTGAAAAAACGCTGACTGCTATATGTTCACTAGCTGCTAAAAAGCTGATTGTTATATGTGCACTTACTGATAAAATCTGATTGCTGTATGTACAATAGCTGACAAAAGCTGATTGCAATATGTGCAATAGCTGACAAAAGCTGATTGCAATATGTGCAATAGCTGACAAAAGCGGATTGCTGTATGTATAATAGCTGCTAAAGCTGATTGCTCTATGTGCACTAGTGTCAAAACGCTGATTGCTATATGTGCACTTTCTGACAAAAGCTGATTGCTGTATTTGTACTAGCTGAAAAAACGCTGACTGCTATATGTTCACTAGCTGCTAAGAAGCTGATTGCTATATGTGCCCTTACTGACAAAATCTGATTGCTGTATGTACAATAGCTGACGAAAGCTGTATGCCATATGTGATGTGATAATAGGTTACAAAAAGCCGATTGCTATATGTGCATTAGCTGACAAAAAGCTGATAGCTATATGTGCTCTTGCTGACAAAAGCTGATTGCTGTATGTGGAAAAGCTGCAAAATGCTGATTGCGATATGTGCAATAGCTGACAAAAAGCTGATTGCTATATGTGCACTTCCTGAAAAAATGCTGACTGCTATATGTTCACAAACTGCTATACAGATGATTGCTAGACATGCACTTGCTGACAAAAGCTGATTGCTGTATGTACAATACCTGACAAAAGCAGATTGCTTTATGTGCAATAGCTAACATCAACTGATTGCTATATGTGCAATAGCTGACAAACGCTGATTGCTATATGTATGTGCACTTGCTGACAAAAAGCTGATGGCTATATGATTAAAATAACTGATTCCTATATGTGCAATAGCTGACAAAAGCTGATTGCTATATGTGCAATAGGCGACAAAAAGCTGATTGGTATATTTGTACTAGCTGACAAAAAGCTGATAGTTATATGTATGTGCACTTGCTGACAAGAAGCTGATTGCTCTATGTTCACTAGCTGACAAAAGCATATTGCTTTATGTGCAATAGCTAACATCAACTGATTGCTATATGTGCAATAGCTGAGAAACGCTGATTGCTATATGTATGTGCACTTGCTGACAAAAGCTGATTGCTATATGTGCAATAGCTGACAAAAGCGGATTGCTGTATGTATGTATGTGCACTGGGGTCAAAACGGTAATTGCCGTATGTGCACATGCTAAAAAATCTAAAAAAATATGTGCTCTAGCTGACAAAAAGCTGATGGCTATAGGTGCAATTGCTGACAAAAGCTGATAGCTATATGTGCACTTTCTGACAAAAGCTGATTGCTATATGTGCAATAGCTGACAAAAGCTAATTGCTATATGTGCAATAGCTGACAAAAGCAGATTGCTATATTTGCAATAGCTGACAAAAGCGGATTGCTGTATGTATAGTAGCTGCTAGAACTGATTGCTCTGTGCACTGGTGTCAAATTGCCGTATGTGCAATTGCTAAAAAAACGCTGATTGCGATATGTGCTCTAGCTGACAAAAAGCTGATAGCTATAGGTGCAATTGCTGACAAAAGCACTTGCTGAAAAAATGCTGACAGCTATATGTTACCTAGTTGCTACGAAGCTGATTGCTATATGTGCACTTACTGACAAAATCTGATTGCTGCATGTACAATAGCTGACGAAAGCTGTATGCCATATGTGCAATAGGTAACAAAAAGCTATATGCTAAATTGCTATATGTGCACTTCCTGAAAAAACGCTGACTGCTAAATGTTCATAAGCTGCTATAAAGATGATTGCTAGATGTTCACTTGCTGACAAAAGCTGATTGCTATATGTGCAATAGCTAACATAAACTGATTGCTATATGTGCAATAGCTGAGAAACGCTGATTGCTATATGTATGTGCACTTGCTGACAAAAAGCTGATGGCTATATGTTTAAAATAACTGATTCCTATATGTGCAATAGCTGACAAAAGCTAATTGCTATATGTGCAATAGGCGACAAAAAGCTAATTGCTATATTTGTAGCTGATAGTTATATGAATGTCCACTTGCTGACAAGAAGCTGATTGATCTATGTTCACTAGCTGGCAAAAGCTAATTGCTATATGTGCAACAGCTGGCAATATCTGATTGCAATTTGTACGTGCACTTGCTGACATAAAGCTGACTGCTATATATTAAAAAAATAGATAACTATATGTGTAATAGCTGACAAAAGCTGATTGCTATATGTGCAATAGCTGATAAAAGCTTGTTGCAATATGTGCAATAGCTGACAAAAGCTGATTGCTATATTTGCAATAGCTGACAAAAGCGGATTGCTGTATGTATAATAGCTGCTAAAACTGATTGCTCTGTGCACTGGTGTCAAAACGCTAATTGCCGTATGTGCGCTTGGTTAAAAAAACGCTAATTGCGATATGTGCTCTAGCTGACAAAAAGCTGATAGCTATAGGTGCAATTGCTGACAAAAGCTGATAGCTATATGTGCACTTTCTGACAAAAGCTGATTGCTATATTTGTACTAGCTGAAAAAACGCTGACTGCTATATGTTCACTAGCTGCTAAGAAGCTTATTGCTATATGTGCACTTACTGACAAAATCTGATGGCTGTATGTGCAATAGCTGACGAAAGCTGTATGCCATATGTGCAATAGGTGACAAAAAGCTGATTGCTATATGTGATTTAGCTGACAAAAAGCTGATAGCTATTGTGGTCTTGCTGACAAAAGCTTATTGCTGTATGTGCAAAAGCTGACAATTGCTGATTGCGATATGTGCAATAGCTGATAAAAGCTTATTGCAATATGTGCAATAGCTGACAAAAGCTGATTGCTATATGTGCAATAGCTGACAAAAGCGGATTGCTGTATGTATGTATGTGCACTGGGGTCAAAACGGTAATTGCCGTATGTGCACATGCTAAAAAATCTAAAAAAATATGTGCTCTAGCTGACAAAAAGCTGATGGCTATAGGTGCAATTGCTGACAAAAGCTGATAGCTATATGTGCACTTTCTGACAAAAGCTGATTGCTATATGTGCAATAGCTGACAAAAGCTAATTGCTATATGTGCAATAGCTGACAAAAGCAGATTGCTATATTTGCAATAGCTGACAAAAGCGGATTGCTGTATGTATAATAGCTGCTAGAACTGATTGCTCTGTGCACTGGTGTCAAAACGCTAATTGCCGTATGTGCAATTGCTAAAAAAACGCTGATTGCGATATGTGCTCTAGCTGACAAAAAGCTGATAGCTATAGGTGCAATTGGTGACAAAAGCTGATAGCTATATGTGCACTTTCTGACAAAAGCTGATTGCTATATGTGCACTTCCTGAAAACACGCTGACTTGTATATGTCCACAAGCTGCTATAAAGATGATTGCTAGATGTGCACTTGCTGACAAAAGCTGATTACTGTATGTACAATAGCTGACAAAAGCTGATTGCTTTATGTACAATAGCTAACATAAACTGATTGCTATATGTGCAATAGCTGACAAACGCTTATTGCTATATGTATGTGCACTTGCTGACAAAAAGCTGATGGCTATATGATTAAAATAACTGATTCCTATATGTGCTATAGCTGACAAAAGCTTATTGCTATCTGTGCAATAGGCGACAAAAAGCTGATTGCTATATTTGTACTAGCTGACAAAAAGCTGATAATTATATGTATGTGCACTTGCTGACAATAAGCTGATTGCTATATGCTCACTAGCTGTAAAAAGTTGATTGTTATATGTGCACTTGCTGACAAAAGCTGTTTGCCCAATGTTCACTAGCTGACAAAAGCTGATTGCCATATGTGCAATAGCTATCAACAGCTGATTGCTATATGTACAATAGCTGATAAAACCTGATTGCAATATGTGCAATAGCTGACAAAAGCTGATTGCTATATTTGCAATAGCTGACAAAAGCGGATTGCTGTTTGTATAATAGCTGACAAAAGCTGATTGCTCTATGTGCACTAGCTGACAAAACGCTGATTGCTATATGTGCACTTGCTGAAAAACACGCTGACTGCTATATGTGCACTTGCTGACAAAAAGCTGATTCCTATATGTGCAACACCTGACAAAAGCGGATTGTTATATTTTTAATAGCTGACGAAAAGTTGATAGCTATATGTTCACTTGCAGACAAAAAGCTGATTGCTATATGTGCAATAGCTAACAACAGCTGATTGCTATATGTTCAATAGCTGATAAAAGCTGTTTGCCATTTGTGTAATATGCGACAAAAAGCTGATAGCTATATTTGTACTAGCTGTTAAATACTGATAGTCATATGCATGTGCACTTGCCGACAAAGGCTGATTGCTGTATGTATAATAGCTGACAAAAGCTAATTGCTCTATGTGCACTATCTGACAAAAGCTGATTGCTATATGTGCAATAGCTGGCAAAAGCTTATTGCTCTTTGTATGCGCACTTGCTGACAAAAAGCTGACGGCTATATGTTAAAAAAACTGATAACCATATGTGCAATTACTGACAAAAGCTGATTGCTATATGTGCAGCACCTGACAAAAGCTGATTGCCATATGTGCAATTGGTGACAAAAAGCTGATTGCTATATTTGCACTAGCTGACAAAAAGCTGATTGCTATATGTGAATTAGCTGACAAAAAGCTGATAGCTATATGTGCTCTTGCTAACAAAAGCTTATTGCTGTATGTGCAAAAGCTGACAATTGCTGATTGCGATATGTGTTATAGCTGACAAAAAACTGATTGCTATACGTGCACTTCCTGAAAACACGCAGACTGTTATATGTTCACAAGCTGCTATAAAGATGATTGCTAGATGTGCACTTGCTGACAAAAGCTGATTACTGTATGTACAATAGCTGACAAAAGCTGATTGCTTTATGTACAATAGCTAACATAAACTGATTGCTATATGTGCAATAGCTGACAAAAAGCTGATAGTTATATGTATGTGCACTTGCTGACAAGAAGCTGATTGCTCTATGTTCACTAGCTGACAAAAGCTAATTGCTATATGTGCAATAGCTGGCAATATCTGATTGCAATTTGTACGTGCACTTGATGATATAAAGCTGACTGCTATATGTTCCAAAAACAGATTACTATAAGTGTAATAGCTGACAAAAGCTGGTTGCTATATGTGTAATAGCTGGCAATAGCTGATTGCTATATGTGCAATTGCTGAAAAAAGCTTATTGCAATATGTGCAATAGCTGACAAAAGCTGATTGCTATATTTGCAATAGCTGACAAAAGCGGATTGCTATATGTGCACTTCCTGAAAAAACGCTGACTGCTAAATGTTCACAAGCTGCTTTATAGCAGATGATTGCTAGATGTGCACTTGCTGACAAAAGCTGATTGCTGCATGTACAATAGCTGACAAAAGCTGATTGTTATATGTGCAATAGCTAACATAAACTGATTGCTATATGTGCAATAGCTGACAAACACTGATTGCTATATGTATGTGCACTTGCTGACAAAAAGCTGATGGCTATATGTTTAAAATAACTGATTCTTATATGTGCAGTAGCCGACAAAAGCTAATTGCTATATGTGCAATAGGCGACAAAAAGCTGATTGCTATATTTGTAGCTGATAGTTATATGAATGTCCACTTGCTGACAAGAAGCTGATTGATCTATGTTCACTAGCTGGCAAAAGCTAATTGCTATATGTGCAATAGATGGCAATATTTGATTGCTATATGTGCAATAGCTGATAAAAGCTTATTGCAATATGTGCAATAGCTGACAAAAGTTGATTGCTATTTTTGCAATAGCTGACAAAAGCGGATTGCTATATGTGCACTTCCTAAAAAACGCTGACTGCTATATGTCCACAAGCTGCTATAAAGATGATTGCTAGATGTGCACTTGATGACAAAATCTGATTGCTGTATGTACAATAGCTGACAAAAGCTGATTGCAATATGTGCAATAGCTGACAAAAGCTGATTGCTATATATTCAAAAAACTGATAACTATATTTGCAATATCTGACAAAAGCTGATTGCTATATGTGCAATAGCTAATAAAAGCTGATTGCTATATGTCCAATAGCTGATAAAAGCTGATTGCAATAGGTGCAATAGCTGACAAAAGCTGATTGCTATATGTGCAATAGCTGACAAAAGCTGATTGCTATATTTGCAATAGCTGACAAAAGCGGATTGCTGTATGTATGTATGTGCACTGGGGTCAAAACGCTAATTGCCGTATGTGCACTTGCTAAAAAAACGCTGATTGCGATAAGTGCTCTAGCTGACAAAAAGCTGATAGCTATAGGTGCAATTGCTGACAAAAGCTGATAGCTATATGTGCACTTGCTGACAAAAGCTGATTGCTATATGTGCAATAGCTGATAAAAGCTGATTGCTATATGTGCAATAGCGAACAAAAGCTGATTGCTAGATGTGCAATAGCTGACAAAAGCTGATTGCTATATGTACAATAGCTGATAAAAGCTGATTGCCATTTGTGTAATAGGCGACAAAAAGCTGATAGCTATATTTGTACTAGCTGACAAATACTGATAGTCATATGTATGTGTACTTGCCGACAAAAGCTGATTGCTGTACGTATAATAGCTGACAAAAGCTTATTGCTCTATGTGCACTAGCTGACAAAAGCTGATTGCTATATGTGCAATAGCTGGCAAAAGCTAATTGCTATTTGTTTGCGCACTTCCTGATAAAAAGCTGGTTGCTATATGTTCAAAAAACTGATTAACATATGTGCAATAACTGACAAAAGCTGATTGCTATATGTGCAACACCTGACGAAAGCTGATTGCCATATGTGCAATAGGCGACAAAAAGCTGATTGCTATATTTTTACTAGCTGACAAAAAGCTGATAGTTATATGTATGTGCATTTGCTGACAAGAAGCTGATTGCTCTAAGTTTACTAGCTGACAGAAGCTAATTGCTATATGTGCAATAGCTGGCAATATCTGATTGCAATTTTTACGTGCACTTGCTGACAAAAAGCTGACTGCTATATGTTCAAAAAATAGATTACTATATGTGCAATAGCTGACAAAAGCTGATTGCTATATGTGTAATAGCTGACAAAAGCTGATTGCTATATGTGCAATAGGTGACAAGAAGCTGATTAATATATTTTTACTAGCTGACAAAACGTTGATAGCTATATGTTCACTTGCTGACAAAAATCTGATTGCTATATGTGCAATAGCTAACAACAGCTGATTGCTATATGTACAATAGCTGATAAAAGCTGATTGCAATATGTGCAATAGCTGACAAAAGCTGATTGCTATATTTGCAATAGCTGACAAAAGCGGATTTCTGTATGTATAAGAGGTGCTAAAGCTGATTGCTCTATGTGCACTAGTGACAAAAAGCTGATTGCTATATATGCACTTGCTGAAAAAACGCTGACTGCTATATGTTCACTAGCTGCTAAAAAGCCTATTGCTATATGTGCACTTACTGACAAAATCTGATTGCTGTATGTACAATAGCTGACAAAAGCTGATTGCAATATGTGCAATAGCTGACAAAAGCCGATTGCTATATATTAAAAAAACTGATAACTATATTTGCAATATCTGACAAAAGCTGATTGCTATATGTGCAATAGCTAACAAAAGCTGATTGCTATATGTGCAATAGCTGATAAAAGCTTATTGCAATATGTGCAATAGCTGACAAAAGCTGATTGCTATATTTGCAATAGCTGACAAAAGCGGATTGCTGTATGTATGTATGTGCACTGGGGTCAAAACGGTAATTGCCGTATGTGCACTTGCTAAAAAAACGATTTGTGCTCTAGCTGACAAAAAGCTGATAGCTATAGGTGCAATTGCTAACAAAAGCTGATAGCTATATGTGCACTTTCTGACAAAAGCTGATTGCTATATTTTTACGAGCTGAAAAAACGCTGACTGCTATATGTTCACTAGCTGCTAAGAAGCTGATTGCTATATGTGCACTTACTGACAAAATCTGATTGCTGTATGTGCAAAAGCTGACGAAAGCTGTATGCCATATGTGCAAAAGGTGACAAAAAGCTGATTGCTATATTTGCTCTAGCTGACAAAAAGCTGATAGCTATAGGTGCAATTGCTGACAAAAGCTGATAGCTATATGTGCAATTTCTGACAAAAGCTGATTGCTATATTTGTACTAGCTGAAAAAACGCTGACTGCCATATGTTCACTAGCTGCCAAGAACCTGATTGCTATATGTGTACTTGCTGACAAAAGCAGATTTCTATATGTGCAATAGGTGACAAAAACCTGATTGCTATATTTGCAATACCTGACAAAAGCGGATTGCTGTATGATTAGCAGCTGCTAAAGCTGATTGCTCTATGTGCACTACTGTCAAAACGCTGATTGCTATATGTGCACTTGCTGAAAAAACGCTGATTGCTGTATGTATAATAACTGACAAAATATGATTGCTCTATGCTCACTAGCTGATAAAAGCTGATTGCTATAAGTGCAATAGCTGGCAAAATCTGATTGCTATTTGTGTTTGCACTTGCTGACAAAAAGCTGATTGCTATATATGCACTTGCTGAAAAAATGCTGACTGCTATATGTTCACTAGTTGCTAAGAAGCTGATTGCTATATGTGCACTTACTGACAAAATCTGATTGCTGCATGTACAATAGCTGACGAAAGCTGTATGCCATATGTGCAATAGGTAACAAAAAGCTAATTGCTATATTTGTAGCTGATAGTTATATGAATGTCCACTTGCTGACAAGAAGCTGATTGATCTATGTTCACTAGCTGGCAAAAGCTAATTGCTATATGTGCAACAGCTGGCAATATCTGATTGCAATTTGTACGTGCACTTGCTGACATAAAGCTGACTGCTATATATTAAAAAAATAGATAACTATATGTGTAATAGCTGACAAAAGCTGATTGCTATATGTGCAATTGCTGATGAAAGCTTGTTGCAATATGTGCAATAGCTGACAAAAGCTGATTGCTATATTTGCAATAGCTGACAAAAGCGGATTGCTGTTTGTATAATAGCTGACAAAAGCTGATTGCTCTATGTGCACTTTCTGACAAAAGCTGATTGCTATATTTGTACTAGCTGAAAAAACGCTGACTGCTATATGTTCACTAGCTGCTAAGAAGCTTATTGCTATATGTGCACTTACTGACAAAATCTGATGGCTGTATGTACAATAGCTGACGAAAGCTGTATGCCATATGTGCAATAGGTGACAAAAAGCTGATTGCTATATGTGATTTAGCTGACAAAAAGCTGATAGCTATTGTGGTCTTGCTGACAAAAGCTTATTGCTGTATGTGCAAAAGCTGACAAATGCTGATTGCGATATGTGCAATAGCTGATAAAAGCTTATTGCAATATGTGCAATAGCTGACAAAAGCTGATTGCTATATGTGCAATAGCTGACAAAAGCGGATTGCTGTATGTATGTATGTGCACTGGGGTCAAAACGGTAATTGCCGTATGTGCACATGCTAAAAAATCTAAAAAATATGTGCTCTAGCTGACAAAAAGCTGATGGCTATAGGTGCAATTGCTGACAAAAGCTGATAGCTATATGTGCACTTTCTGACAAAAGCTGATTGCTATATGTGCAATAGCTGACAAAAGCTAATTGCTATATGTGCAATAGCTGACAAAAGCAGATTGCTATATTTGCAATAGCTGACAAAAGCGGATTGCTGTATGTATAATAGCTGCTAGAACTGATTGCTCTGTGCACTGGTGTCAAAACGCTAATTGCCGTATGTGCAATTGCTAAAAAAACGCTGATTGCGATATGTGCTCTAGCTGACAAAAAGCTGATAGCTATAGGTGCAATTGCTGACAAAAGCTGATAGCTATATGTGCACTTTCTGACAAAAGCTGATTGCTATATGTGCACTTCCTGAAAACACGCTGACTTGTATATGTCCACAAGCTGCTATAAAGATGATTGCTAGATGTGCACTTGCTGACAAAAGCTGATTACTGTATGTACAATAGCTGACAAAAGCTGATTGCTTTATGTACAATAGCTAACATAAACTGATTGCTATATGTGCAATAGCTGACAAACGCTTATTGCTATATGTATGTGCACTTGCTGACAAAAAGCTGATGGCTATATGATTAAAATAACTGATTCCTATATGTGCTATAGCTGACAAAAGCTTATTGCTATCTGTGCAATAGGCGACAAAAAGCTGATTGCTATATTTGTACTAGCTGACAAAAAGCTGATAATTATATGTATGTGCACTTGCTGACAAGAAGCTGATTGCTATATGCTCACTAGCTGTAACAAGTTGATTGTTATATGTGCACTTGCTGACAAAAGCTGTTTGCCCAATGTTCACTAGCTGACAAAAGCTGATTGCCATATGTGCAATAGCTATCAACAGCTGATTGCTATATGTACAATAGCTGATAAAACCTGATTGCAATATGTGCAATAGCTGACAAAAGCTGATTGCTATATTTGCAATAGCTGACAAAAGCGGATTGCTGTTTGTATAATAGCTGACAAAAGCTGATTGCTCTATGTGCACTAGCTGACAAAACGCTGATTGCTATATGTGCACTTGCTGAAAAACACGCTGACTGCTATATGTGCACTTGCTGACAAAAAGCTGATTGCTATATGTGCAACACCTGACAAAAGCGGATTGTTATATTTTTAATAGCTGACGAAAAGTTGATAGCTATATGTTCACTTGCAGACAAAAAGCTGATTGCTATATGTGCAATAGCTAACAACAGCTGATTGCTATATGTTCAATAGCTGATAAAAGCTGTTTGCCATTTGTGTAATATGCGACAAAAAGCTGATAGCTATATTTGTACTAGCTGTTAAATACTGATAGTCATATGCATGTGCACTTGCCGACAAAGGCTGATTGCTGTATGTATAATAGCTGACAAAAGCTAATTGCTCCATGTGCACTATCTGACAAAAGCTGATTGCTATATGTGCAATAGCTGGCAAAAGCTTATTGCTCTTTGTATGCGCACTTGCTGACAAAAAGCTGATGGCTATATGTTCAAAAAACTGATAACCATATGTGCAATTACTGACAAAAGCTGATTGCTATAAGTGCAGCACCTGACAAAAGCTGATTGCCATATGTGCAATAGGCGACAAAAAGCTGATTGCTATATTTGTACTAGCTGACAAAAAAGCTGATAGTTATATGTATGTGCACTTGCTGACAAGAAGCTGATTGCTCTATGTTCACTAGCTGACAGAAGCTAATTGCTATATGTGCAATAGCTGGCAATATCTGATTGCAATTTTTACGTGCACTTGCTGACAAAAAGCTGACTGCTATATGTTCAAAAAATAGATTACTATATGTGCAATAGCTGACAAAAGCTGATTGCTATATGTGTAATAGCTGACAGAAGCTGATTGCTATATGTGCAATAGGTGACAAAAAGCTGATTGTTATATTTTTACTAGCTGACAAAAAGTTTATAGCTATATGTTCACTTGCTGACAAAAAGCCAATAGCTAACAACAGCTGATTGCTATATTTGCAATAGCTGACAAAACCGGATTTCTGTATGTAAAAGAGCTGCTAAAGCTGCTTGCTCTATGTGCACTAGTGACAAAAAGCTGATTGCTATATATGCACTTGCTGAAAAAACGCTGACTGCTATATGTTCACTAGCTGCTAAAAAGCTGATTGTTATATGTGCACTTACTGATAAAATCTGATTGCTGTATGTACAATAGCTGACAAAAGCTGATTGCAATATGTGCAATAGCTGACAAAAGCTGATTGCAATATGTGCAATAGCTGACAAAAGCGGATTGCTGTATGTATAATAGCTGCTAAAGCTGATTGCTCTATGTGCACTAGTGTCAAAACGCTGATTGCTATATGTGCACTTTCTGACAAAAGCTGATTGCTGTATTTGTACTAGCTGAAAAAACGCTGACTGCTATATGTTCACTAGCTGCTAAGAAGCTGATTGCTATATGTGCCCTTACTGACAAAATCTGATTGCTGTATGTACAATAGCTGACGAAAGCTGTATGCCATATGTGATGTGATAATAGGTTACAAAAAGCCGATTGCTATATGTGCATTAGCTGACAAAAAGCTGATAGCTATATGTGCTCTTGCTGACAAAAGCTGATTGCTGTATGTGGAAAAGCTGCAAAATGCTGATTGCGATATGTGCAATAGCTGACAAAAAGCTGATTGCTATATGTGCACTTCCTGAAAAAATGCTGACTGCTATATGTTCACAAACTGCTATACAGATGATTGCTAGACATGCACTTGCTGACAAAAGCTGATTGCTGTATGTACAATACCTGACAAAAGCAGATTGCTTTATGTGCAATAGCTAACATCAACTGATTGCTATATGTGCAATAGCTGACAAACGCTGATTGCTATATGTATGTGCACTTGCTGACAAAAAGCTGATGGCTATATGATTAAAATAACTGATTCCTATATGTGCAATAGCTGACAAAAGCTGATTGCTATATGTGCAATAGGCGACAAAAAGCTGATTGGTATATTTGTACTAGCTGACAAAAAGCTGATAGTTATATGTATGTGCACTTGCTGACAAGAAGCTGATTGCTCTATGTTCACTAGCTGACAAAAGCATATTGCTTTATGTGCAATAGCTAACATCAACTGATTGCTATATGTGCAATAGGCGACAAAAAGCTGATTGGTATATTTGTACTAGCTGACAAAACTCTGATAGCTATATGTGCACTTGCTGACACAAAGCTGATTGCCATATGTGCAATAGCAAACAACAGCTGATTGCTATATGTACAATAGCTGATAAAAGCTGATTGCAATATGTGCAATAGCTGACAAAAGCTGATTGCAATATGTGCAATAGCTGACAAAAGCGGATTGCTGTATGTATAATAGCTGCTAAAGCTGATTGCTCTATGTGCACTAGTGTCAAAACGCTGATTGCTATATGTACAATAGCTGATAAAAGCTGATTGCAATATGTGCAATAGCTGACAAAAGCTGATTGCAATATGTGCAATAGCTGATAAAAGCTGATTGCAATATGTGCAATAGCTCAAAAATCAGATAACTATATTTGCAATATCTGACAAAGGCTGATTGCTATATGTGCAATAGCTTACTAAAGCAGATTTCTATATGTGCAATAGCTGATAAAAGCTTATTGCAATATGTGCAATAGCTGACAAAAGCTGATTGCTATATTTGCAATAGCTGACAAAAGCGGATTGCTGTATGTATGTATGTGCACTGGGGTCAAAACGTTAATTGCCGTATGTGCATTTGCCAAAAAAACGCTGATTGCGATAAGTGCTCTAGCTGACAAAAAGCTGATAGCTATAGGTGCAATTGCTGACAAAAGCTGATAGCTATATGTGCACTTGCTGCTAAAAACCTGATTGCTATATGTGCACTTGCTGACAAAAGCTGATTGCCATATGTGCAATAGGTGACAAAAAGCTGACTGTTATATTTTTACTAGCTGACAAAAAGTTGATAAGTATATGTTCACTTGCTGACAAAAAGCTGATTGCTATATGTGCAATAGCTAACAACAGCTGATTGCTATATGTACAATAGCTGATAAAAGCTGATTGCAATATGTGCAATAGCTGACAAAAGCTGATTGCTATATATGCAATAGCTGACAAAAGCGGATTTCTGTATGTATAAGAGGTGCTAAAGCTGATTGCTCTATGTGCACTAGTGACAAAAAGCTGATTGCTATATATGCACTTGCTGAAAAAACGCTGACTGCTATATGTTCACTATTTGCTAAGAAGCTGATTGCGCTATGTGCACTTACTGACAAAATCTGATTGCTGCATGTACAATAGCTGACGAAAGCTGTATGCCATATGTGCAATAGGTAACAAAAAGCTGATTGCTATATGTGCAATAGCTAACAACAGCTGATTGCTATATGTACAATAGCTGATAAAAGCTGATTGCTGTATGTGCAATAGCTGACGAAAGCTGTATGCCATATGTGCCAAAGGTGACAAAAAGCTGATTGCTATATTTGCTCTAGCTGACAAAAAGCTGATAGCTATAGGTGCAATTGCTGACAAAAGCTGATAGCTATATGTGCACTTTCTGAGAAAAGCTGATTGCTATATTTGTACTAGCTGAAAAAACGCTGACTGCTATATGCTCACTAGCTGCTAAGAAGCTGATTGCTATATGTGTACTTGCTGACAAAATCTGATTGCTGTATGTACAATAGCTGACGAAAGCTGTATGCCATATATGCAATTGGTGACAAAAAGCTGATTGCTATATTTGCACTAGCTGACAAAAAGCTGATTGCTATATGTGAATTAGCTGACAAAAAGCTGATAGCTAAATGTGCTCTTGCTGACAAAAGCTTATTGCTGTATGTGCAAAAGCTGACAATTGCTGATTGCGATATGTGTTATAGCTGACAAAAAGCTGATTGCTATACGTGCACTTCCTGAAAACACGCAGACTGCTATATGTTCACAAGCTGCTATAAAGATGATTGCTAGATGTGCACTTGCTGACAAAAGCTGATTACTGTATGTACAATAGCTGACAAAAGCTGATTGCTTTATGTGCAATAGCTAACATGAACTGATTGCTATATGTGCAATAGCTGACAAACGCTGATTGCTATATGTATGTGCACTTGCTGAAAAAAAGCTGATGGCTATATGATTAAAATACCTGATTCCCATATGTGCAATAGCTGACAAAAGCTGATTGCAATATGTGCAATAGGCGACAAAAAGCTGATTGCTATATTTGTACTAGCTGACAAAAAGCTGATCGTTATATGTATGTGCACTTGCTGACAAGAAGCTGATTGCTCTATGTTCACTAGCTGACAAAAGCTAATTGCTATATGTGCAATAGCTGGCAATATCTGATTGCAATTTGTACGTGCACTTGATGATATAAAGCTGACTGCTATATGTTCCAAAAACAGATTACTATATGTGTAATAGCTGACAAAAGCTGGTTGCTATATGTGTAATAGCTGGCAATAGCTGATTGCTATATGTGCAATAGCTGATAAAAGCTTATTGCAATATGTGTTATAGCTGACAAAAAGCTGATTGCTATACGTGCACTTCCTGAAAACACGCAGACTGCTATATGTTCACAAGCTGCTATAAAGATGATTGCTATATGTTCACTTGCTGACAAAAAGCTGATTGCTATATGTGCAATAGCTAACAACAGCTGATTGCTATATGTTCAATAGCTGATAAAAGCTGATTGCCATTTGTGTAATAGGCGACAAAAAGCTGATAGCTATATTTGTACTAGCTGACAAATACTGATAGTCATATGTATGTGCACTTGCCGACAAAAGCTGATTGCTGTATGTATAATAGCTGACAAAAGCTAATTGCTCTATGTGCACTAGCTGACAAAAGCTGATTGCTATATGTGCAATAGCTGGCAAAAGCTAATTGCTATTTGTATGCGCACTTGCTGATAAAAAGCTGGTTGCTACATGTTCAAAAAACTGACTAACATATGTGCAATAACTGACAGAAGCTGATTGCTATATGTGCAACACCTGACGAAAGCTGATTGCCATATGTGCAATAGCCGACAAAAAGCTGATTGCTATATTTTTACTAGCTGACAAAAAGCTGTATGTATGTGCATTTGCTGACAAGAAGCTGATTGCTATATGTGTAATAGCTGACAAAAAGCTGATTGTTATATTTTTACTAGCTGACAAAACGTTGATAGCTATATGTGTAATAGCTGGCAATATCTGATTGCAATTTTTACGTGCACTTGTTGACAAAAAGCTGACTGCTATATGTTCAAAAAATAGATTACTATATGTGCAATAGCTGACAAAAGCTGATTGCTATATGTGTAATAGCTGACAAAAGCTGAATGCTATATGTGCAATAGGTGACAAAAAGCTGATTGTTATATTTTTACTAGCTGACAAAACGTTGATAGCTATATGTTCACTTGCTGACAAACAGCTGATTGCTATATGTGCAATAGCTAACAACAGCTGATTGCTATATGTACAATAGCTGATAAAAGCTGATTGCAATATGTGCAATAGCTGACAAAAGCTGATTGCTATATTTGCAATAGCTGACAAAAGCGGATTTCTGTATGTATAAGAGGTGCTAAAGCTGATTGCTCTATGTGCACTAGTGACAAAAAGCTGATTGCTATATATGCACTTTCTGAAAAAACGCTGACTGCTATATGTTCACTAGCTGCTAAAAAGCCTATTGCTATATGTGCACTTACTGACAAAATCAGATTGCTGTATGTACAATAGCTGACAAAAGCTGATTGCAATATGTGCAATAGCTGACAAAAGCTGATTGCTATATTTGCAATAGCTGACAAAAGCGGATTTCTGTATGTATAAGAGGTGCTAAAGCTGATTGCTCTATGTGCACTAGTGACAAAAAGCTGATTGCTATATATGCACTTTCTGAAAAAACGCTGACTGCTATATGTTCACTAGCTGCTAAGAAGCTGATTGCTGTATGTGCACTTACTGACAAAATCTGATTGCTGTATGTGCAATAGCTGACGAAATCTGTATGCCATATGTGCAAAAGGTGACAAAAAGCTGATTGCTATATTTGCTCTAGCTGACAAAAGCTGATAGCTATAGGTGCAATTGCTGACAAAAGCTGATAGCTATATGTGCACTTTCTGACAAAAGCTGATTGCTATATTTGTACTAGCTGAAAAAACGCTGACTGCTATATGTTCACTAGCTGCTAAGAAGCTGATTGCTATATGTGTACTTGCTGACAAAAGCTGAGTGCTATATGTGCAATAGCTGACAAAAGCTAATTGCTATATGTGCAAAAGCTGACAAAACCAGATTTCTATATGTGCAATAGGTGACAAAAACCTGATTGCTATATTTGCAATAGCTGACAAAAGCGGATTGCTGTATGATTAGCAGCTGCTAAAGCTGATTGCTCTATGTGCACTACTGTCAAAACGCTGATTGCTATATGTGCACTTGCTGAAAAAACGCTGATTGCTATATGCTCACTAGCTGTAAAAAGCTGATTGTTATATGTGCACTTGCTGACAAAAGCTGATTGCTGTATGTATAATAGCTGACAAAAGCTGATTGCTCTATGTTCACTAGCTGATAAAATCTGATTGCTATAAGTGCAATAGCTGGCAAAATCTGATTGCTATTTGTGTTTGCACTTGCTGACAAAAAGCTGATTACTATATATGCACTTGCTGAAAAAATGCTGACTGCTATATGTTCACTAGTTGCTAAGAAGCTGATTGCTATATGTGCACTTGCTGACAAAATCTGATTGCTGCATGTATAATAGCTGACGAAAGCTGTATGCCATATGTGCAATAGGTAACAAAAAACTGATTGCTATATTTGCACTAGCTGACAAAAAGCTGATTGCTATATGTGCATAAGCTGACAAAAAGCTGATAGCAATATGCGCTCTTGCTGACAAAAGCTGATTGCTGTATGTGCAAAAGCTGACAAATGTTGATTGCGATATGTGCAATAGCTGACAAAAGCTGATTGCTATATGTGCACTTCCTGAAAAAACGCTGACTGCTAAATGTTCATAAGCTGCTATAAAGATGATTGCTAGATGTTCACTTGCTGACAAAAGCTGATTGCTATATGTGCAATAGCTAACATAAACTGATTGCTATATGTGCAATAGCTGAGAAACGCTGATTGCTATATGTATGTGCACTTGCTGACAAAATGCTGATGGCTATATGTTTAAAATAACTGATTCCTATATGTGCAATAGCTGACAAAAGCTAATTGCTATATGTGCAATAGGCGACAAAAAGCTGATTGCTATATTTGTAGCTGATAGTTATATGAATGTCCACTTGCTGACAAGAAGCTGATTGATCTATGTTCACTAGCTGGCAAAAGCTAATTGCTATATGTGCAACAGCTGGCAATATCTGATTGCAATTTGTACGTGCACTTGCTGACATAAAGCTGACTGCTATATATTAAAAAAATAGATAACTATATGTGTAATAGCTGACAAAAGCTGATTGCTATATGTGCAATAGCTGATAAAAGCTTGTTGCAATATGTGCAATAGCTGACAAAAGCTGAATGCTATATTTGCAATAGCTGACAAAAGCGGATTGCTGTATGTATAATAGCTGCTAAAACTGATTGCTCTGTGCACTGGTGTCAAAGCGCTAATTGCCGTATGTGCGCTTGGTTAAAAAAACGCTAATTGCGATATGTGCTCTAGCTGACAAAAACCTGATAGCTATAGGTGCAATTGCTGACAAAAGCTGATAGCTATTTGTGCACTTTCTGACAAAAGCTGATTGCTATATTTGTACTAGCTGAAAAAACGCTGACTGCTATATGTTCACTAGCTGCTAAGAAGCTTATTGCTATATGTGCACTTACTGATTGCTGTATGTGCAATAGCTGACGAAAGCTGTATGCCATATGTGCAATAGGTGACAAAAAGCTGATTGCTATATGTGATTTAGCTGACAAAAAGCTGATAGCTATATGTGGTCTTGCTGACAAAAGCTAATTGCTGTATGTGCAAAAGCTGACAAATGCTGTTAGCGATATGTGCAATAGCTGATAAAAGCTTATTGCAATATGTGCAATAGCTGACAAAAGCTGATTGCTATATGTGCAATATCTGACAAAAGCGGATTGCTGTATGTATGTATGTGCACTGGGGTCAAAACGGTAATTGCCGTATGTGCACTTGCTAAAAAATCGCTGATTGCGATATGTGCTCTAGCTGACAAAAAGCTGATAGCTATAGGTGCAATTGCTGACAAAAGCTGATAGCTATATGTGCACTTTCTGACAAAAGCTGATTGCTATATGTGCACTTCCTGAAAACACGCTGACTTGTATATGTCCACAAGCTGCTATAAAGATGATTGCTAGATGTGCACTTGCTGACAAAAGCTGATTACTGTATGTACAATAGCTGACAAAAGCTGATTGCTTTATGTACAATAGCTAACATAAACTGATTGCTATATGTGCAATATCTGACAAACGCTTATTGCTATATGTATGTGCACTTGCTGACAAAAAGCTGATGGCTATATGATTAAAATAACTGATTCCTATATGTGCTATAGCTGACAAAAGCTGATTGCTATCTGTGCAATAGGCGACAAAAAGCTGATTGCTATATTTGTACTAGCTGACAAAAAGCTGATAATTATATGTATGTGCACTTGCTGACAAGAAGCTGATTGCTATATGCTCACTAGCTGTAAAAAGTTGATTGTTATATGTGCACTTGCTGACAAAAGCTGATTGCTGTATGTATAATAGCTGACAAAAGCTGTTTTCCCAATGTTCACTAGCTGACAAAAGCTGATTGCTATATGTGCAATAGCTATCAACAGCTGATTGCTATATGTACAATAGCTGATAAAACCTGATTGCAATATGTGCAATAGCTGACAAAAGCTGATTGCTATATTTACAATAGCTGACAAAAGCGGATTGCTGTTTGTATAATAGCTGACAAAAGCTGATTGCTCTATGTGCACTAGCTGACAAAACGCTGATTGATATATTTTAACTAGCTGACAAAAAGCTGATTGCTATATGTGAATTAGCTGACAAAAAACTGATAGCTATATGTGCACTTTCTGACAAAAGCTGATTGCTATATTTGTACTCGCTGAAAAAACGCTGACTGCTATATGTTCACTAGCTGCTAAGAAGCTGATTGCTATTTGTGCACTTACTGACAAAATCTGATTGCTGTATGTGCAATAGCTGACGAAAGCTGTATGCCATATGTGCGATAGGTGACAAAAAGCTGATTGCTATATTTGCACTACCTGACAAAAGCTGATTGCTATATGTGAATTAGCTGACAAAAAGCTGATAGCTATATGTGCTCTTGCTGACAAAAGCTTATTGCTGTATGTGCAAAGCTGACAAATGCTGATTGCGATATGTGCAATAGCTGACAAAAACTGATTGCTGTATGATTAATAGCTGCTAAAGCTGATTGCTCTATGTGCACTACTGTCAAAACGCTGATTGCTATATGTGCACTTCCTGAAAACACGCTGACTGCTATATGTCCACAAGCTGCTATGAAGATGATTGCTAGATGTGCACTTGCTGACAAAAGCTGATTACTGTGTGTACAATAGCTGACAAAGGCTGATTGCTTTATGTGCAATAGCTAACATAAACTGATTGCTATATGTGCAATAGCTGACAAACGCTGATTGCTATATGTATGTGCACTTGCTGACAAAATCTGATTGCTATATGTCCGATAGCTGACAAAATCTGATAGCTATATGTACAATAGCTGACGAAAGCTGTATGCCACATGTGCAATAGATGACAAACGCTGATTGCTATATGTATGTGCACTTGCTGACAAAAGCTGATTGCTGTATGTGCAATAGCTGGCAAAAGCTAATTGCTATATGTGCAATAGGCGACAAAAAGCTGATTGCTATATTTGTAGCTGATAGTTATATGTATGTCCACTTGCTGACAAGAAGCTGATTGATCTATGTTCACTAGCTGACAAAAGCTAATTGATATATGTGCAATAACTGGCAATATCTGATTGCTATTTGTGTAATAGCTGACAAAAGCTGATTGCTATATGTGCAATAGCTGACAAAAGCTTATTGCAATATGTGCAATAGCTGACAAAAGCTGATTGCTATATGTGCAATAGCTGACAAACGCTGATTGCTATATGTGCAATAGGCGACAAATAGCTGATTGCTATATTTGTAGCTGATAGTTATATGTATGTCCACTTGCTGACAAGAAGCTGATTGATCTATGTTCACTAGCTGACAAAAGCTAATTGGTATATGTGCAATAGCTGGCAATATCTGATTGCTATATGTGTAATAGCTGACAAAAGCTAATTGCTATCTGTGCAATAGCTGATAAAAGCTTATTGCAATATGTGCAATAGCTGACAAAAGCTGATTGCTATATTTTCACTAGCTGACAAAAAGCTGATTGCTATATGTGAATTAGCTGACAAAAAGCTGATAGCTGTATGTGCTCTTGCTGACAAAAGCTTATTGCTGTATGTGCAAAAGTTGACAAATGCTGATTGCGATATGTGCAATAGCTGACAAAAGCAGATTTCTATATGTGCAATAGGTGACAAAAACCTGATTGCTATATTTGCAATAGCTGACAAAAGCGGATTGCTGTATGATTAATAGCTGCTAAAGCTGATTGCTCTATGTGCACTACTGTCAAAACGCTGATTGCTATATGTGCACTTGCTGAAAAAACGCTGATTGCTGTATGTTCACTAGTTGCTAAGAAGCTGATTGCTATATGTGCACTTACTGACAAAATCTGATTGCTGTATGTACAATAGCTGACGAAAGCTGTATGCCACATGTGCAATAGCTGACAAAAGCTGATTGCTCTATGTTCACTAGCTGATAAAATCTGATTGCTATAAGTGCAATAGCTGGCAAAATCTGATTGCTATTTGTGTTTGCACTTGCTGACAAAAAGCTGATTGCTATATATGCACTTGCTGAAAAAATGCTGACTGCTATATGTTCACTAGTTGCTAAGAAGCTGATTGCTATATGTGCACTTACTGACAAAATCTGATTGCTGTATGTACAATAGCTGACGAAAGCTGTATGCCACATGTGCAATAGGTGACAACAAGCTGATTGCTATATTTGCACTAGCTGACAAAAAGCTGATTGCTATATGTGCATAAGCTGACAAAAAGCTGATAGCTATATGCGCTCTTGCTGACAAAAGCTGATTGTTGTATGTGCAAAAGCTGATAAATGTTGATTGCGATATGTGCAATAGCTGACAAAAGCTGATTGCTATATGTGCACTTCCTGAAAAAACGCTGACAGCTAAATGTTCACAAGCTGCTATAAAGATGATTGCTAGATGTGCACTTGCTGATTAAAGCTGATTGCTGTATGTACAATAGCTGACAAAAGCTGATTGCTGTATGTGCAATAGCTGACAAAAGCGGATTGCTGTATGATTAATAGCTGCTAAAGCTGATTGCTCTATGTGCACTACTGTCAAAACACTGATTGCTATATGTGCACTTGCTGAAAAAACGCTGATTGCTATATGCTCACTAGCTGTGAAAAGCTGATTGTTATATGTGCACTTGCTGACAAAAGCTGATTGCTGTATGTATAATAGCTGACAAAAGCTGATTGCTCTTTGTTCACTAGCTGATAAAAGCTGTTTGCTATAAGTGCAATAGCTGGCAAAATCTGATTGCAATTTGTGTTTGCACTTGCTGACAAAAAGCTGATTGCTACATATGCACTTGCTAAAAAAATCCTGACTGCTATATGTTCACTAGTTGCTAAGAAGCTGATTGCTATATGTGCACTTACTGACAAGATCTGATTGCTGTATGTACAATAGCTGACGAAAGCTATATGCCACATGTGCAATAGGTGACAACAAGCTGATTGCTATATTTGCACTAGCTGACAAAAAGCTGATTGCTATATGTGCATAAGCTGACAAAAAGCTGATAGCTATATGCGCTCTTGCTGACAAAAGCTGATTGTTGTATGTGCAAAAGCTGACAAATGTTGATTGCGATATGTGCAATAGCTGACAAAAGCTGATTGCTATATGTGCACTTCCTGAAAAAACGCTGACTGCTAAATGTTCACAAGCTGCTATAAAGATGATTGCTAGATGTGCACTTGCTGACAAAAGCTGATTGCTGTATGTACAATAGCTGACAAAAGCTGATTGCTATATGTGCAATAGCTGGCAATATCTGATTGCTATATGTGTAATAGCTGACAAAAGCTGATTGCTATATGTGCAATAGCTGACAAAAGCTTATTGCAATATGTGCAATAGCTGACAAAAGCTGATTGCTATATGTGCAATAGCTGACAAACGCTGATTGCTATATGTATGTGCACTTGCTGACAAAAGCTGATTGCTGTAAGTGCAATAGCTGACAAAAGCTAATTGCTATATGTGCAATAGGCGACAAAAAGCTGATTGCTATATTTGTAGCTGATAGTTATATGTATGTCCACTTGCTGACAAGAAGCTGATTGATCTATGTTCACTAGCTGACAAAAGCTAATTGCTATATGTGCAATAGCTGGCAATATCTGATTGCTATATGTGTAATAGCTGACAAAAGCTGATTGCTATATGTGCAATAGCTGATAAAAGCTTATTGCAATATGTGCAATAGCTGACAAAAGCTGATTGCTATATTTTCACTAGCTGACAAAAAGCTGATTGCTATATGTGAATTAGCTGACAAAAAGCTGATAGCTATATGTGCTCTTGCTGACAAAAGCTTATTGCTGTATGTGCAAAAGTTGACAAACGCTGATTGCTATATGCTCACTAGCTGTAAAAAGCTGATTGTTATATGTGCACTTGCTGACAAAAGCTGATTGCTGTATGTATAATAGCTGACAAAATCTGATTGCTCTATGTTCACTAGCTGATAAAAGCTGATTGCTATAAGTGCAATAGCTGGCAAAATCTGATTGCTATTTGTGTTTGCACTTGCTGACAAAAAGCTGATTGCTACATATGCACTTGCTGAAAAAATGCTGACTGCTATATGTTCACTAGTTGCTAAGAAGCTGATTGCTATATGTGCACTTACTGACAAGATCTGATTGCTGTATGTACAATAGCTGACGAAAGCTGTATGCCACATGTGCAATAGGTGACAACAAGCTGATTGCTATATTTGCACTAGCTGACAAAAAGCTGATTGCTATATGTGCATAAGCTGACAAAAATCTGATAGCTATATGCGCTCTTGCTGACAAAAGCTGATTGTTGTATGTGCAAAAGCTGACAAATGTTGATTGCGATATGTGCAAAAGCTGACAAAAGCTGATTGCTATATGTGCACTTCCTGCAAAAACGCTGACTGCTAAATGTTCACAAGCTGCTATAAAGATGATTGCTAGATGTGCACTTGCTGACCTAAGCTGATTGCTATATGTGCAATAGCTAACATAAACTGATTGCTATATGTGCAATAGATGACAAACGCTGATTGCTATATGTATGTGCACTTGCTGACAAAAGCTGATTGCTGTAAGTGCAATAGCTGACAAAAGCTAATTGCTATATGTGCAATAGGCGACAAAAAGCTGATTGCTATATTTGTAGCTGATAGTTATATGTATGTCCACTTGCTGACAAGAAGCTGATTGATCTATGTTCACTAGCTGACAAAAGTTAATTGCTATATGTGCAATAGCTGACAGAAGCTTATTGCTATATTTGCAATAGCTGACAAAAGCGGATTGCTGTATGATTAATAGCTGCTAAAGCTGATTGCTCTATGTGCACTACTGTCAAAACGCTGATTGCTATATGTGCACTTGCTGAAAAAACGCTGATTGCTATATGCTCACTAGCTGTAAAAAGCTGATTGTTATATGTGCACTTGCTGACAAAAGCTGATTGCTGTATGTATAATAGCTGACAAAAGCTGATTGCTCTATGTTCACTAGCTGATAAAATCTGATTGCTATAAGTGCAATAGCTGGCAAAATCTGATTGCTATTTGTGTTTGCACTTGCTGACAAAAAGCTGATTACTATATATGCACTTGCTGAAAAAATGCTGACTGCTATATGTTCACTAGTTGCTAAGAAACTGATTGCTATATGTGCACTTACTGACAAAATCTGATTGCTGTATGTACAATAGCTGACGAAAGCTGTATGCCACATGTGCAATAGGTGACAACAAGCTGATTGCTATATTTGCACTAGCTGACAAAAAGCTGATTGCTATATGTGCATAAGCTGACAAAAATCTGATAGCTATATGCGCTCTTGCTGACAAAAGCTGATTGTTGTATGTGCAAAAGCTGACAAATGTTGATTGCGATATGTGCAATAGCTGACAAAAGCTGATTGCTATATGTGCACTTCCTGAAAAAACGCTGACAGCTAAATGTTCACAAGCTGCTATAAAGATGATTGCTAGATGTGCACTTGCTGATTAAAGCTGATTGCTGTATGTACAATAGCTGACAAAAGCTGATTGCTATATGTGCAATAGCTAACATAAACTGATTGCTATATGTGCAATAGCTGACAAACACTGATTGCTATATGTATGTGCACTTGCTGACAAAAGCTGATTTCCGTATGTGCAATAGCTGACAAAAGCGGATTGCTGTATGATTAATAGCTGCTAAAGCTGATTGCTCTATGTGCACTACTGTCAAAACGCTGATTGCTATATGTGCACTTGCTGAAAAAACGCTGATTGCTATATGCTCACTAGCTGTAAAAAGCTGATTGTTATATGTGCACTTGCTGACAAAAGCTGATTGCTGTATGTATAATAGCTGACAAAATCTGATTGCTCTATGTTCACTAGCTGATAAAAGCTGATTGCTATAAGTGCAATAGCTGGCAAAATCTGATTGCTATTTGTGTTTGCACTTGCTGACAAAAAGCTGATTGCTACATATGCACTTGCTGAAAAAATGCTGACTGCTATATGTTCACTAGTTGCTAAGAAGCTGATTGCTATATGTGCACTTACTGACAAGATCTGATTGCTGTATGTACAATAGCTGACGAAAGCTGTATGCCACACGTGCAATAGGTCACAACAAGCTGATTGCTATATTTGCACTAGCTGACAAAAAGCTGATTGCTATATGTGCATAAGCTGACAAAAAGCTGATAGCTATATGCGCTCTTGCTGACAAAAGCTGATTGTTGTATGTGCAAAAGCTGACAAATGTTGATTGCGATATGTGCAATAGCTGACAAAAGCTGATTGCTATATGTGCACTTCCTGAAAAAACACTGAGTGCTAAATGTTCACAAGCTGCTATAAAGATGATTGCTAGATGTGCACTTGCTGACAAAAGCTGATTGCTGTATGTACAATAGCTGACAAAAGCTGATTGCTATATGTGCAATAGCTAACATAAACTGATTGCTATATGTGCAATAGATGACAAACGCTGATTGCTATATGTATGTGCACTTGCTGACAAAAGCTGATTGCTGTATGTGCAATAGCTGACAAAAGCTAATTGCTATATGTGCAATAGCTAACATAAACTGATTGCTATATTTGTAGCTGATAGTTATATGTATGTCCACTTGCTGACAAGAAGCTGATTGATCTATGTTCACTAGCTGACAAAAGCTAATTGCTATATGTGCAATAGCTGGCAATATCTGATTGCTATATGTGTAATAGCTGACAAAAGCTGATTGCTATATGTGCAATAGCTGATAAAAGCTTATTGCAATATGTGCAATAGCTGACAAAAGCTGATTGCTATATTTTCACTAGCTGACAAAAAGCTGATTGCTATATGTGAATTAGCTGACAAAAAGCTGATAGCTATATGTGCTCTTGCTGACAAAAGCTTATTGCTGTATGTGCAAAAGTTGACAAACGCTGATTGCTATATGCTCACTAGCTGTAAAAAGCTGATTGTTATATGTGCACTTGCTGACAAAAGCTGATTGCTGTATGTATAATAGCTGACAAAATCTGATTGCTCTATGTTCACTAGCTGATAAAAGCTGATTGCTATAAGTGCAATAGCTGGCAAAATCTGATTGCTATTTGTGTTTGCACTTGCTGACAAAAAGCTGATTGCTACATATGCACTTGCTGAAAAAATGCTGACTGCTATATGTTCACTAGTTGCTAAGAAGCTGATTGCTATATGTGCACTTACTGACAAGATCTGATTGCTGTATGTACAATAGCTGACAAAAGCTGTATGCCACATGTGCAATAGGTGACAACAAGCTGATTGCTATATTTGCACTAGCTGACAAAAAGCTGATTGCTATATGTGCATAAGCTGACAAAAATCTGATAGCTATATGCGCTCTTGCTGACAAAAGCTGATTGTTGTATGTGCAAAAGCTGACAAATGTTGATTGCGATATGTGCAATAGCTGACAAAAGCTGATTGCTATATGTGCACTTCCTGCAAAAACGCTGACTGCTAAATGTTCACAAGCTGCTATAAAGATGATTGCTAGATATGCACTTGCTGACCTAAGCTGATTGCTATATGTGCACTTGCTGACAAAAGCTGATTGCTGTATGTGCAATAGCTGACAAAAGCTAATTGCTATATGTGCAATAGGCGACAAAAAGCTGATTGCTATATTTGTAGCTGATAGTTATATGTATGTCCACTTGCTGACAAGAAGCTGATTGATCTATGTTCACTAGCTGACAAAAGTTAATTGCTATATGTGCAATAGCTGACAAAAGCTTATTGCAATATTTGCAATAGCTGACAAAAGCGGATTGCTGTATGATTAATAGCTGCTAAAGCTGATTGCTCTATGTGCACTACTGTCAAAACGCTGATTGCTATATGTGCACTTGCTGAAAAAACGCTGATTGCTATATGCTCACTAGCTGTAAAAAGCTGATTGTTATATGTGCACTTGCTGACAAAAGCTGATTGCTGTATGTATAATAGCTGACAAAAGCTGATTGCTCTATGTTCACTAGCTGATAAAATCTGATTGCTATAAGTGCAATAGCTGGCAAAATCTGATTGCTATTTGTGTTTGCACTTGCTGACAAAAAGCTGATTACTATATATGCACTTGCTGAAAAAATGCTGACTGCTATATGTTCACTAGTTGCTAAGAAACTGATTGCTATATGTGCACTTACTGGCAAAATCTGATTGCTGTATGTACAATAGCTGACGAAAGCTGTATGCCACATGTGCAATAGGTGACAACAAGCTGATTGCTATATTTGCACTAGCTGACAAAAAGCTGATTGCTATATGTGCATAAGCTGACAAAAAGCTGATAGCTATATGCGCTCTTGCTGACAAAAGCTGATTGTTGTATGTGCAAAAGCTGACAAATGTTGATTGCGATATGTGCAATAGCTGACAAAAGCTGATTGCTATATGTGCACTTCCTGAAAAAACGCTGACAGCTAAATGTTCACAAGCTGCTATAAAGATGATTGCTAGATGTGCACTTGCTGATTAAAGCTGATTGCTGTATGTACAATAGCTGACAAAAGCTGATTGCTATATGTGCAATAGCTAACATAAACTGATTGCTATATATGCAATAGCTGACAAACACTGATTGCTATATGTATGTGCACTTGCTGACAAAAGCTGATTGCTGTATGTGCAATAGCTGACAAAAGCGGATTGCTGTATGATTAATAGCTGCTAAAGCTGATTGCTCTATGTGCACTACTGTCAAAACGCTGATTGCTATATGTGCACTTGCTGAAAAAACGCTGATTGCTATATGCTCACTAGCTGTGAAAAGCTGATTGTTATATGTGCACTTGTTGACAAAAGCTGATTGCTGTATGTATAATAGCTGACAAAAGCTGATTGCTCTATGTTCACTAGCTGATAAAAGCTGATTGCTATAAGTGCAATAGCTGGCAAAATCTGATTGCTATTTGTGTTTGCACTTGCTGACAAAAAGCTGATTGCTATATATGCACTTGCTGAAAAAATGCTGACTGCTATATGTTCACTAGTTGCTAAGAAGCTGATTGCTATATGTGCACTTACTGACAAGATCTGATTGCTGTATGTACAATAGCTGACGAAAGCTGTATGCCACACGTGCAATAGGTCACAACAAGCTGATTGCTATATTTGCACTAGCTGACAAAAAGCTGATTGCATAAGCTGACAAAAAGCTGATAGCTATATGCGCTCTTGCTGACAAAAGCTGATTGATGTATGTGCAAAAGCTGACAAATGTTGATTGCGATATGTGCAATAGCTGACAAAAGCTGATTGCTATATGTGCACTTCCTGAAAAAACACTGACTGCTAAATGTTCACAAGCTGCTATAAAGATGATTGCTAGATGTGCACTTGCTGACAAAAGCTGATTGCTGTATGTACAATAGCTGACAAAAGCTGATTGCTATATGTGCAATAGCTAACATAAACTGATTGCTATATGTGCAATAGATGACAAACGCTGATTGCTATATGTATGTGCACTTGCTGACAAAAGCTGATTGCTGTATGTGCAATAGCTGACAAAAGCTAATTGCTATATGTGCAATAGCTAACATAAACTGATTGCTATATTTGTAGCTGATAGTTATATGTATGTCCACTTGCTGACAAGAAGCTGATTGATCTTTGTTCACTAGCTGACAAAAGCTAATTGCTATATGTGCAATAGCTGGCAATATCTGATTGCTATATGTGTAATAGCTGACAAAAGCTGATTGCTATATGTGCAATAGCTGACAAAAGCTTATTGCAATATGTGCAATAGCTGACAAAAGCTGATTGCTATATGTGCAATAGCTGACAAACGCTGATTGCTATATGTATGTGCACTTGCTGACAAAAGCTGATTGCTGTAAGTGCAATAGCTGACAAAAGCTAATTGCTATATGTGCAATAGGCGACAAAAAACTGATTGCTATATTTGTAGCTGATAGTTATATGTATGTCCACTTGCTGACAAGAAGCTGATTGATCTATGTTCACTAGCTGACAAAAGCTAATTGCTATATGTGCAATAGCTGGCAATATCTGATTGCTATATGTGTAATAGCTGACAAAAGCTGATTGCTACATATGCACTTGCTGAAAAAATGCTGACTGCTATATGTTTACTAGTTGCTAAGAAGCTGATTGCTATATGTGCACTTACTGACAAGATCTGATTGCTGTATGTACAATAGCTGACGAAAGCTGTATGCCACATGTGCAATAGGTGACAACAAGCTGATTGCTATATTTGCACTAGCTGACAAAAAGCTGATTGCTATATGTGCATAAGCTGACAAAAATCTGATAGCTATATGCGCTCTTGCTGACAAAAGCTGATTGTTGTATGTGCAAAAGCTGACAAATGTTGATTGCGATATGTGCAATAGCTGACAAAAGCTGATTGCTATATGTGCACTTCCTGCAAAAACGCTGACTGCTAAATGTTCACAAGCTGCTATAAAGATGATTGCTAGATGTGCACTTGCTGAAAAAAGCTGATTGCTGTATGTACAATAGCTGACAAAAGCTGATTGCTATATGTGCAATAGCTAACATAAACTGATTGCTATATGTGCAATAGATGACAAACGCTGATTGCTATATGTATGTGCGCTTGCTGACAAAAGCTAATTGCTATATGTGCAATAGGCGACAAAAAGCTGATTGCTATATTTGTAGCTGATAGTTATATGCATGTCCACTTGCTGACAAGAAGCTGATTGATCTATGTTCACTAGCTGACAAAAGTTAATTGCTATATGTGCAATAGCTGGCAATATCTGATTACTATATGTGTAATAGCTGACAAAAGCTCATTGCTGTATGTATAATAGCTGCTAAAACTGATTGCTCTGTGCACTGGTGTCAAAGCGCTAATTGCCGTATGTGCACTTGCTAAGAAAACGCTGATTGCGATATGTGCTCTAGCTGACAAAAAGCTGATAGCTATAGGTGCAATTGCTGACAAAAGATGATAGCTATATGTGCACTTTCTGACAAAAGCTGATTGCTATATTTGTACTAGCTGAAAAAACGCTGACTGCTATATGTTCACTAGCTGCTAAGAAGCTGATTGCTATTTGTGCACTTACTGACAAAATCTGATTGCTGTATGTGCAATAGCTGACGAAAGCTGTATGCCATATGTGCAATAGGTGACAAAAATCTGATTGCTGTATTTGCACTAGCTGACAAAAGCTGATTGCTATATGTGAATTAGCTGACAAAAAGCTGATAGCTATATGTGCTCTTGCTGACAAAAGCTTATTGCTGTATGTGCAAAAGCTGACAAATGCTGATTGCGATATGTGCAATAGCTGACAAAAAGCTGATTGCTATATGTGCACTTCCTGAAAACACGCTGACTGCTATATGTCCACAAGCTGCTGTGAAGATGATTGCAAGATGTGCACTTGCTGACAAAAGCTGATTACTGTATGTACAATAGCTGACAAAGGCTGATTGCTTTATGTGCAATAGCTAACATAAACTGATTGCTATATGTGCAATAGCTGACAAACGCTTATTGCTATATGTATGTGCACTTGCTGACAAAAAGCTGATGGCTATATGATTAAAATAACTGATTCCTATATGTGTAATAGCTGACCAAAGCTGATTGCTATATGTGTAATAGCTGACATAACCTGATTGCTATATGTGCACTAGCTGGCCAAAAGCTGATCGCTACATGTGCACAAGCTGGAAAAATCTGATTGTAATTTGTATGTGCACTTGCTGACAAAAAGCTGATTGCTATATGTTCAAAATATAGATTACTATATGTGCAATAACCGACAAAAGCTGATTGCTATATGTGCAATAGCTGACAAAAGCTGATTGCGATATGTACTCTAGCTGACAAAAGCTGATTGCTGTATGTACCATAGCTGACAAAAGCTGATTTCTATATATGCAATAGGTGACAAAATCTGATTGCTATATTTGCAATAGCTGACAAAAGCGGATTGCTGTTTGTTTAATAGCTGACAAAAGCTGATTGCTCTATGTGCACTAGCTGACAAAACGCTGATTGCTCTATGTGCACTTGCTGAAAAAACGCTGACTGCTATATGTGCACTGAAAAAACGCTGACTGCTACACGTGCAATAGGTATCAAAAAGCTGATTACTATATGTGCATTAGCTAATAAAATCTGATTGCTATATGTCCAATAACTGACAAAATCTGATTGCTATATTTGCAATAGCTGACAAAAGCTGATTGCCATATGTGCAATAGGCGACAAAAAGCTGATTGCTATTTTGTAGTAGCTGACAAAAGCTGATAGATATATGTATGTGCACTTTCTGACAAGAAGCTGATTGCTCTATGTTCACTACCTGACAAAAGCTCATTGTAATATGTGCAATAGCTGGCAATATCTGATTGCAATTTGTACGTGTACTTGCTGACAAAAAGCTGACTGCTATATGTTCAAACAATAAAGCTGATTGCTATATATGCACTTGCTGAAAAAACGCTGACTGCGATATGTTCACTAGCTGCTAAAAAGATAATTGCTACATGTGCACTTGCTGACAAAAGCTAATTGCTGTATGTACAATTGCTGACAAAAGCTGATTGCTATATATGCAATAGGTGACAAAATCTGATTGCTATATTTGCAATAGCTGACAAAAGCGGATTGCTGTTTGTATAATATCTGACAAAAGCTGATTTCTCTATGTGCACTAGCTGACAAAAGCTGATTGCTGTATGTATAATAGCTAACAAAAGCTGATTGCTCTATGTGCACTTGCTGAAAAAACGCTGACTGCTATATGTGCACTGAAAAAACGCTGACTGCTGTATGTGCACTTGCTATATGTGCAATAGGTATCAAAAAGCTGTGCAATAGCTAATAAAAGCTGATTGCTATATGTCCAATAGCTGACAAAATCTGATAGCTATATGTGAAATAGCTGACAAAAGCTGATTGCTATATGTGCAATAGCGAACAAAAGCTGTTTGCTAAATGTGCAATAGCTGACAAAATCTGTCTGTTATATGTGCAACAGCTGACAAAATCTGATTGCTATATTTGCAATAGCTGACAAAAGCGGATTGCTGTTTGTATAATAGCTGACAAAAGCTGATTGGTCTATGTGCACTAGCTGACAAAACGCTGACTGCTATATGTGCACTTGCTGAAAAAAACGCTGACTGCTATATGTTCACTTGCTGCTAAAAACCTGATTGCTATATGTGCACTTGCTGACAAAAGCTGATTGCTATATGTGCAATACCTGACAAAAGCTGATTGCCATTTGTGCAATAGGTGACAAAAAGCTGATAGCTATATTTGTACTAGCTGACAAGTACTGATAGTCATATGTATGTGCACTAGCTGACAAAAGCTGATTGCTATATGTGGAATAGCTGGCAAAAGCTGATTGCTATTTGTATGCGCACTTGCTGACAAAAAGCTGATTGCTATATGTTCAAAAAACTGATTACCATATGTGCTGACAAAATCTGATTGCTATATGTGCAACACTTGACAAAAGCTGATTGCCATATGTGCAATAGGGGACAAAAAGCTGATTGCTATATTTGTACTAGCTGACAAATACTGATAGTCATATGTATGTGCACCTGCCGACAAAAGCTGATTGCTGTATGTATAATAGCTGACAAAAGCTAATTGCTCTCTGTGCACTAGCTGACAAAAGCTGATTGCTATATGTGCAATAGCTGGCAAAAGCTGATTGCTATTTGTATGCGCACTTGCTGACAAAAAGCTGATTGCTATATATTCAAAAAACTGATTACCATATGTGCAATAACTGACAAAAGCTGATTGCTATATGTGCAACACCTGACAAAAGCTGTATGCCATATGTGCAATAGGTGACAAAAAGCTGATTGCTATATTTGCATTAGCTGACAAAACTGATTGCTATAAGTGAATTAGCTGACAAAAAGCTGATAGCTATATGTGCTCTTGCTGACAAAAGCTTATTGCTGTATGTGCAAAAGCTGACAAATGCTGATTACTGTATGTACAATAGCTGACAAAAGCTGATTGCTTTATGTGCAATAGCTAACATAAACTTATTGCTATATGTGCAATAGCTGACAAACGCTTATTGCTATATATATTGCTGACAAAAAGCTGATGGCTATATTATTAAAATAACTGATTCCTATATGTGCAATAGCTGACAAAAGCTGATTGCTATCTGTGCAATAGGTGACAAAAAGCTGATAGCTATATTTGTACTAGCTGACAAATACTGATAGTCATATGTATGTGCACTTGCTGACAAAAGCTAATTGCTCTATGTGCACTAGCTGACAAAAGCTGATTGCTATATGTGCAATAGCTGGCAAAAGCTGATTGCTATTTGAATACGCACTTGCTGACAAAAAGCTGATTGCTATATGTTCAAAAAACTGATTACCATATGTGCAATAACTGACAAAAGCTGATTGCTATATGTGCAACACCTGGCAAAAGCTGATTGCCATATGTGCAATAGGCGACAAAAAGCTGATTGCTATATTTGTACTAGCTGACAAAAAGCTGATAGTTATATGTATGTGCACTTGCTGACAAGAAGCTGATTGCTATATGCTCACTAGCTGTAAAAAGCTGATTGTTATATGTGCACTTGCTGACAAAAGCTGATTGCTGTATGTATAATAGCTGACAAAAGCTGTTTGCCCAATGTTCACTAGCTGACAAAAGCTGATTGCTATATGTGCAATAGCTAACAACAGCTGATTGCTATATGTACAATAGCTGATAAAACCTGATTGCAATATGTGCAATAGCTGACAAAAGCTGATTGCTATATTTTCAATAGCTGACAAAAGCGGATTGCTGTATGTATAATAGCTGCTAAAGCTGATTGCTCTATGTGCACTAGTGTCAAAACGCTGATTGCTATATTTGCGCTTGCTGAAAAAAAGCTGACTGCTATATGTCCACAAGCTGCTGTGAAGATGATTGCTAGATGTGCACTTGCTGACAAAAGCTGATTACTGTATGTACAATAGCTGACAAAGGCTGATTGCTTTATGTGCAATAGCTAACATAAACTGATTGCTATATGTGCAATAGCTGACAAACGCTTATTGCTATATGTATGTGCACTTGCTGACAAAAAGCTGATGGCTATATGATTAAAATAACTGATTCCTATATGTGCAATAGCTAACAACAGCTGATTGCTATATGTACAATAGCTGATAAAACCTGATTGCAATATGTGCAATAGCCGACAAAAGCTGATTGCTATATTTTCAATAGCTGACAAAAGCGGATTGCTGTATGTATAATAGCTGCTAAAGCTGATTGCTCTATGTGCACTAGTGTCAAAACGCTGATTGCTATATTTGCGCTTGCTGAAAAAAAGCTGACTGCTATATGTTCACTAGCTGCTAAGAAGCTGATTGCTATTTGTGCACTTACTGACAAAATCTGATTGCTGTATGTGCAATAGCTGACGAAAGCTGTATGCCATATGTGCAATAGGTGACAAAAATCTGATTGCTGTATTTGCACGAGCTGACAAAAGCTGATTGCTATATGTGAATTAGCTGACAAAAAGCTGATAGCTATATGTGCTCTTGCTGACAAAAGCTTATTGCTGTATGTGCAAAAGCTGACAAATGCTGATTACGATATGTGCAATAGCTGACAAAAAGCTGATTGCTATATGTGCACTTCCTGAAAACACGCTGACTGCTATATGTCCACAAGCTGCTGTGAAGATGATTGCTAGATGTGCACTTGCTGACAAAAGCTGATTACTGTATGTACAATAGCTGACAAAGGCTGATTGCTTTATGTGCAATAGCTAACATAAACTGATTGCTATATGTGCAATAGCTGACAAACGCTTATTGCTATATGTATGTGCACTTGCTGACAAAAAGCTGATGGCTATATGATTAAAATAACTGATTCCTATATGTGTAATAGCTGACCAAAGCTGATTGCTATATGTGTAATAGCTGACATAACCTGATTGCTATATGTGCACTAGCTGGCCAAAAGCTGATCGCTACATGTGCACAAGCTGGAAAAATCTGATTGTAATTTGTATGTGCACTTGCTGACAAAAAGCTGATTGCTATATGTTCAAAATATAGATTACTATATGTGCAATAACCGACAAAAGCTGATTGCTATATGTGCAATAGCTGACAAAAGCTGATTGCGATATGTACTCTAGCTGACAAAAGCTGATTGCTGTATGTACCATAGCTGACAAAAGCTGATTTCTATATATGCAATAGGTGACAAAATCTGATTGCTATATTTGCAATAGCTGACAAAAGCGGATTGCTGTTTGTTTAATAGCTGACAAAAGCTGATTGCTCTATGTGCACTAGCTGACAAAACGCTGATTGCTATATGTGCACTTGCTGAAAAAAACGCTGACTGCTATATGTTCACTTGCTGCTAAAAACCAGATTGCTATATGTGCATTTGCTGACAAAAGCTGATTGCTGTATGTATAATAGCTGACAAAAGCTGATTGCTCTATGTGCACTTGCTGAAAAAACGCTGACTGCTATATGTGCACTGAAAAAACGCTGACTGCTACACGTGCAATAGGTATCAAAAAGCTGATTACTATATGTGCATTAGCTAATAAAATCTGATTGCTATATGTCCAATAACTGACAAAATCTGATAGCTATATGTGCAATAGCTGACAAAAGCTGATTGCCATATGTGCAATAGGCGACAAAAAGCTGATTGCTATTTTGTAGTAGCTGACAAAAGCTGATAGATATATGTATGTGCACTTTCTGACAAGAAGCTGATTGCTCTATGTTCACTAGCTGACAAAAGCTCATTGTAATATGTACAATAGCTGGCAATATCTGATTGCAATTTGTACGTGTACTTGCTGACAAAAAGCTGACTGCTATATGTTCAAACAATAAAGCTGATTGCTATATATGCACTTGCTGAAAAAACGCTGACTGCGATATGTTCACTAGCTGCTAAAAAGATAATTGCTACATGTGCACTTGCTGACAAAAGCTAATTGCTGTATGTACAATTGCTGACAAAAGCTGATTGCTATATATGCAATAGGTGACAAAATCTGATTGCTATATTTGCAATAGCTGACAAAAGCGGATTGCTGTTTGTATAATATCTGACAAAAGCTGATTTCTCTATGTGCACTAGCTGACAAAAGCTGATTGCTGTATGTATAATAGCTAACAAAAGCTGATTGCTCTATGTGCACTTGCTGAAAAAACGCTGACTGCTATATGTGCACTGAAAAAACGCTGACTGCTGTATGTGCACTTGCTATATGTGCAATAGGTATCAAAAAGCTGTGCAATAGCTAATAAAAGCTGATTGCTATATGTCCAATAGCTGACAAAATCTGATAGCTATATGTGAAATAGCTGACAAAAGCTGATTGCTATATGTGCAATAGCGAACAAAAGCTGTTTGCTAAATGTGCAATAGCTGACAAAATCTGTCTGTTATATGTGCAACAGCTGACAAAATCTGATTGCTATATTTGCAATAGCTGACAAAAGCGGATTGCTGTTTGTATAATAGCTGACAAAAGCTGATTGGTCTATGTGCACTAGCTGACAAAACGCTGATTGCTATATGTGCACTTGCTGAAAAAAACGCTGACTGCTATATGTTCACTTGCTGCTAAAAACCTGATTGCTATATGTGCACTTGCTGACAAAAGCTGATTGCTATATGTGCAATAGCTGGCAAAAGCTGATTGCTATTGGTATGAGCACTTGCTGACAAAAAGCTGATTGCTTTATGTTCAAAAAACTTATTACTATAAGAACAATAGCTGACAAAAGCTGATTGCTATATGTGCAATACCTGACAAAAGCTGATTGCCATTTGTGCAATAGGGGACAAAAAGCTGATTGCTATATTTGTACTAGCTGACAAGTACTGATAGTCATATGTATGTGCACTAGCTGACAAAAGCTGATTGCTATATGTGGAATAGCTGGCAAAAGCTGATTGCTATTTGTATGCGCACTTGCTGACAAAAAGCTGATTGCTATATGTTCAAAAAACTGATTACCATATGTGCAATAGCTGACAAAATCTGATTGCTATATGTGCAACACTTGACAAAAGCTGATTGCCATATGTGCAATAGGGGACAAAAAGCTGATTGCTATATTTGTACTAGCTGACAAATACTGATAGTCATATGTATGTGCACCTGCCGACAAAAGCTGATTGCTGTATGTATAATAGCTGACAAAAGCTAATTGCTCTCTGTGCACTAGCTGACAAAAGCTGATTGCTATATGTGCAATAGCTGGCAAAAGCTGATTGCTATTTGTATGCGCACTTGCTGACAAAAAGCTGATTGCTATATATTCAAAAAACTGATTACCATATGTGCAATAACTGACAAAAGCTGATTGCTATATGTGCAACACCTGACAAAAGCTGTATGCCATATGTGCAATAGGTGACAAAAAGCTGATTGCTATATTTGCATTAGCTGACAAAACTGATTGCTATAAGTGAATTAGCTGACAAAAAGCTGATAGCTATATGTGCTCTTGCTGACAAAAGCTTATTGCTGTATGTGCAAAAGCTGACAAATGCTGATTGCGATATGTGCAATAGCTGACAAAAAGCTGATTGCTATATGTGCACTTCCTGAAAACACGCTGACTGCTATATGTCCACAAGCTGCTATATAGATGATTGCTAGATGTGCACTTGCTGACAAAAGCTGATTACTGTATGTACAATAGCTGACAAAAGCTGATTGCTTTATGTGCAATAGCTAACATAAACTTATTGCTATATGTGCAATAGCTGACAAACGCTTATTGCTATATATATTGCTGACAAAAAGCTGATGGCTATATTATTAAAATAACTGATTCCTATATGTGCAATAGCTGACAAAAGCTGATTGCTATCTGTGCAATAGATGACAAAAAGCTGATAGCTATATTTGTACTAGCTGACAAATACTGATAGTCATATGTATGTGCACTTGCTGACAAAAGCTAATTGCTCTATGTGCACTAGCTGACAAAAGCTGATTGCTATATGTGCAATAGCTGGCAAAAGCTGATTGCTATTTGTATGCGCACTTGCTGACAAAAAGCTGATTGCTATATGTTCAAAAAACTGATTACCATATGTGCAATAACTGACAAAAGCTGATTGCTATATGTGCAACACCTGGCAAAAGCTGATTGCCATATGTGCAATAGGCGACAAAAAGCTGATTGCTATATTTGTACTAGCTGACAAAAAGCTGATAGTTATATGTATGTGCACTTGCTGACAAGAAACTGATTGCTATATGCTCACTAGCTGTAAAAAGCTGATTGTTATATGTGCACTTGCTGACAAAAGCTGATTGCTGTATGTATAATAGCTGACAAAAGCTGTTTGCCCAATGTTCACTAGCTGACAAAAGCTGATTGCTATATGTGCAATAGCTAACAACAGCTGATTGCTATATGTACAATAGCTGATAAAACCTGATTGCAATATGTGCAATAGCTGACAAAAGCTGATTGCTATATTTTCAATAGCTGACAAAAGCGGATTGCTGTATGTATAATAGCTGCTAAAGCTGATTGCTCTATGTGCACTAGTGTCAAAACGCTGATTGCTATATTTGCGCTTGCTGAAAAAAAGCTGACTGCTATATGTCCACAAGCTGCTGTGAAGATGATTGCTAGATGTGCACTTGCTGACAAAAGCTGATTACTGTATGTACAATAGCTGACAAAGGCTGATTGCTTTATGTGCAATAGCTAACATAAACTGATTGCTATATGTGCAATAGCTGACAAACGCTTATTGCTATATGTATGTGCACTTGCTGACAAAAAGCTGATGGCTATATGATTAAAATAACTGATTCCTATATGTGCAATAGCTAACAACAGCTGATTGCTATATGTACAATAGCTGATAAAACCTGATTGCAATATGTGCAATAGCTGACAAAGGCTGATTGCTATATTTTCAATAGCTGACAAAAGCGGATTGCTGTATGTATAATAGCTGCTAAAGCTGATTGCTCTATGTGCACTAGTGTCAAAACGCTGATTGCTCTATTTGCGCTTGCTGAAAAAAAGCTGACTGCTATATGTTCACTAGCTGCTAAGAAGCTGATTGCTATTTGTGCACTTACTGACAAAATCTGATTGCTGTATGTGCAATAGCTGACGAAAGCTGTATGCCATATGTGCAATAGGTGACAAAAATCTGATTGCTGTATTTGCACGAGCTGACAAAAGCTGATTGCTATATGTGAATTAGCTGACAAAAAGCTGATAGCTATATGTGCTCTTGCTGACAAAAGCTTATTGCTGTATGTGCAAAAGCTGACAAATGCTGATTGCGATATGTGCAATAGCTGACAAAAAGCTGATTGCTATATGTGCACTTCCTGAAAACACGCTGACTGCTATATGTCCACAAGCTGCTGTGAAGATGATTGCTAGATGTGCACTTGCTGACAAAAGCTGATTACTGTATGTACAATAGCTGACAAAGGCTGATTGCTTTATGTGCAATAGCTAACATAAACTGATTGCTATATGTGCAATAGCTGACAAACGCTTATTGCTATATGTATGTGCACTTGCTGACAAAAAGCTGATGGCTATATGATTAAAATAACTGATTCCTATATGTGTAATAGCTGACCAAAGCTGATTGCTATGTGTGTAATAGCTGACATAACCTGATTGCTATATGTGCACTAGCTGGCCAAAAGCTGATCGCTACATGTGCACAAGCTGGAAAAATCTGATTGTAATTTGTATGTGCACTTGCTGACAAAAAGCTGATTGCTATATGTTCAAAATATAGATTACTATATGTGCAATAACCGACAAAAGCTGATTGCTATATGTGCAATAGCTGACAAAAGCTGATTGCGATATGTACTCTAGCTGACAAAAGCTGATTGCTGTATGTACCATAGCTGACAAAAGCTGATTTCTATATATGCAATAGGTGACAAAATCTGATTGCTATATTTGCAATAGCTGACAAAAGCGGATTGCTGTTTGTTTAATAGCTGACAAAAGCTGATTGCTCCATGTGCACTAGCTGACAAAACGCTGATTGCTATATGTGCACTTGCTGAAAAAAACGCTGACTGCTATATGTTCACTTGCTGCTAAAAACCAGATTGCTATATGTGCATTTGCTGACAAAAGCTGATTGCTGTATGTATAATAGCTGACAAAAGCTGATTGCTCTATGTGCACTTGCTGAAAAAACGCTGACTGCTATATGTGCACTGAAAAAACGCTGACTGCTACACGTGCAATAGGTATCAAAAAGCTGATTACTATATGTGCATTAGCTAATAAAATCTGATTGCTATATGTCCAATAACTGACAAAATCTGATAGCTATATGTGCAATAGCTGACAAAAGCTGATTGCCATATGTGCAATAGGCGACAAAAAGCTGATTGCTATTTTGTAGTAGCTGACAAAAGCTGATAGATATATGTATGTGCACTTTCTGACAAGAAGCTGATTGCTCTATGTTCACTAGCTGACAAAAGCTCATTGTAATATGTGCAATAGCTGGCAATATCTGATTGCAATTTGTACGTGTACTTGCTGACAAAAAGCTGACTGCTATATGTTCAAACAATAAAGCTGATTGCTATATATGCACTTGCTGAAAAAACGCTGACTGCGATATGTTCACTAGCTGCTAAAAAGATAATTGCTACATGTGCACTTGCTGACAAAAGCTAATTGCTGTATGTACAATTGCTGACAAAAGCTGATTGCTATATATGCAATAGGTGACAAAATCTGATTGCTATATTTGCAATAGCTGACAAAAGCGGATTGCTGTTTGTATAATATCTGACAAAAGCTGATTTCTCTATGTGCACTATGTATAATAGCTAACAAAAGCTGATTGCTCTATGTGCACTTGCTGAAAAAACGCTGACTGCTATATGTGCACTGAAAAAACGCTGACTGCTGTATGTGCACTTGCTATATGTGCAATAGGTATCAAAAAGCTGTGCAATAGCTAATAAAAGCTGATTGCTATATGTCCAATAGCTGACAAAATCTGATAGCTATATGTGAAATAGCTGACAAAAGCTGATTGCTATATGTGCAATAGCGAACAAAAGCTGTTTGCTAAATGTGCAATAGCTGACAAAATCTGTCTGTTATATGTGCAACAGCTGACAAAATCTGATTGCTATATTTGCAATAGCTGACAAAAGCGGATTGCTGTTTGTATAATAGCTGACAAAAGCTGATTGGTCTATGTGCACTAGCTGACAAAACGCTGATTGCTATATGTGCACTTGCTGAAAAAAACGCTGACTGCTATATGTTCACTTGCTGCTAAAAACCTGATTGCTATATGTGCACTTGCTGACAAAAGCTGATTGCTATATGTGCAATAGCTGGCAAAAGCTGATTGCTATTTGTATGAGCACTTGCTGACAAAAAGCTGATTGCTTTATGTTCAAAAAACTTATTACTATAAGAACAATAGCTGACAAAAGCTGATTGCTATATGTGCAATACCTGACAAAAGCTGATTGCCATTTGTGCAATAGGTGACAAAAAGCTGATAGCTATATTTGTACTAGCTGACAAGTACTGATAGTCATATGTATGTGCACTAGCTGACAAAAGCTGATTGCTATATGTGGAATAGCTGGCAAAGCTGATTGCTATTTGTATGCGCACTTGCTGACAAAAAGCTGATTGCTATATGTTCAAAAAACTGATTACCATATGTGCAATAGCTGACAAAATCTGATTGCTATATGTGCAACACTTGACAAAAGCTGATTGCCATATGTGCAATAGGGGACAAAAAGCTGATTGCTATATTTGTACTAGCTGACAAATACTGATAGTCATATGTATGTGCACCTGCCGACAAAAGCTGATTGCTGTATGTATAATAGCTGACAAAAGCTAATTGCTCTCTGTGCACTAGCTGACAAAAGCTGATTGCTATATGTGCAATAGCTGGCAAAAGCTGATTGCTATTTGTATGCGCACTTGCTGACAAAAAGCTGATTGCTATATATTCAAAAAACTGATTACCATATGTGCAATAACTGACAAAAGCTGATTGCTATATGTGCAACACCTGACAAAAGCTGTATGCCATATGTGCAATAGGTGACAAAAAGCTGATTGCTATATTTGCATTAGCTGACAAAACTGATTGCTATAAGTGAATTAGGTGACAAAAAGCTGATAGCTATATGTGCTCTTGCTGACAAAAGCTTATTGCTGTATGTGCAAAAGCTGACAAATGCTGATTGCGATATGTGCAATAGCTGACAAAAAGCTGATTGCTATATGTGCACTTCCTGAAAACACGCTGACTGCTATATGTCCACAAGCTGCTGTGAAGATGATTGCTAGATGTGCACTTGCTGACAAAAGCTGATTACTGTATGTACAATAGCTGACAAAAGCTGATTGCTTTATGTGCAATAGCTAACATAAACTTATTGCTATATGTGCAATAGCTGACAAACGCTTATTGCTATATATATTGCTGACAAAAAGCTGATGGCTATATTATTAAAATAACTGATTCCTATATGTGCAATAGCTGACAAAAGCTGATTGCTATCTGTGCAATAGGTGACAAAAAGCTGATAGCTATATTTGTACTAGCTGACAAGTACTGATAGTCATATGTATGTGCACTAGCTGACAAAAGCTGATTGCTATATGTGGAATAGCTGGCAAAGCTGATTGCTATTTGTATGCGCACTTGCTGACAAAAAGCTGATTGCTATATGTTCAAAAAACTGATTACCATATGTGCAATAACTGACAAAAGCTGATTGCTATATGTGCAACACCTGACAAAAGCTGATTGCCATATGTGCAATAGGCGACAAAAAGCTGATTGCTATATTTGTACTAGCTGACAAAAAGCTGATAGTTATATGTATGTGCACTTGCTGACAAGAAGCTGATTGCTATATGCTCACTAGCTGTAAAAAGCTGATTGTTATATGTGCACTTGCTGACAAAAGCTGATTGCTGTATGTATAATAGCTGACAAAAGCTGTTTGCCCAATGTTCACTAGCTGACAAAAGCTGATTGCTATATGTGCAATAGCTAACAACAGCTGATTGCTATATGTACAATAGCTGATAAAACCTGATTGCAATATGTGCAATAGCTGACAAAAGCTGATTGCTATATTTTCAATAGCTGACAAAAGCGGATTGCTGTATGTATAATAGCTGCTAAAGCTGATTGCTCTATGTGCACTAGTGTCAAAACGCTGATTGCTATATTTGCGCTTGCTGAAAAAAAGCTGACTGCTATATGTCCACAAGCTGCTGTGAAGATGATTGCTAGATGTGCACTTGCTGACAAAAGCTGATTACTGTATGTACAATAGCTGACAAAGGCTGATTGCTTTATGTGCAATAGCTAACATAAACTGATTGCTATATGTGCAATAGCTGACAAACGCTTATTGCTATATGTATGTGCACTTGCTGACAAAAAGCTGATGGCTATATGATTAAAATAACTGATTCCTATATGTGCAATAGCTAACAACAGCTGATTGCTATATGTACAATAGCTGATAAAACCTGATTGCAATATGTGCAATAGCTGACAAAAGCTGATTGCTATATTTTCAATAGCTGACAAAAGCGGATTGCTGTATGTATAATAGCTGCTAAAGCTGATTGCTCTATGTGCACTAGTGTCAAAACGCTGATTGCTATATTTGCGCTTGCTGAAAAAAAGCTGACTGCTATATGTTCACTAGCTGCTAAGAAGCTGATTGCTATTTGTGCACTTACTGACAAAATCTGATTGCTGTATGTGCAATAGCTGACGAAAGCTGTATGCCATATGTGCAATAGGTGACAAAAATCTGATTGCTGTATTTGCACGAGCTGACAAAAGCTGATTGCTATATGTGAATTAGCTGACAAAAAGCTGATAGCTATATGTGCTCTTGCTGACAAAAGCTTATTGCTGTATGTGCAAAAGCTGACAAATGCTGATTGCGATATGTGCAATAGCTGACAAAAAGCTGATTGCTATATGTGCACTTCCTGAAAACACGCTGACTGCTATATGTCCACAAGCTGCTGTGAAGATGATTGCTAGATGTGCACTTGCTGACAAAAGCTGATTACTGTATGTACAATAGCTGACAAAGGCTGATTGCTTTATGTGCAATAGCTAACATAAACTGATTGCTATATGTGCAATAGCTGACAAACGCTTATTGCTATATGTATGTGCACTTGCTGACAAAAAGCTGATGGCTATATGATTAAAATAACTGATTCCTATATGTGTAATAGCTGACCAAAGCTGATTGCTATATGTGTAATAGCTGACATAACCTGATTGCTATATGTGCACTAGCTGGCCAAAAGCTGATCGCTACATGTGCACAAGCTGGAAAAATCTGATTGTAATTTGTATGTGCACTTGCTGACAAAAAGCTGATTGCTATATGTTCAAAATATAGATTACTATATGTGCACTAACCGACAAAAGCTGATTGCTATATGTGCAATAGCTGACAAAAGCTGATTGCGATATGTACTCTAGCTGACAAAAGCTGATTGCTGTATGTACCATAGCTGACAAAAGCTGATTTCTATATATGCAATAGGTGACAAAATCTGATTGCTATATTTGCAATAGCTGACAAAAGCAGATTGCTGTTTGTTTAATAGCTGACAAAAGCTGATTGCTCTATGTGCACTAGCTGACAAAACGCTGATTGCTATATGTGCACTTGCTGAAAAAAACGCTGACTGCTATATGTTCACTTGCTGCTAAAAACCAGATTGCTATATGTGCATTTGCTGACAAAAGCTGATTGCTGTATGTATAATAGCTGACAAAAGCTGATTGCTCTATGTGCACTTGCTGAAAAAACGCTGACTGCTATATGTGCACTGAAAAAACGCTGACTGCTACACGTGCAATAGGTATCAAAAAGCTGATTACTATATGTGCATTAGCTAATAAAATCTGATTGCTATATGTCCAATAACTGACAAAATCTGATAGCTATATGTGCAATAGCTGACAAAAGCTGATTGCCATATGTGCAATAGGCGACAAAAATCTGATTGCTATTTTGTAGTAGCTGACAAAAGCTGATAGATATATGTATGTGCACTTTCTGACAAGAAGCTGATTGCTCTATGTTCAAACAATAAAGCTGATTGCTATATATGCACTTGCTGAAAAAACGCTGACTGCGATATGTTCACTAGCTGCTAAAAATATAATTGCTACATGTGCACTTGCTGACAAAAGCTAATTGCTGTATGTACAATTGCTGACAAAAGCTGATTGCTATATATGCAATAGGTGACAAAATCTGATTGCTATATTTGCAATAGCTGACAAAAGCGGATTGCTGTTTGTATAATATCTGACAAAAGCTGATTTCTCTATGTGCACTAGCTGACAAAAGCTGATTGCTGTATGTATAATAGCTAACAAAAGCTGATTGCTCTATGTGCACTTACTGAAAAAACGCTGACTGCTATATGTGCACTGAAAAAACGCTGACTGCTGTATGTGCACTTGCTATATGTGCAATAGGTATCAAAAAGCTGTGCAATAGCTATTAAAAGCTGATTGCTATATGTCCAATAGCTGACAAAATCTGATAGCTATATGTGAAATAGCGAACAAAAGCTGTTTGCTAAATGTGCAATAGCTGACAAAATCTGTCTGTTATATGTGCAACAGCTGACAAAATCTGATTGCTATATTTGCAATAGCTGACAAAAGCGGATTGCTGTTTGTATAATAGCTGACAAAAGCTGATTGGTCTATGTGCACTAGCTGACAAAACGCTGATTGCTATATGTGCACTTGCTGAAAAAAACGCTGACTGCTATATGTTCACTTGCTGCTAAAAACCTGATTGCTATATGTGCACTTGCTGACAAAAGCTGATTGCTATATGTGCAATAGCTGGCAAAAGCTGATTGCTATTTGTATGAGCACTTGCTGACAAAAAGCTGATTGCTTTATGTTCAAAAAACTTATTACTATAAGAACAATAGCTGACAAAAGCTGATTGCTATATGTGCAATACCTGACAAAAGCTGATTGCCATTTGTGCAATAGGTGACAAAAAGCTGATAGCTATATTTGTACTAGCTGACAAGTACTGATAGTCATATGTATGTGCACTAGCTGACAAAAGCTGATTGCTATATGTGGAATAGCTGGCAAAAGCTGATTGCTATTTGTATGCGCACTTGCTGACAAAAAGCTGATTGCTATATGTTCAAAAAACTGATTACCATATGTGCAATAGCTGACAAAATCTGATTGCTATATGTGCAACACTTGACAAAAGCTGATTGCCATTTGTGCAATAGGGGACAAAAAGCTGATTGCTACATTTGTACTAGCTGACAAATACTGATAGTCATATGTATGTGCACCTGCCGACAAAAGCTGATTGCTGTATGTATAATAGCTGACAAAAGCTAATTGCTCTCTGTGCACTAGCTGACAAAAGCTGATTGCTATATGTGCAATAGCTGGCAAAAGCTGATTGCTATTTGTATGCGCACTTGCTGACAAAAAGCTGATTGCTATATATTCAAAAAACTGATTACCATATGTGCAATAACTGACAAAAGCTGATTGCTATATGTGCAACACCTGACAAAAGCTGTATGCCATATGTGCAATAGGTGACAAAAAGCTGATTGCTATATTTGCATTAGCTGACAAAACTGATAGCTGTAAGTGAATTAGCTGACAAAAAGCTGATAGCTCTATGTGCTCTTGCTGACAAAAGCTTATTGCTGTATGTGCAAAAGCTGACAAATGCTGATTGCGATATGTGCAATAGCTGACAAAAAGCTGATTGCTATATGTGCACTTCCTGAAAACACGCTGACTGCTATATGTCCACAAGCTGCTATATAGATGATTGCTAGATGTGCACTTGCTGACAAAAGCTGATTACTGTATGTACAATAGCTGACAAAAGCTTATTGCTTTATGTGCAATAGCTAACATAAACTTATTGCTATATGTGCAATAGCTGACAAACGCTTATTGCTATATATATTGCTGACAAAAAGCTGATGGCTATATTATTAAAATAACTGATTCCTATATGTGCAATAGCTGACAAAAGCTGATTGCTATCTGTGCAATAGGTGACAAAAAGCTGATAGCTATATTTGTACTAGCTGACAAATACTGATAGTCATATGTATGTGCACTTGCTGACAAAAGCTAATTGCTCTATGTGCACTAGCTGACAAAAGCTGATTGCTATATGTGCAATAGCTGGCAAAAGCTGATTGCTATTTGTATGCGCACTTGCTGACAAAAAGCTGATTGCTATATGTTCAAAAAACTGATTACCATATGTGCAATAACTGACAAAAGCTGATTGCTATATGTGCAACACCTGACAAAAGCTGATTGCCATATGTGCAATAGGCGACAAAAAGCTGATTGCTATATTTGTACTAGCTGACAAAAAGCTGATAGTTATATGTATGTGCACTTGCTGACAAGAAGCTGATTGCTATATGCTCACTAGCTGTAAAAAGCTGATTGTTATATGTGCACTTGCTGACAAAAGCTGATTGCTGTATGTATAATAGCTGACAAAAGCTGTTTGCCCAATGTTCACTAGCTGACAAAAGCTGATTGCTATATGTGCAATAGCTAACAACAGCTGATTGCTATATGTACAATAGCTGATAAAACCTGATTGCAATATGTGCAATAGCTGACAAAAGCTGATTGCTATATTTTCAATAGCTGACAAAAGCGGATTGCTGTATGTATAATAGCTGCTAAAGCTGATTGCTCTATGTGCACTAGTGTCAAAACGCTGATTGCTATATTTGCGCTTGCTGAAAAAAAGCTGACTGCTATATGCTCACTAGCTCCTAAAAAGCTGATTGTTATATGTGCAGTTGCTGACAAAAGCTGATTGCTCTATGTGCACTAGTGTCAAAACGCTGATTGCTATATTTGCGCTTGCTGAAAAAAAGCTGACTGCTATATGCTCACTAACTGCTAAAAAGCTGAATGTTATATGTGCAGTTGCTGACAAAAGCTGATTGCTGTATGTATCATTGCTGACAAAAGCTGATTGCTATATGTGCAATAGCTGACAAAATCTGATTGCTATTTGTATGTGCACTTGCTGACCAAAAGCTGATTGCTATATGTACAATGGCTGACAAAAGCTACTTGCTATATGTGCAATAGCTGACAAAACTGAATGCTATATGTGTAATAGCTGACAAAAGCTGATTGCTATATGTGTAATAGCTGACATAAGCTGATTGCTATATGTGCACTAGCTGGCCAAAAGCTGATCGCTACATGTGCACAAGCTGGCAAAATCGGATTGCTATTTGTATGTGCACTTGCTGACAAAAAGCTGAGTGCTATATGTTCAAAAAATAGATTACTATATGTGCAATAGCTGACAAAAGCTGATTGCTATATGTGTAATAGCTGACAAAAGCTGATTGCTATATGTGCAATAGATGACAAAAAGCTGATTGTTATATTTTTACTAGCTGACGAAAAGTTGATAGCTATATGTTCACTTGCTGACAAAAAGCTGATTGCTATATGTGCAATAGCTAACAACAGCTGATTGCTATATGTACAATAGCTGATAAAAGCTGATTGCCATTTGTGTAATAGGCGACAAAAAGCTGATAGCTATATTTTTACTAGCTGACAAATACTGATAGTCATATGTATGTGCACTTGCCGACAAAAGCTGATTGCTGTATGTATAATAGCTGACAAAAGCTAATTGCTCTATGTGCACTAGCTGACAAAAGCTGATTGCTATATGTGCAATAGCTGGCAAAAGCTGATTGCTATTTGTATGCGCGCTTGCTGACAAAAAGCTGATTGCTATATGTTCAAAAAACTGATTACCATATGTGTAATAACTGACAAAAGCTGATTGCTATATGTGCAACACCTGACAAAAGCTGATTGCCATATGTGCAATAGGCGACAAAAAGCTGATAGCCATATTTGTACTAGCTGACAAAAAGCTGATAGTAATATGTATGTGCACTTGCTGACAAGAAGCTGATTGCTCTATGTTCACTAGCTGACAGAAGCTAATTGCTATATGTGCAATAGCTGGCAATATCTGATTGCAATTTTTACGTGAACTTGCTGATTGCTATATGTGTAATAGCTGACATAAGCTGATTGCTATATGTGCAATAGGTGACAAAAAGCTGATTGTTATATTTTTTAGCTGACAAAAAGTTGATAGCTATATGTTCACTTGCTGACAAAAAGCTGATTGCTATATGTGCAATAGCTAACAACAGCTGATTGCTATATGTGTAATAGCTGACAAAAGCTGATTGCTATATGTGCAATAGATGACAAAAAGCTGATTTTTATATTTTTACTAGCTGACGAAAAGTTGATAGCTATATGTTCACTTGCTGACAAAAAGCTGATTGCTATATGTGCAATAGCTAACAACAGCTGATTGCTTTATGTACAATAGCTGATAAAAGCTGATTGCCATTTGTGTAATAGGCGACAAAAAGCTGATAGCTATATTTTTACTAGCTGACAAATACTGATAGTCATATGTATGTGCACTTGCCGACAAAAGCTGATTGCTGTATGTATAATAGCTGACAAAAGCTAATTGCTCTATGTGCACTAGCTGACAAAAGCTGATTGCTATATGTGCAATAGCTGGCAAAAGCTGATTGCTATTTGTATGCGCGCTTGCTGACAAAAAGCTGATTGCTATATGTTCAAAAAACTGATTACCATATGTGTAATAACTGACAAAAGCTGATTGCTATATGTGCAACACCTGACAAAAGCTGATTGCCATATGTGCAATAGGCGACAAAAAGCTGATAGCCATATTTGTACTAGCTGACAAAAAGCTGATAGTAATATGTATGTGCACTTGCTGACAAGAAGCTGATTGCTCTATGTTCACTAGCTGACAGAAGCTAATTGCTATATGTGCAATAGCTGGCAATATCTGATTGCAATTTTTACGTGAACTTGCTGATTGCTATATGTGTAATAGCTGACATAAGCTGATTGCTATATGTGCAATAGGTGACAAAAAGCTGATTGTTATATTTTTTAGCTGACAAAAAGTTGATAGCTATATGTTCACTTGCTGACAAAAAGCTGATTGCTATATGTGCAATAGCTAACAACAGCTGATTGCTATATGTACAATAGCTGATAATTGCTGATTGCAATATGTGCAATAGCTGACAAAAGCGGATTTCTGTATGTATAAGAGCTGCTAAAGCTAATTGCTCTATGTGCACTTGTGACAAAAAGCTGATTGCTATATATGCACTTGCTGAAAAAACGCTGACTGCTATATGTTCACTAGCTGCTAAAAAGCTGATTGCTATATGTGCACTTACTGACAAAATCTGATTGCTGTATGTACAATAGCTGACAAAAGCTGATTGCTATATGTGCAATAGCTAACAACAGCTGATTGCTATATGTACAATAGCTGATAATAGCTGATTGCAATATGTGCAATAGCTGACAAAAGCTAATTGCTCTATGTGCACTAGCTGACAAAAGCTGATTGCTATATGTGCAACACCTGACAAAAGCTGATTGCCATATGTCCAATAGGCGACAAAAAGATGATTGCTATATTTGTACTAGCTGACAAAAAGCTGATAGTTATATGTATGTGCACTTGCTGACAAGAAGCTGATTGCTCTATGTTCACTAGCTGACAGAAGCTAATTGCTATATGTGCAATAGCTGGCAATATCTGATTGCAATTCTTACGAGCACTTGCTGACAAAAAGCTGACGGCTATATGTTCAAAAAATAGATTTTTATATGAGCAATAGCTGACAAAAGCTGATTGCTATATGTGTAATAGGCGACAAAAAGCTGATAGCTATATTTGTACTAGCTGACAAATACTGATAGTCATATGTATGTGCACTTGCCGACAAAAGCTGATTGCTGTATGTATATTTTTACTAGCTGACGAAAAGTTGATAGCTATATGTTCACTTGCTGACAAAAAGCTGATTGCTATATGTGCAATAGCTAACAACAGCTGATTGCTATATGTACAATAGCTGATAAAAGCTGATTGCCATTTGTGTAATAGGCTACAAAAAGCTGATAGCTATATTTGTACTAGCTGACAAATACTGATAGTCATATGTATGTGCACTTGCCGACAAAAGCTGATTGCTGTATGTATAATAGCTGACAAAAGCTAATTGCTCTATGTGCACTAGCTGACAAAAGCAGATTGCTATATGTGCAATACCTGGCAAAAGCTGATTGCTATTTGTATGCGCACTTGCTGACAAAAAGCTGATTGCTATATGTTCAAAAAACTAATTACCATATGTGCAATAACTGACAAAAGCTGATTGCTATATGTGCAACACCTGACAAAAGCTGATTGCCATATGTGCAATAGGCGACAAAAAGCTGATTGCTATATTTGTACTAGCTGACAAAAAGCTGATAGTTATATGTATGTGCACTTGCTGACAAGAAGCTGATTGCTCTATGTTCACTAGCTGACAGAAGCTAATTGCTATATGTGCAATAGCTGGCAATATCTGATTGCAATTTTCACGAGCACTTGCTGACAAAAAGCTGACTGCTATATGTTCAAAAAATAGATTACTATATGTGCAATAGCTGACAGAAGCTGATTGCTATATGTGTAATAGCTGACAAAAGCTGATTGCTCCATTTGCAATAGCTGACAAAAGCGGATTTCTGTATGTATAAAAGCTGTTAAAGCTAATTGCTCAATGTGCACTAGTGACAAAAAGCTGATTGCTATATATGCACTTGCTGAAAAAACGCTGAATGCTATATGTTCACTAGCTGCAAAAAAGCTGATTGCTATATGTGCACTTACTGACAAAATCTGATTGCTGTATGTACAATATCTGAAAAAAGCTGATTGCTATATGTGCAATAGCTAACAAAAGCTGATTGCTAACGATAGCTGATAAAAGCTGATTGCTATATTTGCAATAGCTGACAAAAGCGGATTGCTGTATGTATGTATGTGCACTGGGGTCAAAACGCTAATTGCCGTATGTGCACTTGCTAAAAAAACGCTGATTGCGATATGTGCTCTAGCTGACAAAAAGCTGATAGCTATAGGTGCAATTGCTGACAAAAGCTGATAGCTATATGTGCCTTTTCTGACAAAAGCTGATTGCTATATTTGTACTAGCTTAAAAAACGCTGACTGCTATACGTTCACTAGCTGCTAAGAAGCTGAATGCTGTATGTACAATAGCTGACGAAAGCTGTATGCCATATGTGCAAGAGGTGACAAAAAGCTGATTGCTATATTTGCACTAGCTGACACAAAGCTGATTGCTATATGTGAATTAGATGACAAAAAGCTGATAGCTATATGTGCTCTTGCTGACAAAAGCTTATTGCTGTATGTGCAAAAGCTGACAAATGCTGATTGCGATATGTGTAATAGCTGACAAAAAGCTGATTGCTATACGTGCATGTCTTGAAAACACCTTGACTGCTATATGTTCACAAGCTGCTATAAAGATGATTGCTAGATGTGCAGTTGTTGACAAAAGCTGATTCTGTATGTACAATAGCTGACAAAAGCTGATTACTTTATGTGCGATAGCTTACATAAACTGATTGCTATATGTGCAATAGCTGACAAACGCTGATTGCTATATGTATGTGCACTTGCTGACAAAAAGCTGATGGCTATATGATTAATTTAACTGATTCCTATATGTGCAATAGCTGACAAAAGCTGATTGCTATATGTGCAATAGGCGACAAAAAGCTGATTGCTATATTTGTACTAGCTGACAAAAGTTGATAGTTATATGTATGTGCACTTGCTGACAAGAAGCTGATTGCTCTATGTTCACAAGCTGACAAAAGCTAATTGCTATATGTGCAATAGCTGGCAATATCTGTTTGCAATTTGTACGTGCACTTGCTGACAAAAAGCTGACTGCTATATGTTCAAAAGATAGATTACTATATCTGTAATAGCTGACAAAAGGTGATCGCTATATGTGTAATAGCTGACAAAAGCTGATTGCTATATGTGTAATAGGTGACAAAAAGCTGATTGCTATTTTTGTACTAGCTGACAAAAAGCTGATAGCTATATGTGTACTTGCTGACAAAAGCTGAGTGCTATATGTGCAATAGCTGACAAAAGCTGATTGCTGTATGATTAATAGCTGCTAAAGCTGATTGCTCTATGTGCACTAGTGTCAAAACGCTGATTGCTATATGTGCACTTGTTGAAAAAACGCGGATTGTTATATGCTCACTAGCTGTTAAAAGCTGATTGTTATATGTGCACTCGCTGACAAAAGCTGACTGCTGTATGTATAATAGCTGACAAAAGCTGATTGCTCTATGTTCACTAGCTGATAAAAGCTGATTGCGATAAGTTCAAAAGCTGGCAAAATCTGATTGCTATTTGTGTTTGCACTTGCTGACAAAAAGCTGATTGCTATATATGCACTTGCTGAAAAAATGCTGACTGCTATATTTTCACTAGTTGCTAAGAAGCTGATTGCTATATGTGCACTTACTGACAAAATCTGATTGCTGTATGTACAATAGCTGACGAAAGCTGTATGCCATATGTGCAATAGGTGACAAAAAGCTGAAAGCTTTATTTGCACTAGCTGACAAAACGCTGATTGCTATATGTGCACTTGTTGAAAAAACGCTGATTGCTATATGCTCACTAGCTGTTAAAAGCTGATTGTTATATGTGCACTTGCTGACAAAAGCTGACTGCTGTATGTATAATAGCTGACAAAAGCTGATTGCTCTATGTTCACTAGCTGATAAAAGCTGATTGCGATAAGTTCAATAGCTGGCAAAATCTGATTGCTATTTGTGTTTGCACTTGCTGACAAAAAGCTGATTGCTATATATGCACTTGCTGAAAAAATGCTGACTGCTATATGTTCACTAGTTGCTAAGAAGCTGATTGCTATATGTGCACTTACTGACAAAATCTGATTGCTGTATGTACAATAGCTGACGAAAGCTGTATGCCATATGTGCAATAGGTGACAAAAAGCTGATTGCTATATTTGCATTAGCTGTCAAAAAGCTGATTGCTATATGTGCATAAGCTGATAAAAACCTGATAGCTATATGCGCTCTTGCTGACAAAAGCTGATTGCTGTATGTGGAAAAGCTGACAAATGTTGACTGCGATATGTGCAATAGCTGACAAAAGCTGATTGCTATATGTGCACTTCCTGAAAAAACGCTTATTGCTATAGCTTCACAATTTGCTATAAAGATGATTGCTAGATGTGCACTTGCTTACAGAAGCTGATTGCTGTATGTACAATAGCTGACAAAAGCTGATTGCTATATGTGCAATAGCTAACATAAACTGACTGCTTTATGTGCAATAGCTCACATAAACTGATTGCTATATGTGCAATAGCTGACAAAAGCTGATTGCTATATGTGCAATAGCTAACATAAACTGATTGCTATATGTGCACTTGCTGACAAAAAGCTGATTGCTATATGTGCACTTCCTGAAAAAACGCTGATTGCTATAGCTTCACAAGGTGCTATAAAAATGATTGCTAGATGTGCACTTGCTGACAAAGGCTGAATGCTGTATGTACAATAGCTGACAAAAGCTGATTGCTATATGTGCAATAGCTAACATAAACTGATTGCTATATGTGCAATAGCTGACAAACGCTGATTGCTATATGTATGTGCACTTGCTGACAAAAAGCTGATAGCTATATGTTTAAAATAACTGATTCCTATATGTGCAATAGCTGACAAAAGCGGATTGCTGTATGTATAATAGCTGCTAAAACTGATTGCTCGGTGCACTGGTGTCAAAACGCTAATTGCCGTATGTGCACTTGCTAAAAAATCGCTGATTGCGATATGTGCTCTAGCTGACAAACAGCTGACAGCTATAGGTGTAATTGCTGACAAAAGCTGATAGCTATATGTGCACTTTCTGACAAAAGCTGATTGCTATATTTGTACTAGCTGAAAAAACGCTGACTGCTATATGTTCACTAGCTGCTAAGAAGCTGATTGCTATATGTGCACTTACTGACAAAATCTGATTACTGTATGTATGACAAAACCTGATTGCTATATGTGCAATAGGCTTCAAAGAGCTGATTGCTATATATGTACTAGCTGACAAAAAGCTGATAGTTATATGTATGTGCCCTTGCTGACAAGAAGCTGATTGCTCTATGTTCACAAGCTGACAAAAGCTAATTGCCATATGTGCAATAGCTGGCTATATTTGATTGCAATTTGTACGTGCACTTGCTGACAAAAAGCTGACTGCTATATGTTCAAAAAATAGATTACTATATCTGTAATAGCTGACAGAAGCTGATCGCTATATGTGTAATAGCTGACAAAAGCTGATTGCTATATGTGTACTTGCTGACAAAAGCTGAGTGCTATATGTGCAATAGCTGTTAAAAGCTAATTGCTATACGTGCAATAGCTGACAAAAGCAGATTTCTATATGTGCAATAGGTGACAAAAACCTGATTGCTATATTTACAATAGCTGACAAAAGCGGATTGCTGTATGATTAATAGCTGCTAAAGCTGATTGCTCTATGTGCACTACTGTCAAAACGCTGATTGCTATATGTGCACTTGCTGCTTGCTATATGCTCACTAGCTGTAAAAAGCTGATTGTTATATGTGCACTTGCTGACAAAAGCTGATTGCTGTATGTATAATAGCTGACAAAAGCTGATTGCTCTATGTTCACTAGCTGATAAAATCTGATTGCTATAAGTGCAATAGCTGGCAAAATCTGATTGCTATTTGTGTTTGCACTTGCTGACAAAAAGCTGATTGCTATATATGCACTTGCTGAAAAAATGCTGACTGCTATATGTTCACTAGTTGCTAAGAAGCTGATTGCTATATGTGCACTTACTGACAAAATCTGATTGCTGTATGTACAATAGCTGACGAAAGCTGTATGCCACATGTGCAATAGGTGACAACAAGCTGATTGCTATATTTGCACTAGCTGACAAAAAGCTGATTGTTATATGTGCATAAGCTGACAAAAAGCTGATAGCTATTTGCGCTCTTGCTGACAAAAGCTGATTGTTGTATGTGCAAAAGCTGACAAATGTTGATTGCCATATGTGCAATAGCTGACAAAAGCTGATTGCTATATGTGCACTTCCTGAAAAAACGCTGACTGCTAAATGTTCACAAGTTGCTATAAAGATGATTGCTAAATGTGCACTTGCTGACAAAATCTGATTGCTGTATGCATAGGTGACAACAAGCTGATTGCTATATTTGCACTAGCTGACAAAAAGCTGATTGCTATATGTGCATAAGCTGACAAAAAGCTGATAGCCATATGCGCTCTTGCTGACAAAAGCTGATTGTTTTACGTGCAAAAGCTGACAAATGTTGATTGCCATATGTGCAATAGCTGACAAAAGCTGATTGCTATATGTGCACTTCCTGAAAAAACGCTGACTGCTAAATGTTCACAAGCTGCTATAAAGATAATTGCTAAATGTGCACTTGCTGACAAAAGCTGATTGCTGTATGTACAATAGCTGACAAAAGCTGATTGCTATATGTGCAATAGCTAACATAAACTGATTGCTATATGTGCAATAGCTAACAAACGCTGATTGCTATATGTATGTGCACTTGCTGACAAAAGCTGATTGCTGTATGTGCAATAGCTGACAAAAGCTAATTGCTATATGTGCAATAGGCGACGAAAAGCTGATTGCTATATTTGTAGCTGATAGTTATATGTATGTCCACTTTCTGACAAGAAGCTGATTGATCTATGTTCACTAGCTGACAAAAGCTAATTGCTATATGTGCAATAGCTGATAAAAGCTTATTGCAATATGTGCAATAGCTGACAAAAGCTGATTGCTTTATTTGCAATAGCTGACAAAAGCGGATTGCTGTATGTATAATAGCTGCTAAAACTGATTGCTCTGTGCACTGGTGTCAAAGCGCTAATTGCCGTATGTGCACTTGCTAAGAAAACGCTGATTGCGATATCTGCAATAGCTGTCAAAAGCTGATTGCTTTATGTGCAATAGCTAACATAAACTGATTGCTATATGTACAATAGCTGACAAACGCTTATTGCTATTTGTATGTGCACTTGCTGACAAGAAGCTGATGGCTATATGATTAAAGTAACTGATTCCTATATGTGCAATAGCTGACAAAAGCTGATTGCTATCTGTGTACTTTCTGACAAATGCTGATTGCTATATTTGTACTAGCTAAAAAAACGCTGACTGCTATATGTTCACTAGCTGCTAAAAAGCTGACTGCTATATGTGCACTTACTGACAAAATCTGATTGCTGTATGTACAATAGCTGACGAAAGCTGTATGCCATATGTACAATAAGTGACAAAAAGCTGATTGCTATATATGCACTAACTGACAAAAAGCTGACTGCTATATGTGAATTAGCTGACAAAAAGCTGATAGCTATATGTGCTCTTGCTGACAAAAGCTTATTGCTGTATGTGCAAAAGTTGACAAATGCTGATTGCGATATGTGTAGTAGCTGACAAAAAGCTGATTGCTATATGTGCAATAGCTAACATAAACTGATTGCTATATGTGCAATAGCTGACAAAAGCTGATTGCTATATGTGCAATAGGCGGCAAAGAGCTGATTGCTATATATGTACTAGCTGACAAAAAGCTGATAGTTATATGTATGTGCACTTGCTGACAAGAAGCTGATTGCTATATGTTCACAAGCTGACAAAAGCTAATTGCTATATGTGCAATAGCTGGCAATATCTGATTGCAATTTGTACGTGCACTTGCTGACAAAAAGCTGACTGCTATATGTTCAAAAAATAGATTACTATATCTGTAATAGCTGACAGAAGCTGATCGCTATATGTGTAATAGCTGACAAAAGCTGATTGCTATATATGTACTAGCTGACAAAAAGCTGATAGTTATATGTACGTGCACTTGCTGACAAGAAGCTGATTACTGTATGTACAATAGCTGACAAAAGCTGATTGCTTTATGTGCAATAGCTAACATAAACTGATTGCTATATGTGCAATAGCCGACAAAAGCTGATTGCTATATGTGCAATAGGCGGCAAAGAGCTGATTGCTATATATGTACTAGCTGACAAAAAGCTGATAGTTATATGTATGTGCACTTGCTGACAAGAAGCTGATTGCTATATGTTCACAAGCTGACAAAAGCTAATTGCGATATGTGCAATAGCTGGCAATATCTGATTGCAACTTGTACGTGCACTTGATGACAAAAAGCTGACTGCTATATGTTCAAAAAATAGATTACTATATCTGCAATAGCTGACAGAAGCTGATCGCTATATGTGTAATAGCTGACAAAAGCTCATTGCTATATGTGTAATAGGTGACAAAAAACTGATTGCTATTTTTGTACTAGCTGACAAAAAGCTGATACCTATATGTGTACTTGCTGACAAAAGCTAATTGCTATATGTGCAATAGCTGACAAAAGCAGATTTCTATATGTGCAATAGGTGACAAAAACCTGATTGCTATATTTGCAATAGCTGACAAAAGCGGATTGCTGTATGATTAATAGCTGCTAAAGCTGATTGCTCTATGTGCACTACTGTCAAAACGCTGATTGCTATATGTGCACTTGCTGAAAAAACGCTGATTGCTATATGCTCACTAGCTGTAAAAAGCTGATTGTCATATGTGCACTTGCTGACAAAAGCTGATTGCTGTATGTATAATAGCTGACAAAAGCTGATTGCTCTATGTTCACTAGCTGATAAAATCTGATTGCTATAAGTGCAATAGCTGGCAAAATCTGATTGCTATTTGTGTTTGCACTTGCTGACAAAAAGCTGATTGCTATATATGCACTTGCTGAAAAAATGCTGACTGCTATATATTCACTAGTTGCTAAGAAGCTGATTGCTATATGTGCACTTACTAACAAAATCTGATTGCTGTATGTACAATAGCTGACGAAAGCTGTATGCCACATGTGCAATAGGTGACAACAAGCTGATTGCTATATTTGCACTAGCTGACAAAAAGCTGATTGCTATATGTGCATAAGCTGACAAAAAGCTGATAGCTATATGCGCTCTTGCTGACAAAAGCTGATTGTTGTATGAGCAAAAGCTGACAAATGTTGATTGCGATATGTGCAATAGCTGACAAAAGCTGATTGCTATATGTGCACTTCCTTAAAAAACGCTGACTGCTAAATGTTCACAAGCTGCTATAAAGATGATTGCTAGATGTGCACTTGCCGATTAAAGCTGATTGCTATATGTGCAATAGCTGACTAACGCTGATTGCTATGTGCGTGCACTTGCTGACAAAAGCTGATTGCTGTATGTGCAATAGCTGACAAAAGCTAATTGCTATATGTGCAATAGGCGACAAAAAGCTGATTGCTATATTTGTAGCTGTTATAGTTATATGTATGTCCACTTGCTGACAAGAAGCGGATTGATCTATGTTCACTAGCCGACAAAAGCTAATTGCTATATGTGCTATAGCTGGCAATATCTGATTGCTATATGTGTAATAGCTGACAAAAGCTGATTGCTATATGTGCAATAGCTGATAAAAGCTTATTGCAATATGTGCAATAGCTGACAAAAGCTGACTGCTATATTTGCAATAGCTGACAAAAGCGGATTGCTGTATGTATAATAGCTGCTAAAGCTGATTGCTATATGTGCACTAGTGTCAAAACGCTGATTGCTATATTTGCGCTTGCCGAAAAAAAGCTGACTGCTTTATGCTCACTAGCTGCTAAAAAGCTGATTGTTATATGTGCAGTTGCTGACAAAAGCTGATTGCTATATGTATAATAGCTGACAAAAGCTGTTTGCCCAATGTTCACTAGCTGACAAAAGCTGATTGCTATATGTGCAATAGCTGACAAAAAGTGATTGCTATTTGTATGTGCACTTGCTGACAAAAAACTGATTGCAAAAAATAGATTACTATATGTGCAATAGCTGACAAAAGCTGCTTGCTATATGTGTAATAGCTGACCAAAGCTGATTGCTATATGTGTAATAGCTGACATAAGCTGATTGCTATATGTGCACTAGCTGGCCAAAAGCTGATCGCTACATGTGCACAAGCTGGAAAAATCTGATTGTAATTTGTATGTGCACTTGCTGACAAAAGGCTGATTGCTATATGTTCAAAATATAGATTACTATATGTGCAATAACCGACAAAAGCTGATTGCTATATGTGTAATAGCTGACAAAAGCTGATTGCGATATGTACTCTAGCTGACAAAAGCTGATTGCTGTATGTATAATAGCTGACAAAAGCTGATTGCTCTATGTGCACTTGCTGAAAAAACGCTGACTGCTATATGTGCACTGAAAAAACGCTGACAAAATCTGATAGCTATATGTGCAATAGCTGACAAAAGCTGATTGCCATATGTGCAATAGGCGACAAAAAGCTGATTGCTATTTTGTAGAAGCTGACAAAAACTGATAGATATATGTGCACTTTCTGACAAGAAGCTGATTGCTCTATGTTCCCTAGCTGACAAAAGCTTATTGCTATATGTGCAATAGCTGGCAATATCTGATTGCAATTTGTACGTGCACTTGCTGACAAAAAGCTGACTGCTATATGTTCAAACAATAAAGCTGATAGCTATATATGCAATAGGTGACAAAATCTGATTGCTATATTTGCAAAAGCTGACAAAAGCAGATTGCTGTTTGTATAATAGCTGACAAAAGCTGATTTCTCTATGTGCACTAGCTGACAAAAGCTGATTGCTGTATGTATAATAGCTAACAAAAGCTGATTGCTCTATGTGCACTTGCTGAAAAAACGCTGACTGCTATATGTACACTGAAAAAACGCTGACTGCTGTATGTGCACTTGCTATATGTGCAATAGGTATCAAAAAGCTGAATGCCATATGTGCAATAGCTAATAAAAGCTGATTGCTATATGTCCAATAGCTGACAAAATCTGATAGCTATATGTGCAATAGCTGACAAAAGCTGATTGCTTTATGTGCAATAGCGAACAAAAGCTGTTTGCTTAATGTGCAATAGCTGACAAAATCTGTCTGTTATATGTGCAACAGCTGACAAAATCTGATTGCTATATTTGCAATAGCTGACAAAAGCGGATTGCTGTTTGTATAATAGCTGACAAAAGCTGATTGCTCTATGTGCACTAGCTGACAAAACGGTGATTGCTATATGTGCACTTGCTGAAAAAAACGCTGACTGCTATATGTATAATAGCTGACAAAAGCTGATTGCTCTATGTTCACTAGCTGAAAAAACGCTGATTGCTATATGCTCACTAGCTGTAAAAAGCTGATTGTTATATGTGCACTTGCTGACAAAAGCTGATTGCTGTATGTATAATAGCTGACAAAAGCTGATTGCTCTATGTTCACTAGCTGATAAAATCTGATTGCTATAAGTGCAATAGCTGGCAAAATCTGATTGCTATTTGTGTTTGCACTTGCTGACAAAAAGCTGATTGCTATATATGCACTTGCTGAAAAAATGCTGACTGCTATATATTCACTAGTTGCTAAGAAGCTGATTGCTATATGTGCACTTACTGACAAAATCTGATTGCTGTATGTACAATAGCTGA